>NC_092516.1:39074078-39374078 GCF_047511675.1 Marmota flaviventris | reverse complement strand
ACTCCCTCTGACAACACTCAGTGTCATCACCTGGGGGCGCCACACTTTGGCGCTCAGGAGGCCCAGGACCCAGGGGGCCCCCGGATCCCAGGGAGAGTCTTGAAGGGGCAGGAGACCCAGGCCTAACCACTCAGAAACAGGCTTTCCATGACTGAGCTTGGCCAGCTGCTGGGAGGGAACCAGGTCACCATGTGGGGAGGGAACAACCTGAGAACAGACTCAACATAGGGACAGAACAGCCAGGAGGCCAGGCCCAAGGGCATGTGGGAGCTGGAAGCAACCATGCCTGAAGGCAACCCTTGGTTTTTGGTATGAGACATAAATGTTCCTGTTGACCCAATTTGAGTGGAAATTCTCTCTCCTGGACCTGGTGGATCCTCTGCCTCGGGTCCTGCCCTGCCTCTGTGTAGCCTTGGTTGCCACCCTCTCCCCCAGGGTGGCACACAGAGTTGGCTCTCAATTCTGCATCTCACTGTACCTGGGCATGCGCCTCCTGCCTCTCTTCCCACCCTCTGGCAGCCCCTCCCAAGGCCACAGCATGCCCCCATAGTTACTGTGGAAATCAACCCAAGAGGACACACAATTCGCCTACAAGAAGGGGTCTCTGAGGACTGAGCCCACGATACCATGCCCGATGGTATCCTCCCCTCCCCTTTTCCCTGTCTGGCCAAAGCAGAGGAGGAAGGTTATAGAGAGAGAGAGAATCACAGCCAAATCCACCATAGTTTCTGGCTGTCTGCCCTCAGACAAATTGCTTAACCTCTCTGAGCCTCATGAGTTGAAAATAGGTTCAATGGCACCCACCTACTAGGGTTGTGAGGAAGCACAGGAAAGCCTGGAGAACAAGCTGGTACAGACAAGTCAAGCAGGGGAGCTGAACAGGGTGGATCCAGGCACTGGGCTGGGCTCTGTCCTTGGTTGAGCCTGGTGTTCTTGGGTCATGGGGACACACACCTGAGAGCTCCATCCTCTGACTCCAGAAAACCCTCTAAGGAAAGCCATTCAGAATTCCCCTGCTCGGCTGCTGAATAGCTCTTGTGATGGTGCTCATCCAAACCAAGAGGAAGGGAGGAAGGGACGGGCCATCCTAGCTCAGGTGAGGGGCAGCAAATGTGGGCACCTGGGAGGAACACGGCTGTCCCTTGAAGTGAAATACAAGGTGCTTCTTCCTCCCCTGGGCTGCTCAGGCCTGGAGCATAAATCATCCACAAAGGTAATAGATGGGCCCTGCCCACTCCTCTGCCCGGGTCAGCTACAGGTCAGCAGGCAGCGAATCTGCAGGGATGGTAGGTTTGGTGCCATTTGGGCAGGCCACAGGCCTCGGCATCCTTGGGGACCAGCAGGAGCCAGGGCAGGGACTGAGTCCTCTATGGAAGCCAAGGGCACATCTTAGCAGGCCTTGTCACAGAGGTATCTCCCCTACTTAGCAGGCCTTGGTGGTCCTGGGCAGGTCAGCACAATTGGAGGCCCCACCTCTATTGTAAAGGATGGGGCTAGAGCCGCCATCATGAGGCCCTGGGCACACAGCAGTCGAGGGCCAGCGCCTTTCCTGCGGCTGCTGCACCTGGCTCCCCAGGGATTTGGCTGACTGACACCTGCAGGTGATAGATCAGCCTCACACACAGGACTGCAGACGGCCAGGGGCAGGTCAGGCCTTGTGTGGCGGAACCACCGGAGGTGGCCCAGTCCTTCACAAAGACAAGGGGCCATGGGCCCCCATTTCTAGGGGTCTGATCTGGCTGGACGAATGCCCCCGGGAAAGTAGGGCGGGCGGCGCTCCAGCTGGAGCGGAGGCTCAGGTTGCTGGGTCACATATTTTCCAAATGACAACTGCTGCTGGCGCAGGCCAGCACAGGTAGGGGCAGCCAGGCTCCATGTGGGGCTGGGAGGCCCCCGGATGCCCCAAGACCGCCCAACCTGCCCACTCGGCCTGGCCCCGGCAGCCCAGTAGCAAAGGACGGAGCGTGCCCAGGTGTCCCAGTGGATTGGGTCAGTCTTCCTGGAGCACCCCCACCCCACACCACAATGCTCTATGGTGTGCAGCAGGAAAGACACAAGTAGCTCTCTGTGTTACCTGTAAAACGGGATCACAGAGCCGACCTGCAGGGCCGGGCGAGGCCCATTCGGCACGCGCCCTGTGGACGCCCACAGCCCAGCCTGGCACGTGGCTGCCGCTCCGCAGCAAACCCTCTCCCCACTGCACAGGGAACCTGAGCCTGCAGAGAGCCACTGTGGCTGTTTGCTGGAGAGAAGGGGGCACGGAAGCCGCTCTCCCACACTCCAGCACATGGACGTCTGGAAATTCTGCTTTAAGGGTTAGGTGGCCCGCTCACTGAGGGCATCACGGGAGAGTGTGGATGAACAACTCCATCTTCTCCAACACCAGTCGTCCACTCAGAGACCCCCCAGAGCAGGTACCATGACTCAGAAGCACTCGGAGGGTCCAACCACCAACATTCTCCCCCCTACTCCTCATCTGGTCATCATAGTTTGCAGGTCTCTGCTGGCGGCCCACCTGCTCCCCAAACAAAGAAATGGGCTTTGGGGGTTAAGATACCCCTCTCAGATCTTCCCTCCACCTCTGGCCAGAGGCCCAGCTTCCAGCACCAGATCTCTTTGGGGACAGTGGAATCTACTTGGGACACTCAGAACTGAAGCTGTAAGTCTGGTAAAACACTTAGCCCAGGGGACCTCACTGTTATTGTCACCTGTTATTGTCCTTCTTGATGGTTTAGCATAGTTAGCTCCTCAAGCTGCCGCCTTCTCTGGGCTTGGGGCCCCCCTTCCAGTCCCCCCATCCTAGCTGGGGACCACAGTCCCAAAGTAGGGGAGATACCTCTGTGACAATAAATTGAAGGTTGCTGCCTTTCTCCCAGCTCTGAGAGAGCTAGGCCAGGGGGCCTCCACCTTCCGGAAGAAAGCCTGGGGCAAGGGATGCGCTGAAACAAGGGAGGGGGGGCCGAATGTGGACTGAGCAGTAAGTCAACTCGGTTCAGACAGAAATCCCCCTCGCCTCCAGCACAGGGCAGGGGAGAGGGGATTTTGCAACGCGCCCCGTCAGGCGACGGGGCCACCTCCTCACAAAGGCCCTTGCAGCCTAATGGATTGATTTAAAGCTGGGCCCTGATCTCCGGTGACATGTTATTTGTGTAACCTGCAGTTTTCTGCTCACATAGTAATTTTCACCTCCCTCCCTGTCAACCAGAGGACAAGTTTTCACCTTAAGTTGGAGCCGATGAGCAACCGAAAAAGCAGGAGGCTCCTAAATGAAAGTAATCCGCAGAGGGGCCCTGACTGACGTGCGCACAATGGGCGCCCGGATAATGTCCGGGTTATCAAAGCAGACCAGGTGGGCAGGCGGGAACGGGCATGTTCCCAGGTTCGGGCGTCTCCCACACCCGTCTCTCAGGGGTCCCAGGCATGGATTAGCAGGCACAGCCATCACTGGCCCAGTGCATTTCTCTCTAAACAGGTTCTAAATGCCAACCAAAGTTTGATTACAGTTTAGTTGAGATAGAAGACAAGAGGAAGGGACTGTGATATTCGGCAATTAGAATCTCCTTCCTCTTTGTGCCATTGTTATTTCAATCCTCGGCTTTTTTTTTTTTTTTTCTTTTTTGCCTCGGATCCTGATGACACACCCTCACCCCAAGCCTGGTGATCCCTGAACAAGATGTCCCTTCCTGATGACAGATGTGCAGATGGGAAGCTTGTCTTGGGGGGCAGGACAGGCCTGTGCTGCCTCTCAGAAAGGCCAATTCCTCTGAGGCTGTGTCCTTGCCTACGAAAAGGGGAAGAATTGAAACTACATGCCAGATTTGTGTAAATTCAATGAGAGAATTTGGTGGCACGTGACAGAGGGGAGATGTGAGCAGGTGTCCAGCACAGACAGCCCTGTGTGGAACACTGTGCCCCTCACCAGCAGCCAGAGGCCCACACTCCCCAGACCCAGCCCTGGACCAGCCACCCCCCCCCCCAGGAGGGGCCTCTGTCTTGCTCTTCAGAGCTGCATTCCTGCGTCTAGGATCTCAGGGTGGCTCGCTGGGTGGCCTGCAGTAAACCTGGAAGATGAGGTGGCTCAGTTTCCCTCCTACAAAATGGACGGAGCCGCCTCCTGCCCGCCGCCCGTGGGAGGTTAATGAGTCAGTGTTTGTAAAATGCTTTTCAGATCAGATGAAAGGGCTCCAGGAGGGGGGCCTGCTCATTAGAGGGGATTGTCATGCCCACACCCCCAGAATGTGGGCCCAGGGCAAAGCCCCAGCACAGCCTCCAGAGGGCTGAGGCCACAGGGGCTGCCACAGCTGGTTCCATCCTGTGCAGCCTGTCCATGTAGCGACCACTGCCACCCACAGGTGGGCTGGAGGGAAATAGGACAGATGGCGAGCTGGGCTTGCCCCTCCCCCACCACTGAGCCTCCTGTATTTGGGCCAGGAGGCCACCTCCCAAGGTCAGCATTCTCATCGACAATGGGGAGCTGCTCACAGGGGCCTCTCTGTATTTGAGGGCACAGACATTCCTGGGTACCGCCTGTGGCCTGCTCCAACTGAATCAAGCCTGAGAGTGGACAAGGGAGAAATCCCATGAGCTCTGGGGGCACTAGTTTGCCCAGACCATGTGACCGAGTAGACACAGGAAGATAAGGCTAGATTCACCCTGTGTGGGAGCACCAGCATGTGCATTCCAGGAAAACCCCCACGCCCCACCCTGCCCCATCCAGGTCCCCCTCCCATGTCCAGCTCCAGCCTCAGGGTTCTGTTCCCTCTGACCAGCCCCCCTCATGCTCCATCTCAGAGACCCAGTCCACCTGGACTGGTGGTGAATACTCTCGGAAGGTCAAGAGCCATGCTGTCCAGAATAACAGCCCAGCCCTGCCTGAGTGCTGTCTGTCTGGAGTGGCCAGTCCCAGTCGAGATGAGTCACACACACAAAACACACACGGGACTTCAGACTCAAGGCCAACACCGTGGAGGGTTGCCCTAACATTTTTTTTTTTTTTAACAATTGCATGTTGAAGTTACAGCGTTTGATTTACTGGATTAAATACAGTCAGAATTAAACTTTACCTGTTTCTTTCTACACCTAATGTAGACACAGCAGGTAAAATCATATACTTGCTCACCTGCAATGGCTGGTGGGCAGCTCTGCCCTGGAACAACTTCCTTATTTGTCAATGAGGATACGGAGCTGACTGTATTCAACTGGCTCCGCTAGTGAATGAGTGAGTCCTTGGGGAGGTCAAGTTCAGAAGGTACCTGGGTGGTAGGTGCTTCTGCCCACCAGTGGGAGTAGGTGCCTTGGGCTGACCACTCAGGTCCTGCAACCCCACTTGGGTGCCTCACTATCACTATCTCGCTCTGGAGCTCAAGAGCTCTGTGTCCCTTCCAGCTCCATGTGCATGTCACTCCCAGACCCCATTTCTCTGCAAGTGACCCTCAGGGGACCTAGCACACAGTAGATGGTCAGGGCAAGTCCAGGCCTCTCCTGTCTTCCTCTGGGGTCATGTTTATTTGTTCATCTATTTGAGTCTGTCTGATCTCTAGTTACGGAGGAAATCCTCCTCCAAGGGCCTGGCTGCAGATGTCCCACCTGGTGGAAGACTCCTATGTCACCTCACTCATCCACAAATGACTTCAAGGCGGGGAGGGGGGGGAGGGGGGAGGGGGGAGGGGAGGGGTCATTGCCTCTCGTTGGGCTGGTCCCTACCAAGGGGCTTATTCTTATTTCCTCCTTCTACAACTCTTCTCTCCTTTGTTTTGTCTTCGCTTAGGGTCCCCCAGAAATAGGGCCTGAGCAACTGGTTTATTTGAGAGGCAATTCTGGGAAAAGCCACCGTTACCACCATATATTTTGTCTTCACCTCATTTCCTGGCATACAATTCCTAAAACCCTAAGACTAGCAATCCAAAGTGGCTTTTGTATGCCAAAGAATCTACTGGTGGCTTAGAGACTCAAAGTGGCTTCAATGAGGCTAATAATCAGAATCAAGGTGGGAGCAGAGGGTTGGAATCCAGAAGTGTAACAGGAGCTAAAGGCTGAGTTGATTATCAATGCCAATGGCATAATCAATTTTGCCTATTCAATGAAGCTCTCATAAAATCCCAAAAGGAGCCAGGCACAGTGGTGCATACATGCACAGCCGCTCAGGAGGTTGAAGGCAGGAGGATTACATGTTCAAAGCTGGGCTCAGCAACTTAGTGAGGCCCTATCTCAAAATACAAAAATAAAAAGGGCTGGGGGTAGGGGCTGGGGATGTGGCTCAGTGGTTGAGTGCCCCTGGGTTCAATCCCAAGTACCAAATAAATAAATAAAATGAAATCCCAAAAAGATAGGGTTCAGAGAGCTTCCTGATAGCTGAACATGTGGAGGTGCCCTAGAGGGTCGCATTTGGGAGGGCACGTGTTATGGTTTGGATGTGAGGGTGTTCCCCCATAGCTCACATGTGAGATAATGCAAAAAAGTTTAGAGAAATGATTGGATTATAGTCTCGGTTTAACCAGAGAGTTAATCCCTGGTGGGATTAACTGAAGTGGTAGGGTGTGGCTGGAAAGGGTGGGAATTGGGGCGTGGCTTTGGGTATTTATCTGCATCTGGAGAGGTGAATCTGATATGAGCTTCTTCCCTCTGCCACACTCTACCACCATGATGTTCAGCCTCACCTGGAGCCCCGAGGAATGCAGCCGGCCTTCCATGGACTAAGACCTCTGAAACCGTGAGCCCTCAAATAAACTTTTTCTCCTCATAGTTGTTCTGGTCAGATCCTTTACTCACAGCAGCCAAAAAGCTGACTAAAACCGAAATTGGTACCAAGAAGGAGTGTCATTGCTGTGACAAGACCTGACCATGTGGTTCAGAAGCTTTTGGAGTTTCTTGGAATTGGTGGGAGGAATTTTGAGGTGTGTAGCAGTGCAAGCTGGAAATGCTTTGGATTGTTGTAGACGGAGTTTCATGGCTGTTTCTGGTGGGAGGTCAAAAGACCAGACAGCCAAAAGGACCGCAGGCAGTGGAGACAAGGCTCAAGAGGGTTCAGAAAAGGAGGACTCTATTGGAATTTGGAGTAGAGGCCATCCGTGTTATGTTCTGGCCGAGAAGTTGTCTGCATTTTGCCCATGTCCTGAGACTTTATATGAAGCTGATTTTAAAAGTGATGGACTTCTTAAACTGGCGGAGGAAATGTCTAAGCAGCATAGCATTCAGGCGGTGACATGGATGCTGCTGGCGGCTTTTAGCCAAGTTTATTGCAATATTCAGGAGCAGAAAGCAGAGCAGAAAGATTTGAAAAATTTGGACTTGAAAGATGGGAGCAAAACTGGAACTAAGGGACTTGCAGTTGTTAAAGACATTACTGCTACTAAAAAAATACTAAAGACTTTGCCTAGAGACAATAAGAAAGATGGCCTAAGGGCAGCTCAGAAGCTGGCAAGACCACACCCATCTCAGGCTCCTGGGAGTAAAAGCAAAAATTCTCTGGGGAAGAGACCCGTGGGGCACCCTTCTTGCGAAAAGGGGCCAAGGAAGTTTTTTCAAAGTGCTCAGCCACCCAGACACACAGAGCCCGCTGCGGCCAGGGTCCCTGGAGCCTGGGCTACTGCTCAAGATAGCAGCAGATCTTGGCGTCAACCACGTGGTGCCGGTGGTCCTGGAATGCAGGACACTGGAGTCAGAGGGTCCTGGAGGCTTCCACCAAGATTTCAAAGGAAGACCTTGGAAGCCAGGCAAAGTGCAAGGTCAGAGTTCCTGTGGGCACTCCCTGAGAAGGCCAGGTATGGAGACTTGAAGCCAAAGCTGCAGTGGAGACCCCCAAAATTAAGAAATACCAGTAATGTGGATCGTTATCCTAGGAACGCAGAGACCAGTCAACAGAAAGGCCACTTGGGCTCCAACAAACAAGGCCACAGGGGCAGAGCTACACAAGCCCTTTGAAGACAACATCATGATGATATGTGCCCCAGATCCTGGATCTGGAGCTCCAAGACTTGTTTTCTCAGCTGGATTTCGGGGTTGCTTGGGTCCTATCCCTTCTTCCTATGTCCCTACTTTTGTGAATGGAAATGTTTACTCTGTACCACTCTATATTAAATACTTGTAAATTGCTTTTAATTTTACTTGCGCTATCTCAGAACTATAGAGACTATGGGGACTCTTGGGATGGGCTAAATATATTTTGCATTGTCAGAGGAGTGTGAGCTTTTGGGGGGCCAGAGGTGAAATATTATGGTTTGGATGTGAGGTGTCCCCTGAAATCTCACATGTGAGACAATGCAAGAAAGTTTGGAGAAATGATTGGGTTATGACCTTAGCCTATCTGTGAGTTAAACCCTCCTAATGGGATTCACTGAAATGGTAGGTTGTGGCTGGAGGGGTGGGAATTGGGGCATGGCTTTGGGTATTTATCTGTATCTGGAGAGGTGAATCTTTCTCTCTGCTTTCAATGTAAGCTTCTTCCCCACACTCTCCCACCATGGTGTTCAGCCTCACCTGGAGCCCGAGGAACAGAGCCGGCCTTCTGTGGTCTAAGACCTCTGAACCCGTGAGCCTTCAAATAAACTTTTTCTCTTTACAGTTGTTCTGGTCAGGTCCTTTAGTCACAGCAGTAAAAAAAAAAAAAAAAAGCTGATTAAAACAGTGTGGAATCTCTGAGTCCCTTCCCCCCATATCTACCCCATACATCTCTTCATCTGAATCCTTTGTAATCTATCAGCGTGTTCCCGAGTTCTGTGAGCCACTCCAGGGATTAATTGAACTCAAGGAGATGGTGGGAAACTCTTTGTAACCAATGAGTCAGAAGCACAGGCGAGACAGCCTGGGGCTTGCAACTGGCATGTAGAAGGCAGGCAGTCTTGAGGATCAATCCCTCAACCTGTGGGATCTTACACCCCCTCCAGTTCCATAGTGTCAGGGCAGAATCAAATTAGAAGATGGCAGGTAAGCTGGTTGTTCTTTGTAAGGTTGCTTGCTTGGAGTCAAAAGCATATTGTCAGAGTTTAGTATGAAAAACTGGGTCTGTCAAATTCCGACCTGGAGCTGCAGCCACCCATCCTGCAGCACACAAATAAGAGAAGTGAGTTGGTTAATGAGTGTTAATGTATGTATGTATGTACGAAGGATGGAGGGATGGATAGATAGATAGATAGTGGATGGGTGAATAGATGGATAAATGATGCATGGACAGATGGTAGGTGGATGGTGGATGGATGGATGGAGACAGATTGATGGATGATGGGTGAGCAAGACATCTGGCTGGCCTGGTCCACCTTACTGACTATTCATGGGCACCTGGCACCTAAGAGTCTAGAACCTGGCCTGGGACATGCGTGCTTATAACCAGAAGGGGTCAGGTACCATCATATCAGAGGAGAAGAAGTTTATGCCTTTGAACTTCCGAGGATGGAAGTAGTCATAAAAAGTAAGCTCACCAGTGTTCCAAGGCCCCTTCTCCCATTCGAGTGACAACGATCCATGGTGAAACCTCACAGGCTCATTTTTAACAAAAGAGCCATTGGTTTCCCCCAAGTCACACTGACTTGCTCAGGTGGTGTGATCTGCACCTGGTGCTTCCTGACACCAGGTGCAGAGTTCTTTATATCCCTACCCCCCCTTTACAAACCCCACCCCTGCTGCCAAGAGGAAAACCAAGCTCTTCCCAGAGTGGCTGGCCAGTGAGAGGCCCTTGGCCCCCACCTTCAGTTTTCCTGTGGCTGATACTTGATCCCTAGACTTACTTAGTTATTTTTAAGCCATTAAGTAATCCTGGTGGAGGCCAAAAAGAAACTGAAACCCACCTCCAGCCTGGCCAGGAGGGCCATGGAGATAAAAGGTCATACTAGGAGTGCCTGCCAGACCTCCCATTGTCCCAAGCCAGCTTCTGAATGAAATCAAGACTCAGAGACTCTCAGGTGTCCAAGTCGGGCACTCAGCCACCACCCACGCCTCAGAGCATACCCTCATTGAAAAGAACTCAGACCACCTGGGTTCAGCTCTCCCCTCAGGCCCTTGTCCTGAGGCACAGAGCCGGCAAAATGGGATCTTCTAACAGGGTTTGGATGAGTTCATCACTGAGTAAGGAGGCCAGAGGTGCTTAAAGACAGCAGGTGCTCAGCAAATGTGGCTTCCAGCCCAGTGCTTACCAAAGGCTCGGGGCTTGGGTGCTCTGGGGAATAATGCGGGGTGCTTAGAAATTTCTGCTGTCAGAGCCTCTAAAACCTGCATGCATGGCACTTGGAACCATTGCTCAGTGGTAAAGTATTTGCCTAACATGCCTGAGCCCTGGTGCCATGCTCCACACTGAGGAAGAAAAAAAAAAAAAAAGCCTGCCTAGAGGACCCACCCCAGTCAGTGCCCTCAACTAAATAGAGACCCAAAGCTGAGCCCTTTACTTAACCAGAAACTCTTAGTTAAACGTGAAACCAAAGGAGGATCATTAATTGATCCCCAAACTCCCTCCCTGGGGGTTTCATTCTATGGCAACCCCTTCAACCATGCCCCAGAGGGGACACCGAAGGACAAAAGGTTTTGCAAAGCCCCTGAATCCTTGTACCTTATTTTCCTTGATCCTTAAAGCACTGGAGTGTCAAGTTTCATAAGGCAGAGCTGTATCTTGTCACTGCCAAATTTCCTCTCCTAGACACAGAGAAGGTAACTATTTGTTGGATGGTTGGATGGAATAATTTTGTGGATAGATGGTTACATGGATGGGTGGATAGATGGCAGATAGATGGATGGGTAGATGGATGGATGGATGGATGGATGGATGGATGGTTGGATGGTGAACAGATGTATGAACAGGTAGACTGATAGAAGAATGGATGATGCACAGATGTGTGAGTGCTTGGATAATGGTGGTAGATGGGTGGATGATTGATTAATGTTGAATGGATGCTGGTGAGTGGATGGATGGGTGGGTGAATGGTGAATAGATGGGTAGATGAATGGATGATGAGTGGATGGTGATGGAATGATAGATGGGTGAGTTGGTAGGTGGTGGATGGATGGATGGATGGATGGTGGGTGGGTAGGTGGATGAATAGGTAGATGATGGATGGATGGTGTGAATGGGCTGAGCTCTTGGCACTCAGGTGGGTAGTCTCTCACCTGAATAGCTGGAGGAGGAGTCTGTTGAGTCAGAAGCCCTCTTTGAAGTCATGAAAGTCAATTCTCCAAGGCCTTCCTCCCCCCCACTATATAAATTGGGCTGATTTCTCTTTAGGAAAGGCCCAGATGATCAGCATTCCCCACCCCTCTTTCCCATAGCAGCTGCACCTCCCCTCAGGTGCAGGAGGCAACTCCCCGCCCCATACTTACCGCATTTTTTGGGGGTGGAGGCTGAGTTCACTCCCACAGCTACCACCTACCTCCTTTGGACACTGGGCTAGGGGACCAGGTGACCAAGATGAAACCCTGGGTATCCCCAACTTTGAAACAGGGTGCCCAGCCCCACTGCTAGGCTCCAAGAAACATGGTCCACCTCCCACTACCCACCTTCCCCACCCACAGAGGCTGTACCTGCCAGAGCCTTGTGACATCATGGGGACATTCAGTGTTTCCTTTTGGAAAGAGACACACACACAGGGACAGAGAATCCCATGAGGCCTGAATTGCTGGCCATGGACCCCTGTCTCCAACCTCTATCAGGTCCCAGTGCCCAACCCTGATGCAGGGGTCCAAGGTCCAAGCCCAGGCCTGGGTCTTAGTCAAAACCAGAGCCAACAAGTCTTCCAGACCCAGGAGGCCTCCCCACTCACACCTCTACATCCCAGTTATGCAGGGCCGTGGCACAACAGCCTAAGCCCCAGTGGAAGGTGTCTTCAGCTCCCTGCCAGCTTCCAGGAAACACACCACATTGGAGAGGTCACTGGGGCTTCCCAGACCCACCACCACCATTTTTTCTTTCAAAGTACCACCCACTGGCTTCCTAGTCAAACAGACTTTTCTGTATCATAGGGTACTTTTCCCCAGCAAGCTTAGCCTGTTTGTTTTGACCCCCAGAAATGAGATGCATCTCACTGTCACTTCCTGAGGCACCCTGGAATTCAAGATGCCCTACCTGGGGTCCTCAGGGTACTGATGACCCCTTCCCCTACAGACTTCAAACAGGAAATTGAGGCTCCACCTGCCTCCCAGGCAGCAGCCACTTGTTTGGGAACATCTTGGGGTCGAAGAAGGATGGAGTGGCCTCCCCATCCTGCTGTACTGGAACCCCAGGAACTAAGGAAGTTGGAGCCAGAGCAGGTGTCACAGAGCAGCATGACATTTATTTTCCTCCTGCCCAGCCACTCTGCAGGATAGAGCAGGACAGCAGTGAGCACCTACTATGTGCTGGTGAAAGACAAAGAGGGCCTATCAGACAGAGCAGCTGCCCATCTCTTGGTGGCAACCAGCACCCACCTGGGGCTGGACATAGTACAGTTGAGCCCCAAAGACCTGCATTCTTTATTTTAGTTAATTCCAATTAAACTAAATTTAAACATAAAAGTTAAATGCTGTGGATGAACAAGCCTTTGTGTGGACACACAAAGAAGGACCTGTATACAGATGTTCCTTGAAGCTATATGTGCAGTGGCCATGAGCCAGGGCCAATCCAAATGCCCACCAGCAGGTAGACAAATCAGCAAGTCATGGTACATTAACAGAGAATATTACTCAGCCACAAAAAGGTCAAACCCCTGGAATGCTGAGTGCAAGAAATCAGATAAAAACACAATTTCATCTGCAGAGAAAACACCACCATACAGTGAGGCAGAGTGGGCCAGCAGAGGGGACAGGAATCCAGAGCCCAGGCAGACCTCTGCATGTGGCATGCTTGGGGTCTTGACTTTAGTGGTAGTTTCAAGGTGTAGGCTTAAGTTGAAACTTATCAAACTACACACTTGAAATATGTGCAGACTCTTGTACATCAATTTCACCTCAATTAAGCTATCTTAAAAGAAGAAAGAAAATGTGGTATATAGGTATATACACAGGGGAGTTCTACTCGGCCATAAAGAATAAAATTATAGCACTTGCTGGTAGATGGACAGAATTGGAGAACATCATGCTAAGTGAAATAAGCCAGTTTCAGAATATCAAGAATCAAATGTTTTTCTCTCATATGTGAAACCTGGGGTGGGGGAAAGTGTTCAAAAGGGCAAGGGGATCTCACAAAATAGAAGGGAAATCAACAGAGTAGAGGAAGGGGGAGTCTATGGAACTTCTAGGGAATGAAATCTACCAAATGATGCTGTGTTCAGGTATATTATACCACAGTGGATCTCACTTGTATATATAATTATCATGTACTAATTAAAATACTACTTACTAATAATTGACAATCGTTAATTATCGGTAATAATTAGGGGAGTTTATTATTAATAATAATTGTTAATTGTCGATAATTATTAGGGGAGGGAAAGAGAAGGTAAGTGGGGCATGCAATTGGTCAAAGTATGCATGTACAAATATGGAATAATAAATCCCACTGATACATATGATTCTAATGCACTAATAAGAAATAAAAAAAAATAAGTGTTTAAAAAGAGAAGAAAGAAGTATGATCCTGGAAAGAGAGGGTGGCTAGAAGAGATAAGATCACTCATCCCACTCTACACAACAACAAGGTGCAAATGGATCAGAGGTGTCCATTTAAGTCCAACCCTAGTCGGGAGGAACTCGTGCTGAGCCAGGTACCCAGGGGTCTGCCCTGCTCTGCTCAGGGATCAATGGCCTAGAGCTACCATGCAGCTAGGACAACTTCCAGGTTTAAAACCACACAAGGGACTCCCGCACAGTGTGAAATGTCCTGGAACTTACCACTGTTTCAAGATAAAATGAATTTTAAGCAAACACACAAACCATCAAGGCCTAGAAAACACGGATGGGTTTTTTTTTTTTCCCCCATAATTTTTACATTTAAAAAAATTTAGGGCTGGGGATGTGGCTCAAGCGGTAGTGTGCTCGCCTGGCATGCGTGCGGCCCGGGTTCGATCCTCAGCACCACATACAAACAAAGATGTTGTGTCCGCCGAAAACTAAAAAAAAATATTAAAATTCTCTCTCTCTCTCTCTCTCTCTCTCTCTCTCTCTCTCTCTCTCTCTCTTTCTTTAAAAAAAAATATGTTTAAGTAAGAAATTAAATAGAGAAATGATACAATGGGAAAACATTTTCAAATTATATCCTAGGCAAAGGGTTAAGAGCCCTGACATATAAATAGCTTTTACAAATAAAAAGATTATAGGAAAAAATGGGCCCAAGAAATGAATAAATAACAGAAAAGGGAAATGCCAATGTCCTTATCATATGAAAATATGCTCAAAAAATAGCCAGTGGAAAAACAAAACTGAAGCAGTATTGTCCAGGGAATGTGAATATTGATTAAAAGGCATTTTGCAGTATTTTAATCAGTGAGAAAAACCTTTAAGTGGGTTCAGGCCGTCAGGTAAGTGATCTGCTTTTCAACTGTAAATTTTATGAAATCTATGAACACATGAAGTATCTCCCAAATTGATATGTGCTAAACGGGAACATCACACACCGGATTTCAAAGACTTTGGATGAAAAAGAATTTTAATATCTCATTAATACTTTTTCATGGATTACATGTTGAAATGCTACATTGGGTTAAATAAATGTTACTAAGATTAACTTCACCTGCTTCTTTTTATCTTTTTAATGTGACTGCAAGACAATTTAATTCACTTACGTGGCCCACATTTTTTTCTACTGGACACACTGAGCTTTTCTAGCATGTGAGAAATCTGGGGCCCCAAGAGGGTGGGGTCAGCAACTCACCATGAAAGGAAGGAGTCGGCTGAAGCCCCCAGCGCCCCAGAGTGGCCGGGTCACTTCTGTCCTCCCTCCCCCACCGGCATGTCTGAGCTGGATCAGCAGCCTCTACAGCCTGGGGATATTGAGCCTGGCAGGAAGCATCCATTCTACTTGTGCTGGCCACCAAAGGTCACCCGGTCACTCTGCAGGACCCACAGGGAACTGAAGCCCAGATGGTGCCAGCTCTGCCGTCAGGATTCTCTCCCTAGTGCCGCTGCTAGTCACTTACTGGGCTGGGTGAGCTGCACAGGCACAGGAGTTTTCTGTGTCTGCGTCCCACATGGATGCAACAGGCATCCACAGCCACTGGGGAAGAGGCTGGTGGCTGTGACCAGTACCGGGCCCAGATGGCCACCTAGGGAATGTTTGTTGAGTGAATGAATGAGCGCAGCCTGAGTGAGCACATAGTACCTCCTGGCGGTCATCCACTTTTCTTTCTGGAAGGCCTTACCACATCCTACCCCTGTGTTTCAGGAGGGTCCTGAAGGCCCTCTGAGAGAGGAGCTCTGCCTGCACCTCTGTGCCTCCTCTGCCTGCCTCTGCCTCGGTCTCCCTCCATCTCTCTCTGTCTCTGCCTCTTGTCTGTCTCTCTCCCTCCTCTCACCCTGGCTTGGGAATAAAGCTAATAGTCACCTCATGTTTGCACTCCAGCTGGGGCCCTTCCCAGGCACCCTTCCCAGGTCTCTCAGTGGGTGTCAGAGGCTCCTCCACGCTGTGCCAGGCTAAGCAAGAGCTGGGGTCCCCAAGCTGGTGTGAGGGACTGCATCTGCTGCTGCCTCCTCCCTCTTTCCAACATGCTGATCTGGTCATTTCCCTGAACTCAGAGCCACATCCACCTGCTTCATCCTAAAGAAACAAACACCTTTTGCCCGGAGCTTCTGATTTTTCCAGATGGGAACCATGGCCCCACGGGTGCAGGGAGCCCCTAACCCAGAGGGCAGCAGGAAGCAATGGTCCAGGGTCTTGGCAGAAAGTGGTAGAGCTGGGACCCCTCAAGGGACATGGGTCACACCAGCCCCACCCGCAGAGCCCCGGTAATTTGGGAATGACGTTACTTCCATCAGTGTCTGATGAAAAGTCTCTGTTCACAGGAGGGTGACTTGTGGTTATCCAAGAATAACCTCAAGAGCTGCGGCCACCCCAGGAATGCCCGGAAGCCACACCACAGAGGACAGAGGTCACCAAGCTCCAAGGCCTTTGAGGTTCACGAGAGATTTGAAGAAACTTCCAGAAAAGCGGTGAAGTCAGGACTCCTCTGTGGCCTGACCGACAGGAGGCTTGTGAGAAAGTTCTGCTTATGAGATGAACGAATGAGAAAATGGATAAATGCATAAGCCAGAAGCAGACCCTCCCCTGGAGCCACAGAGGGCACACAGTCCTGTGGCACTGTGATGCCAACTTCCAAGCTCCAGTGTGAGAGGACCTTGGGATCCTTCTCTCAACAGTGGTGGGGAGCTCACAGGGTCCCCGTGAGGAGCACTTTCAATAGGTGGGCAAGGCCTGGCTCCTAGGCCTTCACCGTCAGCAAAGGGAAGGACTCTTGTCCCCACCATTTGAGGGTGCAGGACCTCGGGACCTGCCCGAGATCAAATAGCAGCAGACAGGATCAGAGGATCTCAATGAGGGGTCTTGATCAAGAGGCTCCTCGTCTTTGTACCTCAGGCTTTGCATCTGTGAGATGGGCTGGTCCTCATGCCTCCTCTCAAACTGTACAAAGAATGAATAAAATTAGCCAGGGGAGGACCCACCGTGTGCATGCCCGGGGCAGGGAGCTGCACGAAGCTCAGATGAAGACCACTGTTATGGCCAGGGCTCAGACACTCAGCAGGGACCCCCTCCAAGCCCTTCAAGACTCAGAAGCCTCAGCATGGCCATCAGGGCAAGGACTGGCCATCCATCTGCACCCATCCCTTTCCTGAGACCTGGACATTCCCCTCTCTGGTGGCCTGCTACTGTGGCTGGGAATATTTGAGGACAGTCTGGTGGTGCTGGGGACCCAGAGCCCTGTCCCATGGGGAAGCATCCGTGAGATAGGCTGGTCCTTACATGTCCTTTCACAGTCCTGCTCACGAAAGCAGGGGGTCTCAGGAGAACAGAGCCACCTCTAAGGACACCACACAGCCTCCCACAAGACACCTGATGCCTCTCCTGGATGTGCTTCAGGACTGGGATGTGGCCCTGCCCCTGGAATGGCCCCAGCTATGAGAGAAGGACACCTGCCCACTATGTCCATTAAGGCAGGCACTGCCCGGCACCAGGGCTCTCTCGCAGCCCCAGTAGGTGCCACTGGGTGGGAGGCCCAGCATCACCCTTTGCCCAGGTACCATGTCCATCTGTCCAGCTGGACCAGAGCCCTGGGAGAAGCCACAGAGGAGGCTGACTAGCCACACAATCAGTGGACACAAAGCACTCATATACATGGACACACATAGCCGCCAACCTCCCAAACCCCAAAGAAATCTAGACTTTTTTGTTCTCATTAGCTATACAAGACACTCATCATACATAAAAGGAGTGTAACTTCTCATTCTTCTGGTTGGACTATGATGGAGAGGGTTACACGGGTTGTATAGTCATATATGCACAAAGGGTAATAATGTCCAATTCATTCTACTATCACTCCTACCCCCATGTCCCCTCCCCTCCCTTCACACCCCTCTGCCTAATCCAAAGTAACCCTATTCTTTCCTTAGCCCCACCCTCTTATTGTGAATTAGCTTTAATTACAACAAGCTTGTAGGTTGTGTCAAGTTCAAAGCTCGCAATGCCTATTCATTGGGCCCGCACTGCAATGCTAGACATTGTCCAAGGGCTTTTATCCACTAACTAATGCTCACATTAGACCCTCCAGAGAGAGATGCTCTCTATGACCCCAGTTCAAAGATGAGGAAACCAAGGCACACAACAATGTGGGCCCTGTTCCAAGAACAGGTGGTGGTAAGGAGAGGCCAGCCTCTGACCACATGTCAGGATCCCTAGTCGTTGAAGTTGCCTGTCTATATTTTATGCTTTAGTTTGCCCTCATTTTGAGCTAGGTACGGGAGGTGAGAGCCTGGGGTGGAGGGCCAGATGCAGATTTCCTCTGGAGGCCTAAGCTTCTGAGCTCATGGCCCATCGGGTGGCCCAACCACATGGAGTCCCTGGCATCTTCCCACAGATGGCATTCCTGAGAGGTGTTGCTGTCTTTGGAGTGAAGTGGCTGCTTGCTCAGGCTCTGGCGAGGAAAAAAGACAGGGACAGCTGCCTCTGCCTGCCCCACCCGGCTTAGGAGCCACCCGCAAGCCCCTCACGGCTGACTTTCCTGAGCTCCCGTGACAGAGTTTGCATACCCATCTGTGCCCTGCCACCAACTGGGGTGCACGGGCCAGGAAGGTCAAGGTGTGCCAAAGCAGAAGAAAGGCTGGGTTTTACTGTCCAGCAGACCCCAAGTCTGAGCTCTAACCACTTAGCCACTCAGTCACAAAGAATTCCTGCACTCTAGCCACATCTGACTGCTGGGAATCATTGCCTGTCTCTCCCTCCAGCTTCCAGGCCCTGGACTTCCACTCTTGAAGCCATGTCAGAAAGGAGACTCATGGCCTCAGAGGGCCTGACATTCATGCCAGCTGGGGCCCGAGGGAGGGGGAGACTCGGAGGCTCTGTTGGTCACAGGGAAATGAAACTTGGACAGACTCAGCTTTGAGTCCTCGATAATGGGTATGCAGAAAGCTGCTTTCCCCAGGGTCATGCCCTGAAAGGCCAACAGGTTGGGCAGGCCTGTGCCTAGTTCTGGACATGCTCCCTTCCATCCAGAAAATTTCACGAAAGGCCTTCTCTTCATGGGTGCAGGCAGGCCTTGGTTTCTCCACCTGTAGAAGCAAAGAGGAGAGGGAGGCCAGATGAGCTCTGACTGTCCTTCCAATGCTGATCCCATCCCCACTCACGTGCCCTGCAAAACACAGCACTTGGGCATCTGCACAACCTTGCCACAGACAGAGATGGCCAGACAGAGGGGACCTTTCCTAGGGGGGGAACTGCACATCGTATCTCTACATGTCCTGACCCTCCATGAGGTTTGGATCTGCAAGTTGCCCATCTACCTCTCCCTCGGACCCTGAGGTCAAGGCCCCTTTGCTGGAGCTCAGTCAGTGTCCACAGGGACAGCATCCCCCGGACACCCCATTGGCCTGCCCATGTCCAGTAGAGACAGACATCTCCGTAGGGCCTTTCCTCTTGGCTCCAGACTGGCAAGAGACCTCCAACACCAAACTAGTCTCCATCCTGTCCCCACATGTGACAGCCGGGACCCTTGGACAACCAGGAGCCCTGGGCAGACCTAGCTCTGCCCTCACAGGCCCTCTCTAGATCCTGCCCAGGGCAGCAGGAGCAGAGGGTACAAGCCCTGAGTCACACTTCCTAGGATCAACCTATTGTCAGTTTCCACATCCATAAAATAGGGGCAAATGGCTGTTAACTCCAAGGGCTGTTGGTGCAAAGTTTTACCAGAAACTTTCAAGCATGCGTTTGGGCAAATCCCTTTGCCAAGGTGCCAGGCCTAGGCTGGATTCTGGGGACACAGGGAACAGATACAGATGGCGCTGTCCCCAGGGAGCACATGAGCTACTACAAATACCAGAGGCATCATTACTCCCCCAGCTGAGCCTCTGTTTCCCCCAATGCCTGTGACTTTTCCAGCCCTGCCCCTGTCCCCAGGCATGTGTGGCCCAAATGGCTTTCTGGTGCAGGAATGGAACTAGGCAAAGTGTCAACCTTTCTCATGGCCAGAGACTGAAACTCCCCTTGTGCTCTCAGGAAGGAGTCTGCTCCATGGGCCCCCCGCCCGCCTGCACACCCACGGGCAGCCGCAGGGACACGTCCTGGCCGCCCGCCAGCTCCCCGACATGCCTGTGGGTGATTCCTGGAGCCCAGCCAGACGCTGTCACACGCCCCAGGGGCCCCTCAGCATTCTTGGCTTTTGTTTCCGATGACGCGGGGTCCTCTGGGAAGGGAGAGTCCAGAGCCCGGAGGGAGCTCACGGAGTTGCTTGGAATCCCCACTGCAATGGTAGGAGCCTAGGCCTCCCACCCCGGCACCAGGAGGCTGGTGGTGTGTAGTTGAGGATCCGGCTTCCCACCCAGGAGGCAAGGGGCCAGGCGCACCCAGTGCTCTAGGCGGGATGGGCTCAGCACCAGCCTTCAGGAGTCCAGTGGGGGCAGGGAAGTGGAACCAGAAGGGGTGTCCACGGGCCTCCAGCCGGCTGGCCACAGCTGCTGGAAGGACCAGCAGGAGGCTTCCTCTCCCTGCTGAAATGAAGGTGGGTGGCCTTGTCCTCCCGCTGACTCCCAGCTGGGAGAGGGTGAGACTGAGAAGAGGGGCCGGGGGTCTGACCCCACCCCCGTGCCTCCCTCCGGCCCTCCTGGCCCTCCCATTACAGGCAGCAACAACTGCACCCTATTTATATCATCCGGCCTCACCGTCCAGGGGCTGCCTCCACAGAGGCTCTAAGGAACTCACGAGATCCGTTTACATTTAAAATAAATGTTTCCTTAACTCGCATCCGATGGTTGGCAGGGAATCTGGGGAATTGGGAGCCGGTGTGCCCACGTCCAGACACCAGGGCCGGCCCGTCCTGCTGGCACTCAGGGAGGAGCCGTCCTGAGTTGTCCCCAGACGGCAGACAGGAACAGCCACACAGCAGAGGCCACCCAACCCCACCCTGTCTCTGCAGCTACCCGTGAGGTTTCCATGCCTCGGTTTCTCACCTGGCCAGGCAGCCTCAGGGTCTGGAAGGATCAGGGCCTGGCTGTGGCTCCCCTGGACCCCCTGGGAAGGCACCTAGAGAGATTCTCAGCATGTGACCAGCTCCTGGCTCACTCATCACTGGCCACAGCCCCATGCTAACCACCCCTCCAGCTTGATGCCTCGGCCTCCTCTTCCTTCAAATGGGAGTCCTAGCCACAGTACCACCCTGCAGACTGCTCTGGGGACCTCACGACAACAGTGTGAGAGGAGCTGGACACACAGCCTTAATTTCTTGGGGGGGGGGACCCAATGGATGCTGACCAGGCGAAACTGGAATCCACAAGATTCTGGAAGCTAAGGGAGAATAAGGCTCCCCCCAAACCCCCCTGGCTGGCCCTGCTCCAGGCTGCTCTCAGGAGACCCTGCAGCGCCCAGATGGGCTGTCTTCACAGAGGAAAGCTGTAGGTATGGGCAAGGCCAGGCGGGTCAGTCAGAGCTCAGGTCAGCCCTGGGCATCTTTTTATCCAGATGACTCTGAGGGGCTGGAATGCTAATCAGCCCACAAAGGAATCCCACGGGGGCTTTGGGGGCCTAGAAACCTGCACTCAAGCAATCCTCTGGGCTCTTCTCCACCAAGCACTCAGCTCCAAGTCTCCACCAAGCGCCAGTCTCCTTGTGCCACCAGGAGGGCAGCATCCTGCCCTGTTTCAGAGAAGGAAACCAAAGGTCTGAAAGGTAGAGCTGGGCCTGACACCCTCCTGACATGAGGCTGAGCAGTCTTGCAGAGCAGAGGGCACTGGAGTTGGAAGCAGCAGCAGAGTTGGGTAAGGACTGGCCACACAGGTGCCACGAAGGTCCGAGCATGCCCTCATCCTCAGCACCTCTCGGCAGTTGAGGACAATTCACTGAAACAACAAGAGCTCACGTTTCTAAGCTCAGAAAACCCTGGGTGTCAGCTGAGTGCTGTATGTACTGGGCACAGAGTTATCGGGTACCTTGTTATCAGGTGCCCCACAGGCTGGTGGGAGAGAAAAAGGAGTGCGAAGGTGGCCCCGAGGCAGCAAATCTGGGCTGTAAAACTGGGGAAGAAAAGGGACACACCAACTGTGGGTAGAGTGCTTCAGGGACGGTTTGATCCAGGATCTTCAGGGTCGCAAAGACTGAATAGTTTTCCACTGAGAGAAAAATCAAGTGGAGAGAAGATTGTGTGCGGTGTGGCATCAGAAAGAGCATACCGAATCCCAAGTGCATTGAGGGCGGAGCAGTTTCTCAGGGACCTTGTACACCTAGCAGGGAGCTGAGAGGGAGCTCCAGGTAGATACACCAGAGGCAGGACCCCCTGGTCTGCAGCCCCTTCTATTTCTTAACTTCCCCCCTTAAAGCCACTAGCTGGGAACCGGAGGTAGCGCTAGGCAGGCACCCACCCAGTGGGGCAAGAGCTCCTCCGGCCAAGACACCAGGCACTTCCTGACTTGGCTCGGGTCTGGGGGGGGGGGCATTCCAGCTGGCATTCCAACTCCTCCTCGACACTCTGTCCATTTCCTGCCCTGGCTGCAAATTTCAACCATTTCCTTCTCGGGCCACCTCCGGCCTCTGCCCACTGCCTGGCCCTGCGCTGACCCTAGGGGGACAGAGGCTGGTCTTGTCCCTGCCAGTTCCAAGTTTGGAACCAGCCCTTCCCTCAGCTGAACATCCTGCTGAGAGACCCAGGATGCTGGGGAGGGGTGTGGAGCCACAGTGTGGCAAGAGCCAGGGTCCAGCCCCCCAGCTTACCCCCTTGCACCTAACTCCCATGGGCACACATGTGACACCTACTGTGTGCCATACAGCCACAGTGCTTGTGTAGGAGCTGCTGCTCCCAGCTGAGATTCTAGGCTGATGCTCAGGAGGAAGCCAGTCTCCTTGGGGACCAGGCCTGTAGTCCTGTGGCAGTAGCAGCCTCTCAGTGGATGGCAGCAGGTGTGCATGGTCCCACCAGGCCTGGATGCCCCTTGCTCAGTTCTGCAGGTCCAGTGCCCAGTGACCTGCAGAGGCCAGGAAAGACCTTCTGTGATATCTGAATGTGACAATCAGGATCCCAGCTGAGCCCCCTGGGAAACAGGGTAGGAGACACATGCCTCCCAAACACCAGGAGCACAGGAGGGCCTGGAGAACTTCAAGGAGGACACGGGCCCAGGAAAAACCCCAAAGTGTTCCTCAGTCCCCCAGACCTGAGCTGGAAGTCCCCTTTCCCAGTAAGTAGCAGGCATGTTTCCCAGACTGAGTCCCAGGAGCCTTCCAGAGAGTGTCTCCTGCTCGGGTGTCATATCTCTGGTGTGTCACCTGACACAAGAGTCCTAGCCGCTCCTGGGGAGAGGGTCTGCTTGGTCAGCCTTGTGTGGGGTTCACACAGACAGCCCAGAGGATCCAGGAGACAAGACCCATCCTTTAAAGAGGATCGCTACTGCCAACCACGCAGTGTCAGTGAGGTTCGAACCCCTAACCACCAACCAACAGCCTTGTCTGTGATCTTGTCCCAACCCAGGGTCATCAAGATTCTTCCAACCTAAAGAGGACTTGCTGAGATACAGGGAAGATGCCTGACCATGCTGACGCTGGAAAGGGACAGGAGGCTCAAGCCACACCAGAGATGCACCCGGCACCCCATCTTCCTGCCCCACCAAGCACTGTGCCCGGCCTGTGCACTCCCCACCCGCAGGGTGTGGGGGCTCCAGGAAGAGTAGAGAATGTCCCCCAATCATCCCTGCAGGGCAGCCAGGAGAACACAGAAGGCCAATGTGAGGCCCAGCACACAGAAAGGATGTGTTCATCGCGGCCGCGCCGAGCTGGGTGCCCTCCAGCAGAAGCTGTGAACCCAGACGGTCAGCGAGCGGAAGGTTTTCCACTCTGCAGCTCAGCAACCCCGACCGTGCAGCTCCTTAATAAGAAGTCAGTGAGGCTCACAGCTTGGCCCAGAGAGACGGGGACAGCGTCCCCAAACACTTCTCCCTTCATGCTTTAACAGCCAGAACATTCGTGTGATACTTATGCCATAAATCCTCCCATGGAGGGGTTCAGTATGTTACAGGAGGGTTCTCCCAACCCCACCCCATCCCAACCCCCAAAAGGAGAATCCTGAGAAAATCTCATTTCACCATTTCCCACAGAACCAGGTGCAGGGCAGCTGTGACAGGCGTGGCGGGAGCGGCTCCTCACAACGTCCTCCGCTGCGTCCTCAGCCACGGGGAGCGTGAAATGGAGGCTGCGCTGGGCAGACAGGTGGCCACTGCTGCTCGGGCTGGGGTCTCAGGTTCCCTGGAGCCTGCTTGCCCCAGCACTGGGGAGGGGCGTCGACCGCCCTGGCCTGGTATCAGATCCAAACTGGAGACTGTCAGGACCCAGCCAGATGAGCAGCAGCCACAGAAGTGGGTCCTTGGTAAAACTTTAAAACCCACTTATGAATTAAATATTCAAATGAGGTTTGGACCAAATTTCATTTCCAAGGTCAAAGCAAACCATGCTAATTTCTTCCCCCATGGACACCCATATGACCCCCATCTGCTCTAGAAAATAGATCAAGAGGCCACTGGTACTTGGCTGGAGAGGCCAAGGGTGTTGGGAAGCACAGGGTTATCTCTTCAAGAATAATCCATCAGCCGGGCACTATAGTGCACGCCTGTAATCTCAGTGGCTGAGGCAGGAGGATCGTGAGTTCAAAGCCAGTCTCAGCAACTTAGCAAGGCACTTAGCAACTCAGTGAGACCTTGTCTCTAATACAATACAAAAAAGGGCTGTGGATGTGGTTCAGTGGTTAAGCACCCCTGGGTTCAATCCCCAGTACCAAAAAAAAAAAAAAAAAAGAACAATACATCTGTTTGCAGATCTGCTTGGCCCTCCAAGAGGGGCTCATCCCCTGCTTGACCACTCAGGCCCCTGCAGGTAGAGTACCATCTTGGGGACTTCCCCTGACCTGCTGTGACTATAGTTGGTTAACCACTGAACGCCTACAGGTGGCAGGCTTCCATTCACATGGGTGGTGAGACTTCCCCCGCCACGAGGCAGCAGGGACCCTTTCCTATGACAAGGAGCTCCATGTATCGCTGTGGAGTAACAGTTTTGCGAAGCCCACAACCAGGGAATGGGGATGGGCTTCTGGGCATCCTCAGATGCACTTCACTGCTGGCTGACTCAGAGCCGGGAGGGGCCGATCCCCACAGACCGCCCTGCAGCCAGGGGCACAGAGGAGATGGCAGGAGCCAGCCTGGTGTGCTGCAGCCAGCAAGGGCTCCTATGTGCTCCCAGGAGACAAGACCCGAGAGTCAGCCCTTTCTGGGGGATGGTGGGGGTCCGCCTGAGCTGGGAGTCATCCACATTGCCCCAGCAGCCAACACGTAGAGCCTGCCCTACACGTAGAAGGGATGAACTGGCCCAGTGTTCGTGTGTCTACTGGGCGTCTGCCTCCCCAGGGCCGCCAGGGCTGTCGGTCGGTAGCAAACACGATCTCCTCTAATAACACAAATCATCTGAAGCTGTGGAAGCCACAAGAGGAAACAGCTGTGCACTGCTGGCTGCGAACACGGGTTTCTACGCCCATCGCTCAGCTCGCCCGCTCCAGTTCCCGCGGAATTCTGGATTCTTGGCCATTTTCTGACAGAAGAATGCTCTGGGCCGTAGAGAAGAGAGCTGGGGAGACTTGGAGCACCCTACGTTGTCACACACGTACACACACAAGTCACAAGTCAGTCCAGCGGACCACCACTGAGCACCTACTGCATGCAGGGGACCATTGTCTTCATCCTCACAAACACCAGATCCCTCCATACCACTGTCACCTCCTCGTTGTCACCATGTCCTCATGACCACCACCATCATCACCTGCTGAAAATAACCACACGCCCTTGTAAGCACCACATCCTCACCACCACAATCACCATCAGCACGGCCTGCTCCTCACTACCATCACTGCTCCTCACCATCATCACCTCCTCATCTCGTCACCTTTACCTCCTCTTGGCCAGCACCTCACCCCACCTTCTCTTCATTACCGCCATCTCCATCATTATCTTCTCATCACCCTCACCTACCACCACCTCCTCAGCACCATAACCTCTGACAACACTGTCTGTCCTCTGCGTCACTATCACACATTCACTGTCCCATCGCCGTCATCAAATCCTTGATCCCATTTCCTTTAATCAGGTGTGGCAAGTCGTCCAGCCCCGGCGAGTGGTAGACCTGGAACCACAGCCAGCTCTCTGGACTCCCCCTGCCTGGTCCCGCAGCCCTCCTGGTCCTGGGAAGATCCGTGAGAAGGGCCTGTGTGGAAGGAAGGCCTTATGTCCGGTGCTGGTCACTGGAAGCCCAACTGAAGTTCATTCCTAAATCCTGTTCTCAGATCTCTGTATGTGCCACATGGATCAGCAACCTCCCCCCTTCTCCTAATGAACCCAAGGTGTTCATTTCATGCTAACTCCGTGACTATGTCTGAAGCACTCTGGCTCCCAGAACCAAGATAGGGCAGCAGGCAGGAGGGCGCAATCCCCAGAACCCAACTCTGAGCTTGCCTAGCCACCATGTTGGACAAATCCTGCAATGAGGGTCTCCAGAACTCCTCACCACCACGCTGCACGAGCTTAGCCCTGACACACGGGCTGGTGGGCAAAGACAGGCCCAGAGCTCCTGCCCATCTCTGATACTATCCTTGTCCAAGCCAAATTTGGAGACCCAAGTGATTCCCTCAATAGACATTGGTTTAGTCAGTGCCCAGTGTTTTAGTCAGCTTTTATTTTATTTTTTTTCTGCTGTGACTCAAAGACTGACCAGAACAATTTTAGAGAAGGAAAAGTTTATTTAGGGGCTCATGGTTTCAGAGGTCTCACATCCATACGGCTCAAGGTGAAGCGGAACATCAAGGCAGAAGAGTGTGGTAGAGGGAAACAGCTCACATTATGATCAAGAAGCAGAGAGAGACTCCACTTGCCAGATACCCAGTGCCCACCTCCTCCAGCCACACCCTTACCCGCCTTCAGTTACCACTCAGCTAATCCCCAACATGATTAATGTACTGATTGGGTTAAGGCTCTCATGACTGAATTATTTCACCTCTAAACCTTCTCGCATTGTCTCGCACATGAGATTTGGGGGGACACTTCACATCCAAACCATCATACCCAGGAAGCTTCCAGAAGGGAGTCACCCTGGAATGAGATCTGGAACTTGCTCACACAGCCTGTCCAAGCCAGACCCCATATTCCTCCCCACAAGAGAAGGGAAGGCCAGAGAGCTGGCAGCAAAATCAGTCCTGGCAGCGCCCTGGGGCTCCAGGGCAGGTTGGGTTTCTAAGGAGCGTAAACTGCCTTACAAATTCAGACGGTGCATCCAGTAACTGGAACGCCAGGAATAGCCCTGCTGACTCAGTCCCTTTCCACTCTGTGGGAAAGCGCCATCCGCCGGAGCCCTGGCCCCACAGCCTGTGCCAACTCAGGCCACAGCTCAGGAGGAAGTGAGAAGGGATTCTGCGTGGCAGTGACCTGCGGCTGGGAGCAGCCACGAGGCACACCCTGGACAGCCTCGAGGTGACAACAGGGGACCTCCCCCAAAGGCTCCCATCATGGCATCTGCACCAGAGAGCTGGGCAGGCTTCAAGAGCAGGAACAGGTCGCAGGCTCTCTGGACCCTCATTCCAAAATCTCCTCTCTGAACTGCCTTCCCGAGCCTCCCATCTGCGCAGGGGAAACCTCTGGCCCCAACATGATGTTAAGAAGGGAAATTTCTATGCACACGTATGTGCTCGTGCACATACAGAGACAAACCTAGGTCATTCTGGGCTTTCAGTACAGAAACACCAACTCCCAGTGACTGTAAACCGAGGCAGTACGCTATGTCATGTCACAAGAAACCCAGGCAGATGCACTCAGCAGTCAGGTGACATTCCAGGACTCAGGATCCTCTCCTGTCTGCCCTGCCATCCCCACTGGGCCTCCGATCTCAGAATTGTCCCCTTGTGGTTGCAAAATGATGGCCACAGCTCCAGGTATCACATTATCAGCCACCAGTATCTAAGAGGCCTTGTGCTCCTTTTGAAGGGCTGGTGTTTCTAAAGTCTTCAGCAGTCTTCTCTCCGGTCCTGGAGTCTGTCTGACTGCCAGCACAGAGGAGGGTGTCAAACCTGGGGGCAGCCAGCAAAGACTGACACAGAGATATAGATAACAGATTGGAGGGGGGACCCCAAACCAGCAACTTCTGGTTGGAAGGACTATAGGAAGTTTGTTTGTCTTCACGCTACTTAGTCTAAGGTGAAAATGTATTCCTTTTGTATTACGAAAAAATATTAATTCAGGCATGGTGGCACGTGCCTGTAATCCCAGCAACTCAGGAGGTTGAGGCAGGAGGACGGCAAGTGTAAGGTCAGCCTTGGCAACTTAGTGAGACCCTGTCGCAAAAAAAATAAAAGGGCTGGGCATGTAGCTTAGTAGTAAAGGCACAGGAACAGTCCTCTCCGGTCCTCTCTGGTCCCTGAGTTCAGTCTCCAGGACCAAAAATGATAATAATAATTTTTCTATAGAAATCTTCTCATTAAGGGATGGGTGTGGTAGGTCACGCCTGTAATTCTAGCAGCTTGGGAGGTTAAGGCAGGAGGATCACAAGTTCAAAGCCAGCCTTAGCAACTTAATGAGGCCCTAAGCAATTGAGCAAGACCCTATCTCTAAATAAAAATATAAAAAGGGTGGGGGATGTGGCTCAGTGGTTAAGCACCCCTGGGTTCAAAAAAGAAGAAATCCTCTCATTAGTAGAGCACCGAGGAGGAGCCCCCATATTGGTATTTGGAGGCTGGTGTGGGCCCAGACAGCAAGTCTCTGCTCCTCCACTTCCTGCTGGACCTCACCCCTGGGTCCTTCTGGGTCCTAGACCCAAAGCAGTCTGCTCCTCGAACCATTCTGCTGGTGGCCCTCATAAGGCGGAGGTGGCAAGAGAGATTGGGCAGTTCTGGAATGTTCTCAAGGATTTGACTCAGCTCCCCCCCACTTCCCATTTGCTAAGGGCTGAATCATGTCCTCCCTCCCAGAATCATGTCAAAGTCCTAACCTCCAGTATCTCAAAATGTGACCTTATTTGGAGACAGGGTCTTTAAAGAAGCAATCAAAAAAAAAAAGGAAGCAATCAAGGTAAGACAAGGTCATAGATGGTGGCCTCGTTAGGAGGGAAATGTAGTCACAGACAGATGTGAAAACCACAGGAGTGGGGAATAACAAGGCAGGAAAAGATGGCGGGAAGCAGCCCTACCCACGCGCCACCTCGGACTTTGGTTCTAGGATGTCTGAGAAGGTCCTGTTGTTTAAGTTGTCTGGCCCAGGGTGCCTTGAAACCGCACCTTGAAAGAGGACTCCATGTGGGGCTCAGTCCAGGACGCCTATCCCCTTCTCTACCCTCCCAGCCCTGCAGCCCTCAACCTTCCTGCAGAGGCCTGGGCATCCCTCCTAGGCCCTGGTGACCTGCTCCTTGTGTGCAGAGCTCATCCATGGGAACCCTAATGCTGTGAAATCCGGGCGATCCAGAGTCCTGGTGCTCAGACTGCAGACATCCTCAAGGGGCGGAAACACCTCCACAGGTCTCCAGGAGAACAAGAGCCACTGTGGGTTTGCAGGAGCACAGGGAACCAGCAGGGCTACTTCTGTGGAGTTGGGGCCACTGGAGCAGCGGGCCTGGGGGAGGCCCGGGTTCCCACCACCTGCCTCCCCTGGGGAGTCCTCCACCCACCTGCTACAGATGGGTGGGGGCAGGGCGAGGGGCGGCTGCGGGAGATCCCCCCACATCTGCCAGCAAGCATTCCACAGGACCTGGATGGGGGCTCAAGGACCCCTGAGTCGCTCTTGTTTTTGTCACATTGAAACACAAAATTAATTCAGCCATTTCTTCTGACCCCAAACTGTCTGAGGAGGAGAGTAAGTGGAGAGATGAATTATTCATATCATTGGAATCCATTATCCCAACATGTGCAAAAATAAATTGGGTTTTCCTTCTAAAACAGGACTGTTTCACCTGAGGGCTGCCGTCTGAGGGGTGCCGTGCAGACACCACAGGCTCCTCTGGCGCCCCAACACAGGGGAGGCAGAGGGACACAGGAAATGAGGCCCGTTCTCCTCTCTAGGGGAGAGAGCAGCCCCCGGGGCAAGTGGGCTCCGCACAGCGGGGGAGTGAGGCCAGGGCAGGGGCCCAGCAAGGCCTCACCCTGCTGTCTCTCCTGTAAGATGAGTTCCTGATCCACCACTGACAGGCTCCGGAGGGCTCAGGGTCAAGTCTGTGGCTCTAAATCAGAATGTCCCTGCGGTCTTCCTCATGTCCAGGAAACCTGGGGACCTGGAGAGCAGAGATGTCACTCAAGGCCAGGACCCCACCCTTCCCAATCACATTGGGGCTTCTACTTTGGGACATTCCTGGCAGGGTGGTGAGAAGGATCAGGGTCACCCACGGGAATTCACAAGGAAGGAAGGGGAGGAGTAGGGAGGGAAGGAGGAAGGAAAAGATGAATGAATCGTGCTCAGCATTATTCATTTGTCTCTCAGATGGCTGTGTGGCGGTCTCGTAAGGGTGCTCGGATTGGGCCCAGCACACCGGCAGCAAGGGACAGCTTCTTTGGAGACTGGGACAAACACTGGGAAGCGTGGCATGGCCAGCCACAGGCAGGGACGGCCCCTGGACCTCCCTTTCTGGAAGCCACGTCCCCTTCTTAGGGCAGACTTGAAGTGGGGGAGCCAGGACCCCATGTGGGGCTCAGTCCAGGATGCCTGTCGGTCCCACTGGAGGTTCACTGAGGACACCCACCCCCACCTTCACTCGCTGCTGAGGAACATTTTCAGCTGCTCTGGTGAAGGGGGCTGTAGGGGTCTGTTACAGCAGAGAGGCTGCTTTCAGACAGGTCGGGGTCCAGACACAGCAAAAGAGGTACCAGATGTCCCCACCCCAGTTCACTGTCTTCAGCAGGAAAACCAGAGTCAGACAAGGCCCCCGGGGCCTAAGGAGGACCCCAGGTCACAATTGCAGAAGGGGGCAGCCAGCATTTCCAAGACCCTGAGAAGAATGTCCACCTCCCAAGCAAAGCACTATCTTCTCTCCTGGGTCCAAGAAGCAGCCCAGGCAGGGGGAACAATTTACACAGGAACCCAGACAGGTCCTCCAAAATGGCATGTGCTACTGTCCCCAGGACAAGCCTCTCACACACCTGTGGCTGGATGGACCAGGGCTTGCTCCCTCACTGTGGAATTTGGGCTGAGCCTGGGGGGCTGCCCGCGGTTCTGTGTGGAGATGTCTCCAGCCTTCATTCCCAAGGGCTACAGAGAGAGGGTGCTGCAGTTCCCTGGGGAAAGCAGACCTCCTCTATGCCCACCACCCCCATCCCTGCACCCATTGCTCAGGCACAGAAGTGTGCTCAGGAAGGGGCTGGGGATCAGTCGTGTGGGTACAGTGCCCTGCCCAACTGGTGCTTCTCAGAGCCCCTGTGCAGCTGTGGCATGCTGGGTCAGAACTGAGGTTGGGGCAAGCCCTCCTCCCTTGTCCCCACACCCCTCCCTGTGTCCCCACACCCCACACACTCGTTCCCGCCCAGATGGGAAACAGGACTTGCTCTCGGCTGTTTTATGGAAACCCACGGATCGTCTTCACTGCTCCGAAAGTTCTGCTCCCAGGCTGCAGCTTCCCAAGGTGTTGCCATGGAGATGAAATTTCTGTCATAGATGAAAGTGTTCGGGGTCAGGAGATCTCCAGCATAACTAGGACAGATTTTGAGGGGGAATGCCAGGATTCTAAGACACGTGAGAGGATGCTATGTGCACTTTCCCCGGAGGGAGCTTTCAGGCTGCTGTGGATCTGGCGCGGGAGCCCAGCCCCCTCCAGAGTGGCCTCCTTCCCCTCTTGCTGTGGACAGCCACAGTGTGGTATTTGAGATCCAAGTTGCATTGCGGGTTGAGGTCTCGGGGACCTGAGATGAGACCACTGGCTACCAGAAGGACCTGTGGAGTTGCTGTGTGTCCTCAGGCAAATCTCTTCCATCTCTGGCCCTGGACACTGCCCAGGAACAGGCCCTCCTCACTCAGGGGTTCTCCACATATTGCTTAGGCACATGTCCAGGCCAGCAGTACTCAGGTGTCTTCCCCTGAACTTGGAGTTGGGAAAGAACCCTCCAGCCACATGACAGGCACGTCCCAGGCCCTGGCCCCTCCCAGAGGCTCCTTCCCATAGCCCATATGGGAGTCAGCAGTAGAAATTTCCTTTTGTTCCAGGTCACTACAAGTCAGTGTGTAGGAAGGGCAGAGGTAGAGCCCTGGAGGGTGGGGCCAGGGAGACTTACACAGGTCTAGGGGTCCTGAATGCCACCCAAGCCCACCGCACAGGTCAGCCACCTGGGGCTCTTTGCCAACGTCCACCACACCAGCACCACACTGAATAAACAGCGCCTTCTGCCCATATGGGTGGGGCCCACCCTGGGCCCTGCCCAGGACCCACTCTAACCCTAGAACTGGGTCCCCTTTCCCTAGTCTTTACTACCTCCATGACCCCAGACCAGCTCCAGAAACCTATCACTCCAAACCCAAGAACGGGGTTGCAGAGGTGGGAAGGAAGGTGGGAACCTCTTTGGAATTTGGACCCAAACTGGGGTCCTTGTGCATCCCCACTTTCCCTGGGCTGGCACCACCTTCCCTAGTCATAAGGTCACTTCATAATAGGAAAACCATGTGTGCAGGCCTTGCAGATGTGGAGTTCAGGAGGCGTTGCGCGAGCCCCGCCTGAGAGACTGCACCAGGCCCCACCATCATCCCCCTCACTCTGGGCCAAGGCCCCTGCCCCAGGACACAGCCAGGAGGTGCCCAGCTCCTTCTTAGAGCTCCCCTGGTCTCCCTAGTCAGAAGGTCACTTCATAAGGGACTGGGGCAAGACAAGACAAGGACACAGTACTGTGCCAGCATCCCCCAGCCTAATGGCATCCTGGATGCCAGCAGAAACCCTGACTTTGGAGAATATTTCATAAACTGCAAAGGAAACAGACATATCCAAGGTCATCCATTGTCATCCTCACTGAAATATGGTAATGGGTTTCCTTGGGTGGGTTTGAGATTCTGGATCTGGTGTCTGACTGAAGCCACTTCTTGTGTTTGTCTGCATGTGATTCTTGCAGGTGTCCATCATTTTGTGTAGCTGTGGCTGGGTGTCTGTCTGAATATTACTCTGATCCCAAACCAAAGACACCGCAAGAAAGAAGTACAGACTAATATTTCTCTTGAGCATAGATACAAAAATCCTTAACAAACAATTGACAGAACCATTAAAAAAATTATATATATATATATATGAGAGAATATAACGCATAATGGAGTTATATCAGGAATGCAAAGCTAATTTAACATTTTAGAACCCAATCATAATATTACTAGAAATTAACATTGCAGGAAAAAAAATCAGGTGGTAATTTCAATAGATATAGAAAACTACAATGAAATTCAATAGACACAGAAAACATATTTGATAAAATTCAATACTCGTGATTTTAAAAAATTCAACAAACTATTAGCAGCAGTGTAGTTCCTCAATTTGATTAAAGACATCTACAAAAAAACTTTTACAACATCATACTTACTGTTGAAATGCTTAATACTTCCACCTAAGAACAAGACTAAAGAAAGATTTTTGGAGGTGGGAGTATTGGGGATTGAACTCAGGGGCACTCGACCACTGAGCCACCTCCCCAGGGCTATTCTGAATTTTATTTAGAGACAGGGTCTCACTGAGTTGCTTAGCACCTCGCCATTGCTGAGGCTGCTTTGAACTCACTGTTAAGAATAAAGAAAGATTGTTGGGACCAGGGGTGTTACTCAGTGGTACAGCTTATGTGCTCAGCATGTGCAAGACTCTGGGTTCAATCCTCAAGAGTGGAAAAGGAAAAAAAAAAAAAAGCTCTTTATTTTATGATCACTTCAATCTGTTCTGCAGACCCTAGCCAGTACAATAGGCAAGAATTAAAAGGCATGCAGAATGGAGAGAAAGAAATTAAATTGTTCTTATTTCCAGGTAACATGATGATGCTTATAGAAAACTTGAAGAGTGTGGAATTGGCATAAAAGATAAATACATATTAATAGAAGAAAATTGAGAGGCCAAAAAAGTCAACTAGAACTAACAAGAGAATGTTGCAAGGTTGCAGGATACAAGAAAAATATACACAAATGAACTGAAGTAGAACAACCTGACAGAAGAGTAACAAGGAAATAGAAGGCTTGAATAATATCATAAACCACCTTGACCTAACAGAACTCTCCATTCTTCTCAGGAGCACATAGACTATATGTTAAGCCATAAAGCAAGTCTTGATAAATTTAAAAGAATTGAAATTATACAAAATGTGTTCTCCAGCTGTAACAGATGGCATTAGAAATCACTAATAGATGAAAATTTAGGAAAACCGCAAATGTGGAAGCTAAACAACATATTTCTAAATAATCAATGAGCCAAAGAAGAAACCCAACAAAGCCAGAAAATACTTTTAGGTAAGTGAAAATATACACACTCCCATACCAAAACTTAAGGGATGCAGCTAAAGCAATACTTAATAGGAAAATTCATAGCCATAATGTCCTCCATTTAAAAAGAATTAAAGAAAGATCTCAAATCACCAACTTAATCTTCCACCTTAAGACATTGGAAAAAGAAGAGCAAAAAATCCCAAAATAGGGCTGGGATTGTGGCTCAGCAGTAGAGCGCTCGCCTAGCACATTCGAGGCCCCGGTTTCAATCCTCAGCATCACATAAAAATAAATAAATAAAAGTATTGTGTCCAACTACAACAGAAAAATATTTTTTTAAAAAAATCCCAAAATAAGCAGAGGAATAAAAGAATAAAGATTGAGGGGAAGTAAGTAAAATAAATAAAAAATAGAAAAACTGTAGAAAATATTAACAAAACCAAGAATCAGTTCAACTTGGTTGATTCAACAAAAATGAAAAGCCTTATAACGACATTGACCAAGGAAAAAGTACAATCAAATTACTAAAATCAGGTTTGAAAGCAGCAGACTTTGTTATAAAACCTCAGAAATAAAAGTAATTATAAGAGAATAACATGAACAAATTTGGGGCAAAAACACAGAAACTAACTCAAGAATAAATAGCTCCAAGAAAACAAAAACTGCTAACAAGTAAAATAGATTGAATTCATAATCAACAAATTCCTGCTGGGCATGGTAGCACATGCCTGTAATCCCAGCAACTTGGGAGGCTAAGTTAGGAGGATTACAAGTTTGAGGCCAGCCTCAGAAACTTAGTGAGACTGTAAGCAACCTAGTGAGAGCCTGTCTTGAAATAAAAATAAAAAGGGCAAGGGATGTTGCTCAGTGGTTAAGCACCCTTGGGTTAAATCCCTGGTACAAAAAAAAAAAAAAAAAAACAGGGCCAGACAGTTTCACCGGTGAATTCTACAAAACATTTAAAAAGGAGTTACCAATGCTTCACAATTCTTCCAAAAAAACAGAAGCAGAGGGACACCCTGACAACAAAACCAGATAAATACATCATAAGAAAACTACTAAACCATCACTATCCCTCATGCAATGTAAATATTTTTGAATAAAATATTAGTAAACCAAATCCAACAACACATAAAAATAATGGCTGTACCCCGTGATCAGGTAGCATTTGTCCCAAGGATGTAAATTTTGTTCAACATACAAAATAATCAATGTAATACATGATAGTAATAGAATAAAGGGGGAAAAACACGTGATCATTCCAATGTAGAAAAGGCATTTGATAAAACTCTAGTACCCCATCATCACAGGGAAAAAAATAAGTAGAAGAAACTTCCTCAACCCGATAAAGGGCATCTACTTAATATATATACTATAGTATCATACCTAATGGCAAAGGACTTAGAACTCTGCCTGAGATGAGGAGCAGGACAAGGATGTCGGTTCTCACCACCTCTGCTCAGTGTTCTGGTGGAGATTGTAGCCAGTGCAAAGAAACAGAAAAAGATACAAAAAGCACATACATTTAAAAGAAAGAAAGAAAACTACTACTAACCGTAGGTGCATAATCTTATTTTCAGAAAATCCTAAAGAATACACACAGACACACACACACACACACACACTTGAACTATTAAACAATTTCAACAAGGTTGCAGAATACAAGATCAATATATAAAAATCAATCAACATAGACTAGCAATGAACAACCCCAAAACAGAATTAAGAAAACAATTCCAATTACAATAGAATCTAAATGAACAAAATACTTCGGAATAAATTCAACAGAATTAGTACAAGACTTGTACCCTGAAAACAAAATGTCATTGCAAGGAATATACTGTTAATGGGCTGGAAAATGTAATTTCAAGTTGGTAAAACCTCGGGCTGGGGTGGAACTCAGTGGTAGTGCGCTCACCTGGTATGTGTGAGGCAATGGTTTGATCCTCAGCACCACATAAAAATAAATAAATAAACAAACAAACAATTGTAATAAAATAAAGGTATTGTGTCCATCTAGAACTCAAAAAATATTTTTTTAAAAAAGATGGCAAAACCTACAAACTAATCAACAATCTCTATCAAAACACCAGCACCTTTGTTGTGGAAATTGACAAGCGGACCCTAAAATCCAAAGAGATGTAAAAAGGTCAAAATCAGCTCAGTAAGGAACTAAACTGAGACAAATGGATTTCAACATGTAAAAGAATGAATTTGAACCCCTACCTCACACCATATTCAAAAATTAACTAAAAATGGACCAAAGACCTAAATATAAGAACTAAAACTATAAAAACTCTTAGACAAAAACATGGTCAGAGGAAAAAAATAGAAGAAAACATGGTCATAAAACTTCATCAATGCATCTGTACAAAATTTGGGGCAATCTGATCTAACTGAACAAATGAAGGCCAAAAGAGGTAAGTCCCTGTGCAAGGTCACTGACCCGTCAGGAACAGAGCTGACTTTCAGGGTACTTCTTCGACACCAGGCTGACTCAATGACCATCTTGGTGTGCAGTCTCTGTTCAGCCAAGGATGGATAGTGGATGGTGGATGGATGAAGAGATGGTACATGGTGGATTGTGGATGGTGGATAGTGGATGGTTGGATAGATAGTGGGTGAATAAACTTCTTGAGATCCATTGGTCACAAGAAACAGGTCTGTCCTGTCGGGAATATAGGTTTGGCTTTTCTATTTGTTAGTCCTGGAAGTCTTGGGTGAATGTGGCTCTAAGGGTGAGTCCTGGCTCCTGGCTACTGGGGCTCAAGGGAGCTGGAGGACAGGGCAAAGGGCCTGGCCCAGCAAAGGATGGGGGAAATGGTTACGGGGTCACGTAAGGTTCACTGGTGCCTGTGGGGCTTAGTTAAGAACCTCCAACTTGACAGATACTGGAGCCTCCTTTCCAGGTGGCTGTGTCTCTGCAGGATCAAGTCCTGGCAAGTCGGCCGCTGCCGCTTTCTCTTCAGAAATGCACCGTAGGGGAAGGCCCAGCGCCTGGGGATCCAGCAAGACCTTGGAACCTCTCGGGGATGCTGGGAGCTCCGCCTAGAGATTCCACAGCCTCTGGAAACCTGCAGGGCTGAGCCAGGACAAAGAAGCCTCAGAGATGGAGGCAGGGGAACAGGGGTCTCAGTGCCTGTTCCCAGACAAGCCTTGCTAGTCCCCACCTCTCAAAGCACAAGAAAGCATAGCCTCCCGGCCCAGCCTTGCCCCATCTTCCGTGCATCCCCCTCACTGCCACAGGACAACCATCCAGACCCCCCAAAACTGTGAATCACCCACGCACCTCATAAAAGCTGGAACAGGGCTCCCAGCGTTCTCCCCACAGGCACGCAGACCGCTCCCCAGCAGGCAAGCCTGGCCCCACCAGCTGTGCACTCTACCTTTGTCTCCAGGGTCTGAAGCCCAGATGCCCAGGAAGGTCCTTAGGACACAGAGTCCCTCTGGCAAGATGAGGGGGTCACCACTGTGCTCCCCAGCTTGAAGCTGGAGCACAGGATGGGTTCCCTGCCCTGTCCAGGACGCTTGGGCAGCAGTGGAGGGGTCTGTGTGTCTTTCTGGATAATAAAGGGCTTTATGGGCAGTGGAGCCCCGTGTCCAGGGCCACAAAGGGGCAGGAGGGTTGCTTCCGCTACCCCCGCAGGGGCAGGGACCTGGGGCTGCGGGCACTCTGGGGACGGATGCCCAGTGCGTGGCAGGGCAGCCCTCGGGTCAGCCCTCCAAGGAACGCTGCCCACTAATCGGCAGGCTGGGGGCCAGATAATGAATACTCCACATTTTTTGGCGGCTCAAAGGCATGGTTGGAAACAGTCGCTGTTTCATTTTGCAAAAACCACACGCTTTTCGTCTGAGTGCCCGCAGGGAGGGGGTGGACTCCAGAGATGGGGGTATGCTGGGGGCGGGCCTCCTCCTGCACACTGCGGTCATCTCCAAGGCCAGGCTGGCCCTGGCTCCCACCCAGGGGTGAATGCTGAGAGCCAGGCCCTGGAACCCAGGAAAAAAGGACTCGGCCTGCTGCCCCTCGGCACCTGCCCCCTCAGAACCGACTTGGGCCAGGGTCTCTTCCTGTGACTCTGGTGGACACAGAAAAGACTCAGACTCCAGCCTTGAGGGTCTGAGGCCACAGTCAGAAGCTCAAGATGTCCAGGGCGAGGCTCTGCCTGGGGGTAAGTGGCAGGAAAGCTTCCGGAACTTCCCATCTAGAAGCTGGTGGGCCAACCCTGCCTGCATCTCAGTGCACAGCTCTGTGCTCCAGGACGGGGACCTAGCGCTCTTCTCACAGGAAGTGCAGGGTGCACAGAAGGGGGGCCTGTGGCTGGACCTGGACCAGCCCTCCCTGCTCCTCCCTCATGCTCAGGGATCCCAGGCCTTCCCCAGACATGGGGCCAAGTCCCTTTTGTTCATGATAGCTGACCAGGAGGACAGTGTCCAGTACAAGGTCATAGTGGGGTCACCCAAGGTCACGGTGAGGTCATCCAAGGTCATATAGGCTCACCAAGGTCACAGTGAGAGGCTCAATCAAGACCACAGTAAGTTCACCCAAGGCCATGGTGGGGGAGTCCAAGGTCACACTGTGGGCAGAGCCCACAGAGCAGTGTTCTCATGCTCACTCTCAGAAGTCATCCATGTTCCCCAGGCACTCTGCCTCCTTGACCCAAACTCAGACCTCTGAGAAGGGCACTGCTGGTCTGCACTCCTGGCCAGGCCCACTAGAGACCCTGAAAGTCCAGCTCACTCCATAGCAATGTCACAGGGTGCACAGGGACTGGGGACAGCTCCCAAAGAATTGTCATTTGTGGCTACAGACTGGTCCAAAGGGCCTGGATGGTGGTGTGCCTGCCCCTGAGCCCTGCTCCTTCCACTAGGGCCTGCTGTGGGCTCCCTCAGACCCATCCCCAAGCCACTGTGGACGGCCCATATGGATGGGGCCTAAGCAGGCAGGAGCCAGCAGGGAGGCCAGGGCCACTCTACATGCTCAGCTTCATTGTAAGAGGTTCTGAGAGGGCAGGAGTGCAGGAGGGTTCTGCCTGTGGGATGGGATGTGGAGCTCACGCAAGACCTGACCAGCCAGTGGGCACAGACATCCAGGTGGCACGCTAGCCACCCTCCACATAGCTCTGGGCTCCACTGCACCTTCCCAGTACCCATGAGGTCAGGGGTACCCTGCAGGGTCCCCCATGGCTGTCTGTCTCTGCTGCCCCAGGACCCAGACAGTCTCTGAGTGTGCACATGCACAGCTGGGTCTAGCTGCTGGCCCCTGGCCTGTGCGAACAGGCTCTATAGAAAGGCATCTTTCTGCCACCGAGCTGACAGTTCTGAGGTATTTCCCAGGGTCCTCAGGGACCCCGCAGGGAGGAGCCTGACTCATTCTCCCTGTTCCTGGGACCTCTCTCCCAGGAGCTCTGCCAGTCTTTCAGGCACCATTTGGGGGTTTGGGGGCCAAAGCACCCCAGATGCCCACTTTGCAGCCCCATCTTTGAACAGGGCACCTCCTGTCTACAGCTCCCAGTACAACCCCACCCTGTAGCAGAATGGACACAGGACCCCACTCAGGGTCCACCTGAGCCAGCAGGAGAGCCCACCTGCACGGTGAGAACCAGGGACTCGCGTGGGTGGAACAAATTCCAGGGCTCCAGGGCCACGCGTCCAGCTGCCTCTGGAGACGGAGGACAATAAGCCCGGCCTGTGATGTGTGGCAAGAAGCCAGGGGCCTGAGGAAGTCCTGCCCGACCCTCCCTTCTGCTTCTGCCAGTCTGACTAGCTTGCCATTCACTGCCACTGTCAACTGGAGAACGAGGAAGGTGGGGCAGGCAGGGTAGGGTAAGCTGGTCCCCAGATATATGCACATGGAAGGTGTTGGGCCAGTCCCTGAGGTGGGGCAGCCAGCCGGGAGCTTCATTGTCCTCAGGCTGGACCCAAAGGCTAGCACCGTGAGCACACGGGATGGAGACCGCAGCCTGGGGTCATCTTCGGTGAGAATCATAGGACCGTGGAGCACCAGAGGGGATAAAGTCAAAGGTTGGGGCCAGTGGAGGTCCACCTGCCCCAGAGCAGAATCCTGCACAGAGGCCCCGATATCCCACAGGGCCCTTCTCATGGCCTCCTTCCTATGGAGACCTGAGCCTTGAGTGGTTGGGCCAGGAACCAGGCACAGGGGCAGCATGGGTCAGAGCTGCCAGGTAGACTGAGGGTCTGATGGGGTACATCTACACCTTTCCCTGGGGTGCCTCTTGGGAGTTTCCCACAGGCTCATCAACCCCGCCCAGTCACCATCATTCTGGTTTACAGATGAGGAAACTAAGGCTCGAGCAGTCAAGGCAGGCTGATGGGCACCCGCTGCATACGCACCTGGGCACCACACAGAGGCCTACCAACCACCCACACAGCAGTCAGTACAGGGAAGGCCGTCTACGGTGCCCTCAGTGCTGGACAGCATGGGAGGATCCTGCCCCAGGTAAGAGGCCCCCCTCCCAGCAGCCAACCCCCCATAAAACAGGTCCTCAGTCACAGGAAGCCACATGTCAAACCCACAACGTGCAAGCTGCCTCCACTCTGCGCAAGTGAATTTTTAATTTAAACCAACATTCTTTTAAAAAAAATTAAATCAAACTATTTTAAACTTTCTATCAGAGCCAAAAATGAAATATCAAGCATTGTCACTAAAGTACTTTTAATCCAAAGCACAGCTTAACGCCGACCCGTCTGTCACAGCCGTCTGGAACACAGGCCAGGCCACACGACTACAGTGGAGCACCCAGCTCTCGGGGCTCAGCCTGGGAACTGGGGACCTATTATTTTGTCATCATTCCCAGGACTGAGGCCATGCCCCACACCCCAACACCCACTGCACCCTGCTTGAAGCAGAACAGGCCTTAAGGTGACAATCCCCCCTGAGCATTCTTGGGAGGCTGCCTGGGCCCTGAGCCTCTCCGTCCCCTCACCTTACCTTACTGGGGAGGATGCTGAAGGCCCTCCACTCTCGGACTGCACCCCTGAGCCTAGGATGCTGCACCCTGGCCTCAGCCAATTTCCAGCAGGTCAGGGAGGTGCAGGAAGGGCCACCAGTCCAGGCTAGAGGCATCGGACATCAGGGTTCCTAGGTTAGAGATTGGGACAGTCCCAAAGCCTCTGCATGCCTCAGTTTCTCAGCTGTGACACAGGGTGCTAGCAGCAGTCCAGGACGCCCCCATCAGGGGAACCTGTGAGCAGTGACTGAGGCTTGAGCTCAAATCCAGCTTCTTCCTGTGACCTTAGTAGTATGCTCTGGGTGGGGGCTGGGGGGTGTCCCTGCTGTAGCAATTCTTGTTCCATCTCATGGGAGGATCCAGACACTCTTTGAAACTGGAGCAAGTGGTTGTAAGTGAAAAGCAAAGAGCGCTTGTTCCTGGGCTCGGCTGCCATTGGCTGTCCATGATGGCTGTCCACGATGCCGTCAGGACAGTCAGCCAGCACCAGGCAGGGGCGGGGGCTGCCAAGGCCCGCACCCACAGCAGCAGGGAGTCCCAGGCCCAGAGAGAGCGAGGTTCCTAGATACACCTGGCCTCCACAGAATTCCTCCACTGCCTGCCCACCCCCCACCCATATCCCTGGGACAGTCCATTCAGGGTCCCTCCAAGGAAGTCACAGCATCTCAAAGGGCACAGCTCCATCTTGAAAAGGAGCAACCTTCTAGTAGGCTCAAGTTCCCATCCCTAGACTCTCTGAGTACAGAGGGGTCACAGGTCACCTGCAGTGTCCATGCCAAGGGCACTTCTCTGCAGACTCAGGCAGAGGTCCAGCTGCTCCTGACTCTGGAGCCTGGCCGCAGCTGGGACAGTCCCAGGCAGCCGGGACAGTGGGGCTGGCTGGTTGGAGCCAGCCTTGTCCAACCAGCTCACAGACCAGGATGCCCGGATGAAGGGGCACCTAGACCTAGAGAAGGAGCCCAGCAAAAGCTGCAAGATTGGCAGGCCTTGGCAAGAACAAGCTGTGAGCAAGGAGCTCAGGACTGCAGGCCAGAACAGGGACCTGTTTCCAACCACTGCTCAGGCCCAGAAACACCAGGGGTTGGTGCGGCCTGCTCCCAAGGTCACAGCACCAGGTGGTGGGAGATGCCAAAGTCCACCCCACCACACATACACCCTACCCCAGGAAGTCCCAGGCACATGACAGGCAGTGTCCTTACTACACTGAGCAGAGGTGCAGGTGGAGGCCCTGGCTCAAGGTTAAAGCTCCCAAGATAGAAGAGGGCCCTGAGCAGAAGCCGTCTTCTGGGGCTCACACCCAGGTGCAGCCCGAGGCCAGGCCAGAGGGGTTGCAGGCAGGAGGAGAAATGCCAGGAATTCAGGACAGACCTGCAACAAAGGCTGCAGGCGAGGGCGGAGGCCACAGACCACAGACCACAGCCTCCCTGGCCTAGAGCCCCACCTCCACCCGCCTGCCAGGCCAGCACTCCCCAGCAGACCAGGAGGGGCCAGCTGGGCTCCACCAGGACCCTCCACCTGGGGAGCGGTAAAGAAGCCCACAGGCCAGCTCCCACAAGTGCCACTTCTCTGCAGTGGCCCAGGACTGCTCTAGTTTTAATGGACATGGTATCTCACCGGATGGCCTTGCACATACTAAGCAGCACATCAGCATCTCACAAAAACACAAATGACAGGCTTACACATCGGATGCATCAGAGGTACACTTCAGGTACAGTGTTGAGATGGCAGAGGGGGCGGGGCAGGACTTTAGCCCCTGGTACAGCATCTGTCCATCCACAGAGAGGAGGTGGGGACACTCCTGGCCTGGCCTCCAGCACATGCCCTCCAGCCTTGCTTTGGTAACTTTAAGGAGACACTTAATAAGCCCTAGCACTGTGGAGCCGGACACAGGCCTCCATCCTAGAGACAATCCCACAGGCAACAGGGGCTGAGAGCTAGAGGCACCGGGAAGGAAGTGGCCGTCCAGGTTTCAGGCAGACTGCATCAAGGCAGGCGGTCACAGCCGGGCTCGCCATCTGACACTCGTCCCCACAGCAGGACAGCACTCTCTGGTCCATCTTTGTCCGCTCTGGAGTCCAACGGCAGCAGCCTTCTAGAAGCCCATGTACAGCCAGGTCCAGGGACTCCAGCCAGATGGTTCCAGTCCCCATTTTCACCCAACAACTGCCCATGCAACAGGTCACAGGAACAAGACTCCAGAAGACACCAGAAACATGACCACAAAAATGCTTCCCCCACGGGCATCCGTCTTGATGGCTTTTTTTTTTCTTTTGGTTCAAAAAAAAAAAAAAAAGAACAGCAGGTTTGCAGGTAGACAAAACCGATAATATTAAAAATACAAACTTCACCTTTACAAATCAAAATGAAAAGGACAAAGAAACCACACACACACACACACACACATTTCTGTTAATACAAGCAAAGCACAACATTTTACCAAAAATAAAGAATCTAGGTTCTGCCCCGATGCCCCTGCAGGTGGGGAGCCCGCATCATCGGGAAGCCACTCTGCTCGATGGCTTGGGTGGAGTCCTCTCGAAATGGCTTAAATCAGAAAAAAAAAATAGGGAGTATGTGGGGCGGTGGGACACAGGAAAGTCAGAAGCATGTAGGAATGATGCATAGGTGGGTATACCGCGTTTATTTTAATACATCTCATTAGTTTGCATCTTGCTAGGAAAAATACCGTCGCTCTGTCCTGACAGTTACAGCAGCCTCGTGTGTTATCGGCGTAAATGTCATCCAAGAGATAATTAAAAAAAGGTTGGGGGGGAGGGGTGGGAAAGCTAGGCAAAGAGTAAAAAGGAAAGCTCCGTAACTTTACGGTGTAAAAAAAAAACCCATTAAGGCTCCCAGGAGGGTCCCACAGACTGGAGTGCTGCAGCGAGGGGTGTCCACGTGGTGATCCAAGCCTGGCTTCTCCACACCAGGCTCCGACTCAGCAAAAGCACCGCGGCCCACACAGATCCACCCGCGAGCCCACTGCGCTTCACCGCGAGCCCACTGCACTTCACCCCGCGCGGGGCGGCCCTTCCGCCGAAGGCTTAGATGTTTTGGAGTCCGTTTTTTGTTTTTGTTTTTTGTCGTGTTTTGTGGTTTGTTTTTTTTCTCTCTCTCTCTGTCTCTCTCTCTCTCTCTCTCTGACAAGGAAGCTTACAGTTTCTCCGAGTGCTACAATACTTGCTTTGCTGTCACACTGAACAAATGTACACTGTCTCTTTGTTCTCCAGAGTGCTCTTGGACACAGTTTTTCACGGAGGAGAACAAAGACCGCACGCCGGCAATAAAGCACCGTACATAGTAGGTTCAGGAATGTAACACGCCATGTACATCCGTGTCCCAGGAGAGGGCTGCTGCTGATCCTCACCTCACATCTGCAAGGAAGAGGGGAGACAGAGGCTCAGAGGTTGGGCCACCAGGCACATATCACTGAAGCAGTTGAACCCAATCAAGGGCACCCACGGTGTTAAGTCTGAGGATTTAAACTTGCCAGTGCAATTTGAAGAATCAAATTGGCCATCTTAACCATGGTGGCCATATCCTGAAAGAATTGGGACTAGGCTCATAGCATCTCACAGAAGAACGTGTTTTTGAGAGCAAACTCCACGCTCCCATTGTACAGGCAGGGAAACTGAGGCCCGGAAGGGTTCTTTGGCCCTCCCCCCTGCCTTCCTTTCTTTCCAGCATAGGTCCTGGACATGACTTCTGGAGCTCTGGCAGCGATTTTGGGCCATGCAACTAGCTGAGGGTGGATGTCACCAGCCCCAGACAGAGAGATTCCTTGAGCCAGACTGATCTACATTGGGCTCTTTTGTTGTTGTTGTTATTACTTCCAATGCTGGCAATGGAACCAGGGCCTTATGTATGCTAAGCAGGCGCTCTATCTCTGAGCCACACCCCAAGCCCCAACCAACCTCACTTCTGCATCCTACATTCCAGCATGTGGTCCCCCTGTGGCTGGAGCCTGAGTGCTCCCTTTCACTGAAGGGGAATAAACCCCGGGGACAGGCAGGGAACCACCCCTTTGCCACACCCTGGGCTGTGGAGGCCCTGGCTGAGCATTGCTGGGCTGCTTCAGGGATGCCAAGTGGGTGCTTTCCTCCCACAGGGTCCTCACAAATGGCCCAACCCACAGGCCTCCAAAGCCCCTTGGACCGGCCGACTTCCCCAGCCACATGGCCCAACAGGAGCCAGGGCTCTCAGACACACTATCTCTGAGGAATCTCCTCTCAGTCTACAACAACTATTTGTCTTGGATGCCAGAGAGGCCCACGTGCCAGGAGGAAGGGCCAAGCCAGCCGGGCTCCAGGCTCCTGAGCCAGACAGGCCAACCAAGGTTGGGAAGGCCCAGAGCCGCCCTCTTCCTCTGGGAGGCAACAGCCCCGGTGGGGTTTCTGGGAGACTCTTCAGAGGGGCTGCTACCTTGGCCCTTCTTTCTCTCCCCCACCTGCCTTTTCTCTCCCAGCCTAGAGTATTAGTATGACTTTTGGAGCTTGAGCAGTCACTTTGGCCCATGAGGCAGCTCTGACACCTGGGACAGCCACACCCGCCTGGCTCTTCCCATCTCTACCTGAGCGTCAGAAACTTCCACCCTCGCTCCATCTCTGATGTTGCTGATGCCCAAGAGCCAACATCCCTGTACATTTATAAAGCACTTCCAGACCCACTGAGCCTTCGACAACCCAGAGCTGGAACCAGTTAGGCCTCAGTTTCCCCAGCTGCCAATGGAGGGGGCAGGAGGTGGTCCCACCACACTGCTCCAGCACCCCAAACCTTTCCACTCGTGTGTGATGCTCTGCAGCCCAATCAGGAAGAGCAGAGCAAAGCCAAGGAGGGGGAGAGCTGCGAGGAGCCCGCACCCAGCAGACACCCAAGCACACAGCCCAAGGCCTCGCACCCGCCCCAGGGAAGCTGATTCGCTGCAGTGATCTGTGGATTGGCCTCCCATCCCTGCAGCATCCCAGCGCCCGCTGGCGGGGCCTACCTGGCTGGCGCTCTAGGTGGGTTTTAACCTTTTTCTTTTCCGTTTTTTACCTGACTCCCTACGCCTTCCTGTTAATGAAAGGGCAGGGACCGTGAGCGGCCTCGGGAGGCTGTCCAGCAAAGCTGCAGCAATAAATACCTGAGGTGTTTATCTTTCTGAAAGAAGCTCGATCCGCCCTGGCATACAGACACTTCCGTGTCCCCTCCTTTGCACCTGGGGCTGGCCCAAGAGCAGGTCACAGCACCTCAATGCTACTGCCCTGCAGGGTGGAGGCCAGGACCCCATCACAAGGCCACCACCATATCCAGTGCCCCCTCTTCCCATCAGTTCCTCCTGCCCACCCAAACAAGGGCTTGGCAGCCATGCCTCACCTGCCCATGCCCAGCGCCCCGAGAACCCAGGGAAAGACCCCACCAGCCTCACTCGGGCTGAACCCTCCTCTCCAGCTAGCCCTGGGGCTCATCCTGTGCTCCCCAGGGAGCAGCCGCCACTTACCGGTCTCCTCTTCCCGGTGGTCTGGACTCAGGCTGGAGGGTGCGCACGCACACTCCAAGTGCTCCTCCAGCCTCACCTGGACCTCTTTCAACCGCGGCTTCTTCCTGACGTATTCCACCTTGGCCACCTGCCAAGACAGCAGAGCCACTGACACCTGGGGGCTTGGAACACCATGAGGTGGAGCCTGATGGCTTGGTCCTCCTCAGGCTGAAGACAGGGAACAGCCCAAACTTGACCTCCAACCTCCAACCTCCCCTCCCGGGGATCCTCCCTTGAGTTGGGAGGGCAGGGGTGCCAGGTGCAAACAAACTTGGTCCCATTTGTTTAAATTAACCCAAAGGTTCACGTGTGCCTGGGAGGTCTGAGGGCTGCACATGGCTCAGGTGGGCAGGGAAGGCGTCTGCTTCCATGTTTACCTGCCCCAGGAATGTTTCCAAATGTGTGTTTTATGACTAGTGCGGAGAAAGAAGCCCTGGCTGGAGACAGAGCCCTGCCGCTGAGCTGGACCGGTGCTGGACCTGCTGTAGGGGAGTTTCTGGCCCCACCTGCCTATAGCCCTCTAAGAAGTTTTGACTGGACTCCAGGGGCCAGAAGATGACCGACCCTACGTGGTCCCAGCCACTATGGAGACCCACAGCCACTGACCAACTCCATACCAGGCCTGAGGCTCTCCTTGGGCTCAGAAAAGGCCTGCCCTGCCCGTCTCAAAAACATGGGGCAGAGACCCCGGGCTGCCACAGTGGCCACTCGAGGTGGATCCAGGAGGAGTGGGTACAAGGCCACGATTTCAAATGCAGATTGCTTAGAGGCCATTCTGACCTCAGCAGGAGCACCTCCACATCCAGCCCCCAGCTCCCTGGGCACAGAACAAGAAGGTGGACCTGCCCCACAGCCCACTCCACCACCACCCCCACCCCCCGAGTAGCTGCAGGAAAAAGCAGAGGGCCCCAGGCCCAACCTCTGAGTTTTCAAAAATGGGGGACCAGAAGCCAATCCCTAGCCCTGCGGGACAGGCGCTGCACCCTAGACCACACACACCGGATCACAGGAATACAGCTCTACTTTCATGTGCACCTGTATAACACACACACGTGCCCAACATGAGAAGCAAGTTCACGGCCATGCACACACGTCCATAATGCACACCCCCATTATGGGAAGCAAGTCCCCCCAGCAGCTCCTTTCACCCCAGGACAGATGAGGAGCTGTCTGCCCAGAGAAGCCGATCTCTCCTTGGTCAAGTGCAAAGACCAACACTCATTTAGCCCTCAGACCCTCCAAGGAGACAGGAGTATCATCTCCATGGCCAGAAAAGGAAACTGAGGTTTGTGGAAGCCAAGATGGTCCTAAAAGCAAGAGTGGCAGTCTGACCCTAACCACTGGGCTGTCCTGCCTGCCACCTGGAGTACAGGCAGGTAAAGCCAACCCTGAGGTGCTGGGGACCAGGCTCTGCTGAACCCTGCCGTGGCTGCCACCTCGGCTGAGCTAATGATTAACCTGGAGTGCAAAGGGTGCCGGGTGCCTGGCGGGCGTATGGACTGGCGTGGGCTCTCAGGTGTGAACACAGGCTGCCAGGTATGAGCTCAGACTGCAGGGCGTGGCTGGGGGCCAGGGGTCAGCCCTGAAGGTTTCGCTACGTCAGGAGGTGGGAGAGATGCTGGCCGGGAGGAAGGCGCGTAGGCCGTGCCCGGGCTTCCCTGCCAGGGTGTTCCACCAGGTACCTGCGTGCAGCGGCCTCGGCCAACCTACTCCTGCCCTCTTTCCCCAGGTTCATGGCCCAGGAGGAGGAGCCTATGAGCTGTGCTGTGCCCTCAGACACGTTGGCCTCTCCTGTGAAATGGGGACATCAAGCACACCCACCAGGGAGCTGGGGAGGGATAAGGTGCCCAGGACTGGGACAGAGCCAGTGCCACACGTACAATGTCTCAACGTGAGGCCCCCCCTCCAAAACCAGCCCAGGCTCTGCTCAGAGAGGCCAGGCCTGGAGACCCCCAGGGGCTCCAGCAAGGCCCCCTCTCCAGTCCTCAAGCTCCACACAGCAGCTGTGGCCCCCAGCCAGCAGAGCAGTGTCTCAGAGACCTTCCCTTTGAGGATGGGACACTTCCCCTCCTCAGCAAGACTCTAGAACAGCAGAGGTTCATTCACCCTGCACCCAGCCATACCCCCACTGTCCAGGAATCAGATTCCAAGTCTGTCTCCATGCTAATTGCCTGGGGACTGGGTGGGGGCTCAGGGCCTGAGTGGGGCTCCCCAAAATGTTGTAGTCTCTATTTTCACAATCGGCTTTCGTGAATTGGCTTTTGCGTAATATATGCACAAAACTGAGCCCAGTAGCCTTCACCCTCCTAGGAGGATCTGTCTGGGTGGATGCTCTGCTCCCAGACACCCCTGGCCTCTGCGGTAGACGAGAGGAACAGGGCAGGGCTATTAGAGCCCTGGGGTCAGGCTCAGGCAAGGTACTTGTCCTGCTCTTGGCCTCAGCCCTCCGGGTGGCACAGCCTTTTTGATCAACAGTAGATGCCCCAGCAGGGCAGACACTAGGGCCTGGGCTAGGCCAAGACCACCCACCAGGCCAACCCCCAACCCCCAAGCTGGTAGCAGGCTTGCTCTTCTCCAGAGACAGGTGGGTGCCGTGAGCAGGGTGGGGTCTCAGCAATGCCACCCTTGTGGTCCCAGAGGGACACAGATGGGGCCGCTCCAGTCTGGGGGTACGCTTTCTCTCCAGACAGCCCCATGTTTATCAGAGAAAAACAGACAGCGATTTATGATTGCACCTGCTCCTGGGTCTGCAAGAGTTCTGGCTGCTCCACCACCTCTGTCTGGCCAGGAAATGGCTACATTTTTCTCCCAAGAACACGTTACGAATATTAAATTCTCAAAAGCCTTCTTCACGAAAGCCAATTCTGAAAATAGAGACTACAACGTTCTGGGGATCCCTATTCAGGCTCCAAGGCCCCACCCAGTTCCCAGTTTGGGTCATTGTGCCCTCAGCACTCGGTCCCTCCCTCCCTCCCTCCCTTCCTCCTCTTTCTGAGACAAATGGGCTGCACTTTCTCACACCCAACATCCTAATTCCCATTCTTTCAAAGACAACCACTTATATCCACTCTAGTAAAGTCACCAAAATCCTCCGGTCACTGTCACCCTTCAGAGACCTCCCCTGAGGGATGGTCCTGACCATTCTAGAGCTTCGGGACAGAGCAGATACAAACTCCCATTTATTGAGCCCAGCCATGTGACCCTTACAAGCAGGCATGAGCACCGTGTGGCCCATTTTACAGGAGGAAATGGTATAGACAAGCAGGCAGCCCCACTCAGGGTCCCCAGGCTTCAAATCCCAGGCCCTTCTGTTTTCTAGAGATGGAGATCTCTCCGAATCCAGGAGACCCCTGCTTAGCCAAACCCCCACTGAAGCCCTGCAGGAGTGAGCCATGGGTCTACAGGACCCGCAGGTGTCCTCCCCCAACCCAGGAGGGAGGCCAACACCAGACTTCAAACCGGTATGAACAGGAGCCCTGCTGGGCCTGCTCCTAAGGCCCAACCCAGCATCTCAAATGCAGTGACTCCAGACTTTGGGGCTCACAGTCTGACAGGCACCACTATCCACCATGCTGACACCCAGCCTCCTAGTGCCCCTGCCTCTCCCACACAGGGAAAGATGCTGAGACCCCTTCACCAGAGACCAAGGCTACTACTACCACCCCCCTCCCCCAGACCCTGCAGAGGACCCCAACAATGACTGAGGGACCCCCTGGGAACTCCCCCAGAACACCATTCTGGCCTCCACCAGGGAGGGAGGCCCATCCTTGGTGCCTGGTGAGAAGACTCTTCCAGAAGCCTGAGGTCCTGCCCAGCAGAGCCACAGCCCAGCCAGAGCCGGGTGCTGCTGTGGAGATGAGCCAACGGAATCGATGAACCGATGCCCCAGCCCCTCCTCTTGAGGCTGCCTTAAAAGGCACCAACCCAAAGCTTTCCTGGGCAGCAAGAGCAGCCTCCATTTCTGGCAGGGCCAGAGTAGATGGCAGCTCAGAGCTGGTCCCCACCCCTAACCTCACAGTGGCCCCCAACCAGTGCAGGCCAGGGGTGGACACTGCTAGGTAAAAACCACCACAAGCTACTCACTCTGGATTGGGACTTTGGGCCTCAGCTCTGTCCAGGCTAAACCACTGGGACAGCTCTTAGGCCAGGCTTGTCCAGTAGCACCCACTTCTGCTCCCTTCGCCCAACCCCTATGATAGAGGTCTGGAGGAGATGCTGACAACGTGAAGCAGGTCAGAGAAGCATGGCTAGGACCCCTGGTGGCCTCTCCCCAGGGCTGATGGCCAATGATGGCCTAGCAATCCTTGCAGGTGCTAGGCCCACAGAGAGGCCTCCTCTCTACACGTCCCCACAAGAGATAGGAAATCCCAGCCCAGGTGCCACGCTGAACTGGGGCAGTGGCCAACACACCTAGGTCCTTGAGCTTCCTCCTAGAAGTCACAGGAGACTGGCCATCCACCCCAGCCACACCACCAGACTCCCAGAGCCTGATTCACCAGCCCGGGTGCCCTTCCCAGCCTTTCTGCCATCTACATGACAAGGGACTTGAAAATGTTCTTCCAAAGACCATAAAGACTGGAGTTCCAGGTGGACAGGGTTGCCATAGGCCTCCCCAGCTCCCCCTGAACCCAGTTGGCCCCTTGCCCACATACAAGTGCTTGGCTCCAAATAAGTCCATGTTCTAGGCCCATGTGCCTCTGTCCAGGTCAGGACAGGCCTCCTGCTTGGCTTCCACAATGGGCCTCCAGTTCCTGCTGACCTCCCTGCCTCTACAACAGCCCCCAGTGTCCGGGGCCAGATGTTCCCCTGAAGACTTATGGGTGAGCAGGGGGAGAACTTTCCCAGGAGGGAGGGCCAGGCTCCGGCGGCAAGACTCTATCCCCTCAGGCTGGCCACAACCTTACTGGGCAGACAAGACCCACAGGGCCAAAAAGCATGACCCCTACATAGTGCCCAGAAGGGGCCTTTCCCAGGGAGGGCATTTCTGAGGGCGCCAGGCCAAAAGACCTCGAACCTACCTGGCTCACTAGAGACCAGGGAGGGAGGCACCACTACCGTGCTGGGAAGGGACACTCTTTGTCCTCACCCCCAAAGAAACAAAGGGGGAATGTGGGAAGTCCCAGAAGCTGGAGGCCATAGGAACAGCCCAGCCCCTCAGTGCCCAGTGCCCACATAAGACATCTCACCTGGATCTGACCTATGCCTGTGCCCAGGAGACACCAGGTATCCCAGCCTCTCAAGACTATGTGACCCCACCCCCCCACCCCCACCCCCGCTGCCATTCTGCCACCGCCAACATACCACTGATAAGAACCCTGAGGCCCAAGGAAAGGGCCAGGGTCACACAAGGAGAGATGGCCTGGGCTCACGCTAAGGGAGAGATCCCTGGCCACTGAAGCCTGGAGAAGTGAGTCAGCCTCCAGTGTCTGACCTACAGACAGGAGAGTTCCCCAGACAAGCCCTGAGCCCAGGGAAACCCTTGGGCCCTTGAAGGGGAGTGCCAGTCTGGAATTTGCTCACTCAACTTCCAGGGCTCTGTGAGGACCAAGTCCTGGAGATCAAGATAAGTCTTAGCTAGCCGGCCCAGTGATGCACACCTGGAATCCCAGCAGCTCGGGAGGCTGAGGCAGGAGGATTGCAAGTTCAAAGCCAGCCTCGGCAACTTAACAAGGCCCTAAGCAACTCAGCAAAACCCTGTCTCTAAGGGCTGGGGATGTGGCTCAAGCGGTAGCGCGCTCGCCTGGCATGCGTGTGACCCGGGTTCGATCCTCAGCACCACATACAAACAAAGATGTTGTGTCCGCCGAAAACTAAAAAAAAAATAAATATTAAAAAAAAATTCTCTCTCTCTTTCTCTCTTAAAAAAAGTCAAGTCTCAGCCAAAAGTCTAAGGTATACCACCCTGCGTCTAAGACCTGGCAAGGGGTCCTTTAAGCAAACCATTAACCATTTCCCAGCATTCCCTCCAGGGACATGCACATGGTGGAATCTGAAATGGTTTTTTCCTAGAGTCAGGAGTGGATTCCAACCTTGCCCCAAAAATGAAACTTCAACCATACTTCCTGGCTAAGCCAAAGTGGCCTGCTCTGCTGGCAGGCCTGCCACACCCCCGGCTTGGATTTGCTTGTCCTGAGAGTCAGTCATACAGGACATAATGGTATCTCAACCAACTGGAGCCAAACTCTAGGTTGCAGAGCCCTAGGAGTATCCAGCCCCCAGATGGGAATCCCAAGGACTCCAGCCTCAGCCAGCCTCCTAGGAGCCCAGAGACACCCAAAACACCTGCTTTCCAAAGTCCTTCTGAAGGCCATGCCCAGACCATGGCACAGGAAATCTCCACTCAACAGGGAGGCCATTCAGATGGACATGTGCGACCAGACCCAGTGCCCACATCCATAATTCAGGCTGAAAGCTACCAGCGCCAATCCAGCTGCCCAGAGGGACCTAAAGCAGCAAAATCTGCCCCAGGACTTCGAGGGTGAAAGAGAAACCATGACCATGCTGATTTCCCCAGGGCTGACTCAGGGGCCACCATATCTTGGGCCCTGCCTAGGAGACAGCTTTGTAGCCAGCTGCGTGCTGGTCCTTAGTGACCACAGGCTGGTGGCAACAATGCCAACCAGGTAACTAGGCCCTAATCCCCTTCCACCTGGCCTTACCTATGCTGCTCCTTATCCTCCACCACATAAGAGCACCTAGCAGCCGAGGATGTTGGTGCACGCCTGTAAATCCAGAGGCCGGGGAGGCTGAGGCAGGAGGATCCCAAGTTCAAAGCCAGCCTCAGCAACTTAGCAAGGCCCTAAGCAACTTAGTGAGACCTCTGTCTCAGAAATAAAAAGGGCCGGGGATGTGGCTCAGAGGTAAAGCCCCTCTGGGTTCAACAATCCCCAGTAAAGGAAAAAGAGCATCCAGCAGACCCTGTGCTGCGGTGGCTCACCTTGACGCTCCGGTGGTGGACCCGCGAGGGCTGGCACTTGACACTGCTCGTGTTGCAGCAGCCGGTGCAGCGCTTCACCTCCACGCACGGCGGCCAGATCAGGAAGTTGGCAGACGTGGGGTCCACCTGGCTCCGAGGTATCTCGTAAATGACCGTCCTGGTCTTGCAGACTGCAGGAATGGCTTCCTCTGCAGAGGCAAACGCATGGTGACACAGGGGTCGCTTCCATTTCTGTTAGCACAGCACAGCTAAGTGTGCATGCCCTTCCTGACCCCACCTAATGCCATCCAGCCTGACCGGGCCCAGCCTAGGAAGGAGCTGACCCCACATCCCTGATGCCTCTCATGGGAGCTGGCACACTGGGTCCCCAGCAGCCACTCAGGAGCCAGGGAAGAAGACAGGGCTACTGGCAAAGACCCCCAAAGGAAGCCCTGGGCAGCCCCTGGCCACACTGGGCCTACCTCACACACAGCAGCCAAGGAGGAGGAGGGCAGGGGATCAGGCCCAGCAGCAAGCCCCACACCACCTAGGGCCTAACTCACAAAGGTCACCAAGAGGCCACTCCGATGCCCCCAAGGAGAAGGCTGTAGCCACTTCTTGCCCTGCTATCCTCAGTACAGCCACCACAGCCCTAAGGACCTCATCTGTCTACCAGGTGTGAGTTCCTCACAGGACTCTGGGGACATAGCTTCCTCCCCAGATAACCCTTACTAGGCCACATCAGCCACCAGGCCTAGTCACTAGGTCATGAGCCAGCCCCAGGCCTGCCAGTGGGAGGCTCTGTCCCCTCAACATGCCTAGGGAACCCAGCCAGGAGCCAAGGGGCCTGGACAGGCTCTGGGGCCACCCACAGCCTGCTCCCTCTGCCCCCAGCAACATGGTGGGCCCATCTGGACCCCAGGTTAAAAGTTGAGGAAGCTGGAAGCAGCCAGGGGCAAGAGGCCCAGCCCAGCAAGCCAGCCAGGGGGAGGCCAGCGTGACCTGTGTGCACACCCTACAGTCCCCACACTCCAGGGCAAGCAGCCCCATCTTCTGCAGGCTCCCTCAGGAAACAGATATGCCTGAACTGAACTAACTGAAGGCTCTAACACAGGGCCAGGGGAGGCAGTCAGTTCCTCCACCTGCTTCCTGTCCACAGCGGGAGGAGACCCTGAGGGCCTCTTGACATAGCAGGTAGGAGGAGTAGGCATGAGAGTCCTCCAGGGAAGCCCCCAGGCCCTGGGCTGCACATGCTGATCTGGGCATTTAGGAGGAGTCACCCCACACTGCCCACAGTAAGCCCCCCAGCCCAGGACCCTCCAGGGAGGCCTTCCACCCACCCCCAACCTGGACTAGGAATCCTGAGCACTGGATGGAGGGACCTGGCTAGAGTCTGATCTGAAGGGTATAAAATGCATGCTGGCACCAGCAATGTCCCCTGCTCAGGGTACCTAGAAATCACCTACATAACACACCCAAAGGTGAAAGACAGAGGGGATCCACTTGCCCCAGAGTCACACAGCAATGAGCAGCCCTACAATAAGCGGCGGCACCCTCAGATAGAATGGGACTGAGTGGGTCACCCCAACCCCGAGAGCACAGGCCAGCTATTCCCCAAAGGAGGCCTGCCTGGAGCCCCAGAGACAGAGATGAGTGGGGCAGGGCCCTAGGGAAGGTGTCTCCAGAGGCCCCAGGCCTGGCATACCCGGCTGCACCCGTCTTGTGGCTAGAGGCCCAGGGCCCTGGTGCTTCACATTAGGAACTGGAAATTAAGCTCAGCCACGTTTTCCAGCAAGGCCTCCACATAGACAGGCCCCAACAAGACGGGGCACTTAAAGAATTTATGATGGCTCTCCTCTCCTGGAAACTCTTGGCCGGGACTATGACTGCAGCACAAGGCAGGCAGGAGACACCGCATGGAGGTGGAGGAGGGCGGCCTCCGAGAGGGCAGGAGGCCAGAGCTGGAGGAGCAAGCCCAGCCTTTGTCTCATGGCCAGCTCCTCCCACCCGCGCAGCTCCTGAACCCACCGATGCTCCTTTTCCTCCGAATGGGCACAGGCCGCTTCTCGGGCACATGCTTGGTGGCGTGGGCCCGGTGGGCTCTCAGGCTGGTTCCCAAGGCATCCTCGGCTCCTATGGGTAGAAAGAGAACATGGAGACCAACTGTCCACGCCTGTGTGGTCTGTCTGCCCGGGGGGCCTGAAATACAGGATCCCCAGTCAGCTCTCAGAGCCTCCTGGGGACAAAGGGCCAGAAAGCTCAGCCCAACCCTCTCCTAGCAAGACAGGTGGAGTCCCCTGAGCCCTCTACCTCCACTCAGGGCTTTTCAGATGGGCAGTGAATGAAACACAACCAGACCAACAAAGTCCCATCAACACCGAGGTCCCCGACACACAAGGGTTCCTGCTAGGCCCTTGGCAAAGCTGAGACCCCTTTCAGGAAGGGGTTCCAGGGGGGTCTCCTCTATGGCACCTTCTCCAGTGAAGCCAAGCTGAGGGTTCAACCAGGTCAGAAAGTCCCTGAGGCCATCTATCCCAGAGCTAAGAGGCTGTACCACCCAGCGGGGTCCATCTCCTGGGCTCTACCACAGCCACAGTAATGCACTGAAAGTCGGGGCTACTGAGGCTCCTGCTGGATGAAGTGTCCTAACCTTGGAGGGGCATCAGAAGCAAGGCCAGACTGGGCTGTGAGCCAGCCCCTACTTGTTCCTGAAATAAGTCTGCGCTGAGGGCCAGAGGCCATGAGAAAACGGCAGGAGGGCAGCACGTAGGCTCGTGGAGTGTAACTAAGGAGTGGCCGAAGGCCTGAGGCAGGAGTCAGGGTACCAGGCAGAGAAGGGAGGTGGTCTGCAGAAAGGGAAGTAGATCTCACCCACATGCCTGCAGCCATGTCTAGGCAGTGGGGACCCAGATGGCTCCAGTTACAGAGCAACAGCCCAGCACTAAGACCACACCAAGAACCCCAGCCCCACACAGTACAGAGGGAGGAGGGCCACAGAGATTATAGCCCTGAGTCTCAGGCTCTCCGATTTCTGGGGCTGAAGAAGGATACAGCCCTACTACCTGTTATGTGGACGGACGAGTCCAACACCACCCATACCTAGCTATCGTCGGTCCTACCTGGCCCCCCAGCCTGGGCCCTCCAGATGTAGCAGGGAGTCCCAGGACATGTGCCCAATAGCCAGAACTCTCCAAGATTTGCTGGATCCTATCCTGCAGCCTCCTCTCCTCTCCAGCTCAAAGGACCTCCCATCTCCTAGCCCAGGTAGGAGCCCACCCCAGTGTCTGATGTGCAGCCCAAGGTTGCCAACCCACCCAAGCATCCACAGCCATCTGCAGAAACCCTGGCCTCCTCCACTTCTCTGAGATGTACGGAACCTGCATGATTAAAATGAGAACTAAAACCCTTGCATAAGGTATGAAAGTCCAAGATGAAGGTCGGGCCGAGCCCAACTTTTGACTTCAAAAATGACTGAATGTTCCAATGTCACTGATTTTTTTTTTTTTTTTTGGGGGGGGAGACCCAAAATAAGATCAGAACACAACTACTCATGCAATAAGAATTTCCCATCAACCAATTGTCACAAGGAGCATTTTTTCATGGAAAAGTGACATTGTGAGTCATGTCCTGGTGGTACCCATCTTGCCATGGCCGAACCAACAAGGTCCACTCTCAGCTTCTGGAGACTCAGCAAGGGCACCTTCTGACCCCTTCTACCATCAGGCTGGCTCAATTGCTTCCCTGAGTCTTAACCTTTACAGGTATGAAGTAAAGGCTCTATCAGCCTTTCACGCCCAAGGAAACCTAGGCCCAAAGAAATGGAACAAGACAAGGACAGATGGCTCATGAAAGGACCCTCAGGACCAGTATCCAGTGGTTCAGACTCCCACCCCAGGCCCCTTGGCCCAATTTAATGCACTGAGAGAATTTTGGTCCTCAAAGCTCAGCAACGCTGACACTTTATCTCCTTAGAGACAAGACAGTGCGAGCAGCTCTTACTCAGACAAGCCTGCCCTCTGTTCCCGGATCAAGATGGGTGGTCACAAGCCAAAAGCAGACCCTTGTTCTGGGGGACACAGCCAGTCTGATGTATGATGGCTGATTTATGCTCTGGCAGTAATTTAAATGAGACCCCTGATAGCGCTGCGTGAATCATCCCCTGAAACCACTCTCAGGACAGTTCACCAAGCAGTTTCCCTTTGGTCTTCGATGCAAGTGTCCACAAGATGACACATGGCAATTCACAAGACAGAAGACTCCTCATGCTCTGCCCCAGTCAGGTCTTAATGGCCAGGATAGGGATATTTGTGTATCAGTTACTCAATGACCCACTGGACATCCAGCTAGACCACTCTGGAGAACATCTATCTAGCCACACAGTCCCCAAACTCCATGACTGCTGGTCACTGAGAGACACAGGCAAATCCCCCCCCCCCATCCTGTACACTATGGAACACTCCCAGCTCGGTGACATTCTGGGCCAGGAACCCCACAGCCTCTGGAGGTCTGAACACACCAGGGAGGAGCTATCAGGTTGAACGCAGTTTTCTCATCTATAAAATGGGGAGCAGCTGGCTTACTGGATATGTGATTAGCATTGCAGCTCTGTGGGGTTTGCCCTTAGAATTCCTGATCTGGGGGCCTCTGGGCTGGAGCCTCTTTTGGAGAATACAAAAAGGACTGTCTATCACAAAGCTCCACCCAAAAAACTCAAGGTGGAACCTGGGACACCCAAAGCCTCTTACTCTCTCCCTATACTATAGACTTGCCCTGGAGAAACCTATCAGCAAGAGTCCTCCTAAGGACTACCCTCCGGGGAGCCCCACAGTGGGTTAGTCAAACTGAGCTTCTCCCAGCCGTTGACCTTTCCTCATTCACCCCAGCCTTCTAAATGGCTCTTGCCAGACCAGGGTACCCCCAACAGGCCAGATGTACCTCTGAGTAGACTTAAGGGGGAGGCCAGGGCCCGGAAACGTGGCCACCAGGGCGGTCTACAAATCCCCTCAGTCAGGAAGGTGGAGGGGTGGGGGCAGGGAGAACCCAACACAAGTTCAGGAGCCAACAGGCCATTCCTGTCCTCTGCTCAGGGACTCTTCTGCTTCCACACCTGGGGGAGGGGAGGTGAACCAGGGAGAGGAGAGAGATACTTTGGGGTTTTTGTCACAAAGGGTCCTCACCCCAGGCCAAGAGTAAGGAGCAAGATGGGCTCCAGAGAGTTCCCCAGGCACTCAGAGAATCCTATGCAGACCCAAATGTCTGACAGGTGGACAGGAGCACTAGGACCCATCCCTGCATTCCCCAGGACAGAAGGGACAGGCAGTTCCCCTCACAGGACATTTTTATAGGGGCAATTTGAAAACAGCCTGAGGACTATCAGTGCACTCTGGCTTTTCCCTTTGGATTCTCCAAAAAAGGCTCCAGCCCAGAAGCCCCCAGGTCAGGAATTCCATGGGCAAACCCCACAGAGCTGCAATGCTAAAAGCGTTAATGGGTGGGGGTGGGGTGGGGAAGGCGGGGCTCCAGAGACCAGAATAAGAATGGTCCCAGCAGAAAGTGAATGGCCCATTTCCATGCCGCATCCCAAAAGACTAACCTACAGGAGGTCCAGCCCAACAAGGTCTCACCCCCACAAGCCAGGAAAGCAAAGCCCTGGAACCCTCAAAGAAAGGCAGTCTCTATGTCTCCAAATCCACCAGGGACCAGTGAAATGCCAAGCGAGTGTTTCCCCAGTTTCCCAAACCAAACCCTTCGCCCCCAGGCTTGCACATCAAGGGACTGGGTCAAAATCCCCTGGCCCAACTCTGATCTCCAAGTGAAATCCTACCCCACTCCTGATAAGGATCAGGAGAAGGATTTCCTGGGTCAAGAAACTACAGAAACCAGCCGCCTTGTTAGAAAATGGTTTTGGCATGGAATGAAAACAGTTTGGGCCTCTCCACCATCATAATTAGGTACAAATTTCCAAATGACTAGACCATGTGATTCTACTTAATTCCCCCACCACCCCCCTTTCCAGAGTAGTTGCAGTGAGAGAAAAATCTTCATTTCACTTAAAATTCTTCACTTTGGCTGCCTTTCATTCCTCTTCTTGACAAGTTCATCTCAGGCCTTTTTAAAAAGCCAGTCAGTACATTTTCCCGCTTGAGTACCTCCCTAGTTAACTCAGGATGGAGTTCCAAAGTGTTAATTTTGAAAATGGCGCCACAAACGACCTAGAGGAAACCTGGTCCTCCAGCACCGGCTCTGTAGTTCTCGGAGAGCACAGCCCCCAGCACCACCACTGCCCCCACTGCAGAGACCCCTTTAACTCCTGCAACCTTGGATCTAGCCCACAGCGCAACCAGAGCTTCAAAACTCTTCAAGTAAACTGTTTTCTGAAGTGGCTGAGCTCCAGACTCCTAGAGTGAGTCCCCAAAATAGCCCCAAGCACATGTGTCCTAGGCGTGCCTTTTTATTGGGTCGTGAATAGAGAAAGACGCGGGCCTCCGGCAGCCACACAGAGGCCCAGCCCCGCAGCAAGCGCAGCACCCGCACGCAGTGCTTACTAAAGGGCTCTGGCCCCACCGGCTGCGCGCCCCTCAGGGTTTAGCCAGGTGGGCGGCGGGCCAGGCGGACGGACCAGGGCTTTGCCCACCCCGAATAATCCCGCGCTCCGCAGCCCGCACACCTGGCGGCCGAGCCGGGCGCCCTCTCCGCTGCTGCGGCTGAACTTCTCATGACACGCGGCGTTTTCCTTAACTGCGAAAACAGTCCTCCCGTGAGCCAGCAGCCCTCGGCCGCCGCTGGGAGAGAAAGTGGCGACTGGAGGAGAAACGCCTGACTCATGCGCCTGGGCGTTTATGGCAGGGGAATGGATTCTGACCTTTCGGTGCGCTCCTGAGCTGCGCCCGGCCGGGCCGCGCGGGGGGCGGCTCCGCGCAGACTCCCCGCCCGCCACCCGCGCCCTCCCCGCGCCAAGGGCAGGGGCGCGATTTACCTACGGAGTCTATCTCCAGGAGTCGCTGGAGGTCGCGGATGCTGTGGATCTCACTACGGGCCAGCCGCTCGATCAGCTCGCGGGGGATCTCAGCTTCCTGCAAGCAGACCACACGGTCAGCGCCTGCGGCGCGCGTCCAGCAGCCCAGGGCCTCCTGCCAGGCCCGAGGGGGCTGCACCACCGCAGCCCACACGGACCCCGCCCGGGCGGTGGAGTCCGAGACGAGGGTGGAGTGGCTGAGTCCCCAAGTTCTCCGCCCCCATCCCTGTCTGCCCTTTTCAAAAAGAGACCCCACTACCGCCTGTACTGCTGGAACAAAAGCCCCCACACTCCAGCCCTCGCCTGGGGTGTCAGTTACAGGTCTGGGGGAGGTGAGGGGGCCGCGGAGTTTCTGGTTTAATAGTGAAATCCACATCTAGATAAAGAGAGTCGAAATGCGTCACGGATCGACGACGAAAGTCGCGGCAGCTCTAACACTTTAATCTAGCCAGGGGCTTAAATTTCACGCCCTGGAATCCCGGGCCGAGCTCTTGGAGAAGAGGGTCTCCCCTCACCACACACGCACGCGCGCGCGCGCTCGCCCCACCCGACTCCGGCCCAGCCGCGGCCCTAGCGCCGACTAGGACGCCCAAATCCAGCGGCGGCGGGAGAGGCTGCAGGGAAAGCGAGGGTTAAATATCCACCTCTGGCTCTCGGGTCCCTTCCCAGCCCACCCCCACCACTTAGCCTCCCCCACTCTCCCTCCCGGTGTTTAAAGGGAGTCGGGGGTCGCTGGGGGGCTCAAGCACTAAGTTCCCACGACAGAGGCTGTGGAAAGTCATTCATCACGGCAAAGCTCCTGGGGACTCAGGGGCGGGGGGTGGGGGGACGCCAGCGGTGGGAGGGCGCGGGCGCCTGGCCCGGCCCCAGCTGCTTCGCTCAGCCACCTGTAAGCAGGGCCCCAGGCGGGCCGGACTGCACGGGCCCTGCGCTCCGCCGGGCTTGGGAATCAAACCCGGGGCTGCGACTCGGCGATGCCCACCCTGCCCAGCTTGGGGCTTCCGCCGCAGCTGCCTCTACCTGTTTACTAGCCGCCCAGCTTCTCTCCCTGGGCTCCACCAGCTCACACACACCCCCTTCTTTGCTGCCCGCACCCCGTTATTGCATTGCCCGCCACGACCCAGCTACCCCTCCCTGAAGACGCGCCCGCGCCCCCGGAACTTTCTCCCCACTCTGCACCTCGTAGCTCCGCCGTCCCTTCGAGGCAGAGCGACGCAACACGCTGTAGACTCACTAGACACACTTGGGCATGGCAGAAAATAGAACCCAGTTGAGAAAATTTTAAAATTGACCAGTCTAGTAGAAATCAAAATGCTTTCTGCAGAGTCTGGGGCGCCCGGGCCCGCGGGGGGCGTGCGCCGGGGGAAGGAAAGAGGGGACAGGGCGCGGGGGTGGCACCCACCTCGGCCAGGGCATGGGCGAGGTATCCGCAGCCGAGGAGCAGCAGGCAAGCCCAGGTCCTCATCGCGTCCCGAGGCGCTGGCGGCTCGGCGGGGAGGCGAGGCCGCAGGGCGGGCGCTCCAGCCGGGCTCCTGTGGCGGCGAAATTCAGTACCATCCCTCAGGGAACGCGGCCCGGAGGAGGGTGGCGCGGAGAGCAAGGAGCAGGCGGAGCGCGCTCGGCGCGAGCAGTGAGTGCGGCGCCAGCAAGGAGGAGGAGGAACAGGGAGAGCGCGCTTGCAGCGCCGGGAACCTCCTGGGCCGCCGAGTAGGGGGTGGGGACGGAAGGGGCGGAGGGCGGGGGCTGGGCTTCTTCCTTGGTGCGTTCCCGGTGCTGGCCGCCGCCGCGCTCGCTCCCCGGCGCTGGCTTTAGGAGCAACCCGGCCGGTAATTCCGCATATTTGCGGGCATCGACCCCGAGAGGGACCCCGGAGCGAGGCTGGGGCCGCTGCCGCACCACCGATCACCTGTCTGGACGCCCGGCCGGGCCCCAGCTGCCGGCTAGCGCTCTCCCTGCGGGCTGCAGGAAGCTCTGCGTGCCTACCGCCGGCCCGCGCTCGCCTCTGGCCTCCTCTTGCCGCCGCCGCCCGGCCGGGCACAGCGCGGCCCAGCACGGCGCGGCCCGGAGGCCTGCGTGCGCCCCGCCGCGGCGCGCCCTCGGCTACGGCGCTGCGCTCCGCCCTCCGCCGGCCGAGAACGGGCAGCGCCCGCGGCCGCGCCGCCTGGCAGCCGCCGACCGCCCGGGGCCTCGCTGCGCCGCCCGCGCGGGCCTGAGGGCGGGCGCAGGGCCGAGCCGGCGCCGCCGCCGCCGCCGCAGCAGCAGCCGCAGGGACAGGAGGAGGAGGAGGGCGGCGCAGGCAGGTCCGGCTCGCCGGAGTTCTGCGGGCTCTGCAGGGCGCGCGTGTGGAGCCGGCCGCCGGCGGGGAGGGGGTTATAGCGCCGCCGCCGCGCCCCTCCCCCGCCCCCGCCCCCCGCCTCCCGCGGATTCCGGGCCCCGGACCCGCACCTCGGAAGCGTGCGGGGGGTCTTGCGGGCCCGGCAGGGCCAGGCCGCCACCGCCACTGCAGTGAGCACACTCGCGTTCACGCAGGCAGCCAAATCCATCAAAGCCCGGCGCCCGGCTCCGAGCACAGGCGGCAGGGTTCCCCGCGCGCCCCTCCCTCGAGCTTGCCCACCCTCCAGTGCCAGCTGCAATCCTGCGGCACCCGGCGGGGAGGGGAGGAGGCCGCCGCAGAAGCGCTGCTGCCGCCGGCTCGCCTCTCCCGGGCCCCAGCAGCAGCAGAGGGCAGCGCCCAGAGCTGCTGCGCCAAAAAGGGCACGAGAGCCGGCCCGGCCCCCACCCGGGCGCTCGGCCGCTTTCCACCGTCTGGATCCAGGGCCCCTGCCTTCCCCCTCTCCATAAAAGGAGGGGGAGTGAGTCTCTAGGGAGAGGTGGGGCTGTCTTAAGGGCGCGTCTGGGACACTCACCTGGCGGCTGCCACGCGCCCCCGCCCAGGATCCGAAGCCTGGGCACCTGAAAAAGGAACCTCCACCCACATTTCGAGGTGGGAACGAACCCTGGTCAGGGAGGGGACTGCAGCCTGCCTCATCTCTCTCTTGTGAACCCTGCACCCCCCGAGTCCCCACTCCCTCGCGGAAGGCTGGGCTGCACCCTGAGCTGGGAACGGAGAGGTGGAAAGAAGAGAAAGGAGACGCTCCTGAGGAGCTCCTGGGTTCTGCGTCGGGAGCCGCGGGGCTCACAGAGCGCCACCTCCGGCCACGGCTCAGCACAGGGCGCGACGCGGGGAAGCGACGCGCGCAGACTAGGTCTGAGCAGGGCTGAGCCGCTCCCCCGCGGCCAAAAAGCGGGTGTGTCCAGGCGCTGTGGATATCGCCAGTCTAGACCAAGTGGGGTTGGACCCGAACGGTAGCACCAGATGCCTGCCAGTGTCCCTCCCTCGAGGGGGCGTACTTCCCAGGTACCGGGTTTGGGGGTGGCTACTCTTGGGGACCCCAAAAGTAGACGACTTAAGCTGGAGAGTAGGAGACGCCCGGTGGGTGAGGGGCAGCCGAGGAGAATTCTGCCGGCCCCAGCCATCACCCCCTTCCTGTAGATGAACCGTACCTCCTGCGCGTAGTCCTCCCTCTGGACCCGCAGGAAAGGCGCGCAGCCCCGCGTGCGGCTCCCGCATTTCGGAGTCTGAGTCGAGAGGGGCTTTGGTGACGCTCGCTTTCCCCCAAATACCTGAAGGGCGGGGGAGCGTCTAAATAGCGCTCTCTCGGGTCTCCACCATCCCGCAGCCTTCCACCCTCGCCGCGACCCCGCCGGGTGGTCAGAAAGGCAGAACAAGAGAAAACTTGGACACGTTGAGAAGCACCTGAAAACCAGGCCTGATCCATCCAGATGGAACCTTCTGCGACTTTGGAGAGGCAACCCACTGGATGGTTTCTGGAAGGCGACCGAAAGCGCACTGCCTGGACCCAGGTGGAGCCCTCACCTTCTTATCCTGAGAGCTGTGCTCATCATGTCTCGCTGAGCCCCGGGCTCCTCGAGAGCAGAGGGGACCCCAGGACACCTCGTGGGGGTTCGAGGACCCGATGTGACAGTGGGTGTGGGAATCCAGGAGGAAGGTCGCGTTGCATTTCGGATGGGGTGCCGCACCCTCCGGACCCCAACCCCCTCACGGAGGCCGCTGGTTCCCAGGAATCGTTCTTGGACGGGCGCTTCCCTGTGCTCCCTTATCCGCCCTGCGCTTCACGGACACCCAGCTGGAGACAAGGGCGGAGCAGGGGGCTATCTGGGGACGCGGAAGGGGGCGCCCTGGGCGGCAGTCTGAGTGTATAGGGGCCAGGGTGCACCACTCCGACGCAGGAGCCGCGGGGCGCATGGCGCAGGCATCTCTCTAATCGCTGGCCGCTATTAAAAATAAAACTGCGACCCGTCGTCATAGCGACCACAACAACAGTGGCCGCCGCGCGGTGGCTAGAACTCGTGTGGCCAGGCTACAGCGGCCTGGGGGACGCAGGCACAGCGCCCTGAACTCCCAAGGTACCGTGGTGCGAGACTAGGACCCCCTTCTCCGCCCCATTCCCCTCCTCCAGATCCTCGGAAGATAGGAAAAAGCCGAACCCTAGACGCCCAGGTTTCTGAAACCTGGAGATGAAGGCACCGCAGGACGTAACCGAGAGATGGTGGCCTTGGGCGTGAACCAGGCCGGGGGTGGGGGGGCTCCTTCCCCCCCGCCCAGTCTTCCTCCCCTGACTCCCGCTCATTGGAACTCCAATGTGCCCTTTTCAGGCCCTGGCGAAGGGACCTGAGTGGGTAGGTGGGTTCCGGATCTCCGCCGCCAGAGGAGACGGTGCAACCGGAGCCAGGCCGGCGGGGTTTTGCGCGCGGGGGCCGCAGCACCTGTCCCGCCAGCACTGTCGGTGGGAGTGGTCACATGCTTTCTCCTGGCTGGGAATCGAGTTTCACTTCCAGCCGCTATTAGGCGGTTCACACGGTTCACTGCAAACATTTGATAATGAGGCTAAATATACTTTAGAGTTGGAGGAGGCGTGGGCGGCCGCTGCCCAAGCGCGTGGGTGCAGCGCTGCAGGCTCTGCGGGGCATCCCCGCCCAGGCTCGGGAGACACCGGCGCCAAACCGAGGTGCAGTGCGGGACTCCTGAGCAAGACGCGTCCCCACACCGCCCCCAAGACAACTTGACCCCGGCTGCAGGCACGCTTGCAGGAGGCTCTTCGCGCTACTGTCTAGGGCAGAAGTAGAAGCGGACGCAGCGGGGAGCTCCGGAGGACGGGGAGGAGGTGTGAGTGAGAAGAGAAGGTGCACCTGGTGGCCCGGGATGTCCGGTCGCCCCCGAGTTGGTGCTTCCGGCCTATCTCGGGCGTCCCTGGCGCGCCCCGACGTGCCCGTGGGCCCATAATTAAGGTGTCAGGTGCTCCAAGTAGGCCGAGTAGGGGCGCAACCAGGGTGACTGGCCGGCGTCTGCCCCTTGCTGTGTTCCCTCCCAACACAATCCAAGACCAAAGGCACTCAAGGAAGGGCTGGCAGAGCCTTGGCCATTCCTCGGGTAGGAATCGTTCTTGGACGGGCTCTTCCCTGTGCTCCCTGACGGGGTGGGGGCACGAAAACCAACCTTTATTAAGAAACAGGCAGAGGCCAGTGCTTTGTGCAGGTGTAGTCTCATTTTACCTTAAAGCCCGCCTCACACCATCCTCACTGCTTGGCCACTGTCCTTCCAGGCTTGGCACCAATAGACATTCAATTATTGCCGTCATTATTGTCATTTATTAGTAGTGATGACTAACAATTACTGAGGGCTTGGACTGTGCCAGGCTGGTGCCAAGCCCTTTCACTATATAATTTCATTGCACACCCAAGTGGCAACCCCCAGGCTTTAATCCCTTCCCATTTTGCAGGTGAGAAAGTGAGGCATTTGCAAGCAGTGAGGCTCCCGGTTCCTAGGCTCCTCCATAAATACACAACCTGAATTACCTGGTATCACTTAGGGTTCACAGGCAGGAAGTGAAGGTTGATGTGGCCAACCAGCAAAGCAGGACTGGAGTTCACACCTACTAGGGCCCCAGTCCCAAGGGGCAAGATCCTGCTCTGCCCTTGACCTTGCCTCCTTGGTGTGAATTGTCCCTAGCCTGTCCTCAGCTCGGTTCCTCATCTGGAAAAAAGGGAGGTGGACAGTTGTCCCCCTACACCATGATGTCCCCAGTAGGTCAGCTCCCTGCAGTCCCATAGAGGCCCCAGCACATACCTACAAGCCACAGGGCCCTGACTGTGTGTGTGTGGGGGGGGGGGGGAATTGGAGTGCAGAATCCAGGCCTATGCTCCTGTGTCAGCAAAGGTCTCAGAAAAACTGGCAGTGGTGTGACACCAAGTCCCCATTTATCTCTGGGCAAAGTTTCTCGGTTCTGGCAATTAAGCCAGAAGCAGCTTCAACCACCGTGGGCTCACTCCTTGAAGATCAAACGTGCCGGGTGCAGGCGCTAATTAAGTCATTACCTTAAGCCCTGAGGCTAAGGATCAGGCCTTTCCAGTTCAGGCTCCCCAGAGAGACAGAGATAAGCCTCTCCAGAGTGGGAAGGCACCTCAGTGTCTCCGCGCCCTTCTTAACTCCCTAGTAAGTATTTTTATTTTCTCTTTTAAATACACCAACAGAAATGAAATTTACTGTAGCACACAATCATTTGGGGAATGAAGACCTCTATTAGGAGACATTTGGTAGGTTGAGTGGGGGGGGGGGGGCGAGTCCAGAGTCTAGGTCACATCCAGGACAGGAGCATCCGCCAGGTGTGGCCCCAGAGCATTTAAATGCAGCTGGCCAGAATTCTGTTGAAAGTGCAAAACACACACCGGCTTTAGGAGACTCCGTGCAAAGGTCGAGATGTGAAATTTTATTTTAATTACAGTTTGAAAATAATATTTTGGATATACGAAGTTAAATAAACAACATGATTCCAGTTCATTTTGCCTGTTTGCTTTCACTTTAATGCGGCCACTAACACCTTTAAAATAACACCCAGAAATCATAGCTGCATGGTGGAGCAGGCACATGCAGGGGGCGGGGCGGGGGGAGATACAGAATGCCCCAACCTCAGGTGTAGGGACCAGCATCCAGTCAACTCTCCCCAGAGCCACCCCTCCCCAAACTCACTACTATGTGACCCTGAGCAAGTGGTTTAGCCTCTCAGAGGCTCAGCTTCCTCTGGGTAACAGCCAGCTCAGAAATTTGCTTTGGGAAATATTCACCTGCTCCTTTAACAGGTGATGGTACTGGGTTGGGTGGGAGGTAGAAGACCAAAACTACAGGGCCTTCCCAGAGCTCAGTCTCTCCAAAGGAATACGCACGCAAGTAGGTGCGTGCTATTTCAGGTAGCCGGCAAAGGACCATGTGAGGTGGAGCCAGTCATGAAAAGAGCTAAGAAGATCTAAGCCAGGCATTCTAGGCAGACACCAATCACAGCAAGTGCAAAGGTCCTGGGGCAGGGACCTCTTTGGCATGTTCCAGAACTAGCAAGGGTAAGATAGGGTATGTAGGCAGAGTGAGGCTGAGGAAGGTAGGCAGGGGCTAGAGACCAGAATCAGGAGTTTGGATTTTATTCTAGAGAGGACAAAGCCATTGGGATGAGTCCAGGAATGTGGGAGGTATGATCCTCCACCATCCAGTTGGCAGTGAGTCACTTGGTTTGAATCCAGAGCCAACTAACTTAGGGCCTCCTTCCCTTGGGCCTCTGTCCTTGACCATGGACATGGTGGGAGGAGCTTGTGGTCACCCTGTACCTTCAGGTTTGGGGGGCGGGGGGTTAGTTTAGTTTCTTTTTTGTACTGAGGATCTGAAGCCAGGGATGTTCTACCACCAAGCCACATTCCCAGCCTGTTTAAACTTGTATTTTGAGACAGGGTCTCATTAAGTTGCTGAGGCTGGCCTTCAACTTGCAATCCTCCTGCCTCAGTCTCCAGAGTCACTGGGATTGCAGGTGTGCACCGCCACGACTGGATTCCATTAGGTTTGGATGGGATTTGTCCACAGGCAAAAGACACAGGTGCCCAGGAAGGGTAAGGGAGTCAAGCTAGGCCTGAGCTTGAAGACCGGCTGGGGCATCTCCGGGATGGCCACCACAGCCTCGGCAGAGAAGCCAAGCTCCATCCAACCTCCAGAGACACAGCCCCAGCAATTGGAAGGTCTCCGGAGGAGTCTGGAGCCCAACAGCTCATTTCAACAGAAGCACAAATTGGATGGAGTCTCTGCCCACGGTGGGCAGAGTAACCTGGAGTGCCCTGGAGAGGCTGGGGCTGAGGGACAGCCATGAAGCCATGCAGGTGCAGGGGAAGCCTGCCAGAGTCTTTCCATCGAAGCCTCATTTCCATCAAAGAAATGGGGAGGGGAGATAATGAACAAGAGAGGAGAACAGAGAGAACTTGCTCCCTGTCTGTCCTTTCACCACTATGACAGGAAGAGAGAAAGCCACAGGCCAGCCCAGCCCACTTGGTGTACACTTTAGACCTCAGGACTCTAGAACTTGACTAGGCCTGGACCAAGCGAGCAGGAGAGTATAGTGGTTTGTGTAACGTCAGGCTCAGGAGTGGCAGTATCAGGTATGGATGGATCAGGGTGCTCAGCCCATGGCTGAAGAACCAGTCTCCTGCCTCCTCTGCCTCCTTCTTCAAAGTGGCCAAGCTTAGGGCAGCACACACCTCACTAGGCATGTGACACCCTGAGCCCCACTATGTCTGGGAAGGGAGTTACACACTCCCTTGGCCAGACTTGGACCCAATGCCCAGGCCTGCTTGGTTCTAGGAAAAACAAAACCCTCCAGGTAACAGAGCACCGTGTCCCTTCCGGGCTTCATTCCTGCTGAGGGGTTTCTTTGCCCCATCCGGTCCTTTTCTGTTCTACCAGGGGAGCCCTCTGTGAGGCTGGGGGAGGGGGAGCTCAGACCTCTGCTCCACATGACCCTGGGAGGTCCTTCCTTCTTGGAGACTTGTCCCCTGCCCTGTGAACAGGGGCTCTGCACCCTGCCCGGTCCCAGTGCAGGAAGCCACTTTACCTACACGTAGTCCCTGAGGGCAGAGGCAGAGTCCTTCAGGTCACCTCAGCCTCCCTGCCGCTTGCTCGGGGTGCAGGGAGGTGCACAGCCTCCCTGCAGAGGCTGCCTCTGTCTGATGGGGCAGTGCCGCAGAGCCACGCAGAGCCTCCGGTGTGGAAACACCAGCAGCAGGCTTCCCTGAGCACCTACTACATGCTGTCGGCTGGTACCACAGGGCATTGGCCTTGTGGGCAAGGATGGGCTCGGATAAGGGGAGGTGGGAAGTTCACAGGCTGTGCATCTTCTACCAGTTGTTTCCCTCTCTGAGCCTCCAGGGCCTCAGATCTGATAAGGGGATGAGAAAGCAGAAGTAACTGCTAATTAGTGTTGCTTGAGGTGATGCCGATCACGTGCTCACAGCTAAGCCTGGCGTGTGGCCCGGAGTGCAGAGAGGGCTGCGTGTGATTGGAGGTGCACAAACCTGCGTCTCCTCTCTCTACATCCCAGCCTTTACAATGACCTGAGATGCATCCACTCACCAAGGGTTTATTTGCACCTCTAGTGTCCTACGTGTGGGCCACCTTGGTGTCAGGGACATAGCAGTAAACAGCACAGTCCCTGCGCCCTACAGTTGCCCAGGGGCAGTGCAGGTGGGTGGAGGTCAAAAACAGGACCAGAGGCTTATCCTTGTTTATTTTTATTTATTTATTTTTGCTAAACCCAGGACCTTGTGCGTGTGAGGCAAGCACCCCGCCCACTGAGCTCTATCCCCAGCCCTTATCCATGTTTAATAGTCCACCTGTCTCAACAGGATGCCATCAGCTTCAGGGAACAGAAAACACTCAAACTACAAAGGTCCATCCCTGGGAGCTCAGAGACCCGCTTCAGGAGGGCGCTTCTCTTTCTCCGAGTTCTTCTGATTTCCTCATGGTGACAAAATGGCTGCCACCAGGAGCCTGAAAGGATGATCCAAAAGGTCCTGCGTCTGCCTCCTTGTGGGGCGGAAGTAGCTCTTTCTCAGAACACTCCCCTTCCCTGGGAAGGCTGGGTGCCACTCCTGAAGCTCCGTGCCATCTACCACACTGCCATCGTGACAGGTCCTCAGGCTTGCTGACCAGCCAACCTACCCCAGCTCTCGGGCCCCTCCATCCCGTCCTGTAGTAGCGTCAGACCACCACCCGACACGCTCTCAGCATCCCGTATCCCCCCTTCCCTCTTTCCTGAGTCCCTCTGGTTGCTCCCTGGACTCCTGGGCTGAGCCACCTACAGCCCAAGAATTCTGGTCCTCATCCTCAGTCCATGTCCCAACACCTCCTCCAGGTGTCCAGCAGACATGTTGGCCTGGACGGGGCCCAGCTGGGCCCCTCCTGCTCCACAGTCCTCTCTCTCAGGTGAGAGGGACACCATCGTTCCCAGCTGCTCAGACTGGAGACAGCAGTGCCACCACCATGCATGTCCCTCTCCCATGTCATCAAGCTCGGGGAGACTTGCCGACCCAACCTTGGAGATGCCCCACCTGGTGAGATGGCACCCCAGCACCCTGGCACCGCCACCCTTGCTCAAGGTGATGGATGTGCGTCCCATGGTCATAGAGTGAGCCTTGATTTTGAGTTGTGACTCTACCAGGTCACATCTCCAGCCCAGCCATCCCCAGCAGGACCTACCGGGAGCCTGGCCAAGTCTGGGTGGATCTGCCTGCTGGACTCTCCATTTCCCCACCTGAGGGTGCCCTCCCTGCCAAGTCCAGGGCCCTGCCCTACTTCAGCCCCTTCCTGGCAGGTACAGGACACTGGTCATTCTGCCCTTCCCCATCGGGGCTCTGCCTAGCCAGGTTGATGTGGTCAAGACAGCGCAGGAAAGAACTGTCCCCTTAGCGAGCCTCAGGTCAGTCTGGCCTGGCCTACAAGCACCTGCTCTGCCTCTGAGAACCCCTGGAGTCAGGCCTGCCACCAACCTGTCACTTTTAATGCCATACATAGTCATCTGACCGTGTGGACTACTCAAGGCACCAAGGCCTCCATGAAACCAGGCCAGCTGAGAACCTCGGGCATCCGGCAAAGACCCCAGGATCCCATGGACAAGGGCAGTGCCACAGCAGGGCAGCCTGGCCCTCACCCACCCAGGCTGTCCCTTTCTAGCCTGGGTCTTGGGTTTGTCACAGGACCTCGCCAACCCTCAGTTGCTCAGAAATGATGACACTCGCTTTTGGAGGTCACTGTGCCGCGTAACAAATTACCCCAAGATGTGGGGCCTCCGAGCAACAAGGAAAGCATCTTCGCTCACAGTTCCTGAGCTGGGGATTTGGAGGGCCTTAGCTGCCCCAGAGGCTGTACTTGCCTGAAGCCAGAGTAGCAGCTTCCAGAACAGCACCTTAGGGACTGTAGACAGGAGGCCTGTGCTCTGGCTACCTGCGCTGGCTCCAGAGAACAAGACCCAGGTGCCAGAACCTTCCTCGGCACTCACCCGGCCCACAGTCACTGGGGCCAGCCCTGCTGTGGCCACACCAGGTTCCAAACACCTGGAAGGAGCATCGAAGGCCCATGCTGACTTTGGGTTGCCCTGGGGCCTGGGAGCTTCTGCCTGCCCAGGGCTGGCCGCTGGGCACCTCATCTCTCCTATAAAACATCAGGGCCTCCAGGAAGGGCCCCACTGTGCCTTCCTGAAGCAGGGGAATCAAGGGGCAGAGAGGACAACCCCTGTGGGTGATGAAGCCCCAGGAGGGTAATCCTCGCTGGCCACTTTTCCAAAGGGTTCCCCTCAAGGCCACCTACACAGCCTCTGGGGATCCCCCCCACCCAGCCTTGCCATAACCTCAGGTCTGAAAAGGAAGCACAGCTCCATGCCTCCAGCCGTGTCCACCTGCAGGGCCAGAGTGCCAGCCTCCTTGACCAGTCTCGTGGCCTTCAGCAAAGCTCTTGCCTCTAAGAGCCTGGTCCAAGGGCACCCTTGGGCCTCAGGGCCCAGGAGTGAGCCATTGATCGATTGGCAGAAATCACTTAGAACAGCGCCTAGCAGGTGTCGGCCCCAACCAGCTTGTGGAGTTGAACACAGCAGACCCCAGCCCTCCCTCCCCTCTCGGGGCTCCTACCCCAGCCAGAGGAAGCCCTGAAACCCACCATGCACCCGGGAACCTCCAGACCAGGCCACCAGTGTGGACGACCCAGCCAGGCCAGCCGTGGGCACTTGGGGACACAGCAAGTGGGCGCTGAGCAGGATGAATCTTCCAGAGAGGGCCTGTCCCAGGCCTACACCAGGTGGCCTGGAGGGAGCCCTGGACCCAGGGCCAAGAAATCTGAGAAGGCTTCCAGGGGGAGGCAGCACTCAGCCCTGAAGGACAGCAGCCGGTGGCAGGGATGTCCCCAGGGCAAGGATCTTTTCTTCCCTTTTGATGCAGCCCCACCCACCTCATCCCAGGGACCTTCCCGACAGGGCAGCTCAGCTACGTCCCCTCCCCTGCCCTGCAGGCCACGGGGCACACGTCACCAGTCTGGAATGCACTTTCAATTCCTCTGCCCTCCCCCTCCTCCCCTCCCCCCCCCTCTATGCCCATCATTTCCTGACCCAGCCTGGCCAGACCCAAGAATCTGAGCCCTGGGACCTCCTGTCATCCCACGGGTAGGAGGAGGAGGGCTTTGGGGACGGGGGAGGAGGGTTTCCTGGAAACTCTCACCCCCAAACCCTCAGATTCCCTCTCACCACCACCGGGTCCAGGGAAGGCAGCCATTACAGCAGACACCCGGGGAGAGGCCCGGCTGGCTCAGGGGCAGGGTCTGAAGGCCATCAGTGGCTGACCAAGACCCACTCTAGCTTCAAGTTCTCTCCCCAGCCCCGGCCCCCAGTGCTGGGGCTAGAACCCAGGGCCTGTGCAGGTGAGGAAAGCTCTCTACCACTGAGCTGCCCCTCCAGCCCTTGTTCTATTGGAACAGGGTCTCTCTAAGTTGTCTAAGCTGGTCTTGAACTTGCAATCCTCCTGCCTCAGCTTCCCGAGTAGCTGGGGTTATAGGCGAGCACCAACACCATCCAGGACTCTCTTGTCGACAGCCTCCTGCTTTCTGGTGACCTCCCTGGAGGAGGGGGCAGCTTGCACTGCCGCTCCATCTCTGGCACTGGAAGCTCCCCCCACCCCCACTGCTATCCCTGCCTCTGGGTGGGTTCCTTCACAGGTGAGTCCGAGGCTCCCCAGCCCCTCCTGCTGGGCCAGGCACCCAAGTCTCTTTCCTTGGCTGTGGCCTCCTCTGAGAGTTGGACGGCTGGGAGTGGCCCTTGGCAGCTCAGCAGGCCAGAGTCCGAGGGAGGACCGCCCCCTCCCTCTGCAGCCGGCCCTTCCCAGTCTCAGGAGAGGTCCCAGGACTTCAGGTGAGGTCAGCCCCTGCTCACCACCACCTGGCTCAGGGCAGAGGCCTCCGCAGGTGGAAGAGCTCCCAGCTGGGGTGGAGAGGACCCCCACACACCTGACCTTGGGACCCTCAAGCACAATCTTGGCCTCCTTTTTACCCCCTGGACGGCCCTGGTCAGGCTTCCCCAGCCCCAGGCACTTCAGCACTATGATCTTGCTGCCTGCCGTAATGGGCAGAGGCTGCTGCCCATCTGCTTCTCAGACCTGCCCGCCCCTCCCCACAAGGAAGGGCCTGGTGAGCTCCGAGGACTGCACCAGCTCTCCACGGAGGTGCCCCAAGGAAGTCCCTTGTCCATTTCTAACACTCCCCACAACCCAGAGGAAGAGGTGCAGCCAGCGGCCAAGAGGACAGGACTTCACAGGCAGGGTGGAGGGAAGCCGAGCCCCTGCCCAGCCCACACAGCCAGGACGTGGCACAGTCCCGTGGCAGTGCCTCCCACACAGGGTTTCCTCCTCCCTTGGGTATTCCCAGGGGACTCCCAGAGAGGCGTGGCTTCCCTCTGAGGAGGAACCTGGCCAGTTCAGTGGGGTGGTGACCAGGACCATAAACAGAATTTACAGCACGAGGACTGGCAGAGCTGGCGAGGGCAGGCCCAGGCTGGCGGGGAAGGCCCAGGCCCGACTTCCCGAGGCTTCTCTGCTGGGTGGCCTGGCAGGTAAACTTCCCTACTCTGACCTCAGAATTCTTATTTGTAATTGGTCCCCACAGGGCTGCTGGGTGGATTTGGTGCCACAGGGCCTTGACACAAGCCGGCATGGATTCTGCAGGTGAAGCCACTGCTGATCTGGAGAAGATGTGGGGAAAGGACAGGGGGCCACCCTGGAACCCCTCCCCCTGGGCTGGGTGATTGAGTGAATGAGTGGGTGAGTGGACTGGGCAGTCAGTGGCAGTCTCACTTCCTGGGTGATATCAGGGTACCTTCCTAGGACACTCAACGCCTGGCTGACACTGGCATCACATGGGCTCCGGTGACATCATTGCTGGGACACAGACACAGACTTCTGAGATCCCTTGAAGGGCCTCATGGCCCCTGCTGGGGGAAGCGGCAGGAACTGGGCAGCCCTTTCCTGGTGCTCCCCTGAGCAAGGGGAAGGAGGCCTCAGGACCAGGACCCCAGTATCCCGCCTCCCATGCTCCGCTCGCTATAAAGATATCTGCAGCCTGGGAGGCTGCCCGGTCAACATTGCGCAACTGAGACTGGGCTGAGAGGGCTCCCAGCTTCCACCGGCTTGGCTGGGACCAACCTCTCCAGGGAAACTTAGCACATGGGAGCCTGACCAGTGAGGTTGTGGCACCCCAACTCCAGGTGTCCCCCGGCTTTGCGGAACAGACACGCCCTGTCTTGAAGCTGCAGAATCCATTAAATAATTCAGTGGTGTTTTTAAGATCATGAAGTTACCAGGTGACACACTTGGCGATCGCAGCCACACTGAGGACAGGTGGCTCCTGCTGGGAGATTACCACCTCTGCAAACAGGTCCCTGAGCAGCAACAGGTGTCCCTCACTGGGACCAGAATCGGGGGGCCTGTGGCTGAATGCAGAGGAGGAGGCTGGCCGTGGATAACAGGGCAACAGCTGGTTTGGAGGTGGAGCCAGAGGGCAGCAACCAGGCCTGTGGCGTGGCAGTGACAGGCAGGTGAGGGTGGCCCTCTTGGAGCCGCAGCACCAGGATGCACGAGCTCCATAGCTTACCTGTCCAGGTGACACCAGGACATGGCTTGTTGTCCTTCTGTGTGATGTAGTTGGATATTGCATGTAGCAATAGTTCTGAGCCTTTGGGGTTCATCTGCAACTTCCTGTACCGTCTCATTTCAAGATAAAGTCTAACCCAGGAGGCAAATAGTCCCACTTCAGAGATGAGACAGTTGAAGGTCAGAAAAGATAAGGATACTGTCTGATGCCACACAACTAACAAGAACTTGATCAGAATTCGAGGCACAACTGCCCTCCAGCGCACACATCACACGTCAGCTGCAGGGAGGTCAGCAATCATTAGGCTCCTGGCCAAGCATGTTCCTGAAACACCCCAGCCTCATTTCTCCACCAAATGTTTGGCCAAGGAGGTGGGTGAGGGGACTGATTGTCCAAACCACAGGGAAGTCTCTAGTGGGATGATGCTGGGCTCTGTCCTGGAGGGAAGTCTGACACTCAGAGGCCTGCCCTAGAGCAGACCTCCTACTGCGGCCAATGTTGGGGGGGTCCTAGGAGGAGACCAATCCAGCGACCTTCTGCCCGACCAAATAAAAGTCTTCAATGTGGCTTTGGAAACCCACTCTATATGCAAGATCTGACTTTGTTAAGGAAAGTTTCTGAGGACTTTGGTGGCCCCAAAGAATGCCACGGGCCTCAGGTCTCAGGGCCCAGATGGAGAGTCTAAGTATCCCTGCCCTTGGGATGCAAGTTAGAAGCAGACTAGACTAATCTGGAAGGAGGGAAATCCTTTGGTGAATTGGAGGTGGGGCTGGGCAGCTTCCTAATTTGGTCATATCCCAGGGGGCAAGAGGGGGATGAGAGAGGTCAGCACAGTCAGGGGCGTCAGCCCAGGCTTCCTGGCAGCGCTAGGAGAGAGCAGGCCCTAGAGACCCTGTCTGGATCAGAGAGCAGAGCCCTGGAGGCCGGATGCAGTGGCCGTGGGAAGGCAGGACTCAGGTCCCCAGACACAAACTCACTCCCCACCCCAGGCCCCACACGGAGGTGCTGCCTGTCTCCCCAGTGTGGCAGCCAGGGCCCGACGTCATAGTGAGTCACCAGGCTCCATTGGGTTCCCCTGAGCTGGGGAAGGTGAGGCTGGGGCTCTCCACAGTCTGGAGGGGCCCCATTCCAGGTCATTAGCCCCACAAAAGATGCAGGTGGGTCCTTCCCAGCCTCTTCTTGCCAGAAATGAGCTCATTTCACCATAGGGCTTTGATGGATCCTTATACCCATTTACAGATGGGAAATGTGAGGCTACAGAGCACCATGTGAAAGACCCACAAAGGGCAAAGCCAACACAGGCTGGACGACCTTAACAAGGTACTGAGCTTCAAGTGGCCAGCAGTAAGTGTATCTGAACCCTCAGAATACATCACTGAGTCCCTGCTTTCTGGGGAGCTGGGCCACCTCCCAATTTTTGGCAGCGTGTGAGGGGCTCAGACCTGAGAAAAGGGTCAAGGAGGACAGGAACCAAGGAATTTGTGTTTTGGGGGGGTTTTCGGGGGCAGGTACTAGGGATTGAACTCAAGGACACTCGACCACTGAGCCACCTCCCCAGAGCTATTCTGTATTTTATTTAGAGACAGGGTCTCACTGAGTTGCTTAGCACCTCACCATTGTTAAGGCTGGCTTTGAACCTGCGATCCTCCTGCCTCAGCCTCCCGAGCCGCTGGGATTACAGGCATGCGCCACCGCGCCCAGCCAGAACCAAGGAATTTGTGACTCACGAATCTGTACCTGGTCTTCTGGGCAGCCACGAGGATGAGGCTGCCCAACACTGTGAATGGAATCAACGCCACCAGGCTATGGTTTGGCAAATACATTGGGTCATGTATATGTTACCACAATAAAAGAAAGAAAGAAAAAGACACTCGTCTACAAAAGAGTCCAGACGGAGACCCCCGGAGTCAGGAAGAGGTACCTCATTGCACGTTTAATAGTTCATGCAGCACTCAGCAAGGTGAGCAGGAGGGCACACAAGTCCACAGAGCCCACAGCACAGGCAGGACGGGCATGGCCAGGGCGCAGGGGGCGCTGGTGGCCAGCGGGGAGGGCACCTCCCCAGGACACTGCAGGGCAACATGGAGTGGGTCACATCATTTCAACGGACTGAGAGCTCCCTCAGCTCCGTATCATCACGGCACCAGGGATACGTTTAAGAGACAAGCTGGTGGATGGTTTAGGGGTGTGGGACCCGCGCTGGGTTGACTGAACACATCCCCTCTCATCAGGGGAATGGACAGGGGACACGGGGCTGGGACTCAGGCTGGATACAGGCAAATCTGTGGGGAATAGCTCAGAGGGCCTCTGATTCCTCTAACTCTACCCAGATGCCTCTGAAAGCTCACCCTCCCTCCACATCTCCCAGAGAAGTGGCCCCACATTGTTTGGCTCCCCTAACTCCAAAGAGCAAAGGACCCAGCACAGTGCTCACCAGATCTGGGACATTCCCAGACTCAGCTGTGCAGTGTGCCCATTCTGGGCACCAGCTGGTGAGGGGCCACGGACTACCGGCTGCCCAAGGGCTGGTGGCTATGGTTGGCCCACCTGGAGATGGACTTTCCAAGAGGCAAGGACAAGCCACCAGGCTCAAGCTGGCTCCTCCCAATGCTCTCAGCACAGAGTTACCTACGGGTCTGTCTGAGGCCCATGGACTGGCCCCCAAGATAGGAGAAGGGGTCCCTGGCTTCCTCTGGGCCCCTGTGGGAATGGGCCTCAACTTCTGCCCCATCATAAGTGTCCTCAGGGAACACCCCATCTATATGATCTGTCTCACACTTGGGCCTAGGCCTGACAAGCCTGGCCTCACGGGGTCTGCAGGGCCCCAGGGTGGCACCCTGTGGTTCTGGGGGCAGGACTCAGGGCTGACTTGGTCTCCACAGCCTGTCTGCCCCTGGGTCTGGGGATCAGACAAGCACAGCCCAGATGATGTGAAGAGGGTCAGATGGGTCCCCTAAGACAAGGGGTGGACAGGAGGAAGTGTGGGGGAGGGAAGCTGGCCTGTCACTCCTGGGTCTTGGGATGTTTGCTTGCCCTTTGTATCTGATATGCACAAGATGGTCATTTATTCCAAAAAAACCGAGTCCAGAGGAAGGCGAGGTCCCCTGCAGGGATGCCAGCCTCATCCTGCTACCTCCCCATGACTCCCAGGCCCCAGACACAGGGAGCAGGGATTGCAGGCACACGGGGAGCGCTGCGGCCTGGCGCGGCTCAGACGGTGAGGGAGATGAAGCTGTTGTAACGCTGGATGTTTCTCTTGAGAATCTCGGAGCAAGGGCCCAGCACGCGCTCAAAGCGGGGCCGGTCCAGCTTGACACACTTGAGGGGCCCCCGGGCCACCACGGTGGCCGCACGAGGCCGGTTCAGCAGCAGCGCGATCTCCCCTAGAGGAAGGAGAGAGTGGTCAGGCTGAGAGCCCCACGCCAGGGCCTCGACACCCTCTCCTTCAGGACCAGAGCCAGAGAAGCACCACTGCCAGGTGCCATGGGATTTGAATTTCCAATATGTACAAAAAAATTTGTTAGTTATAAATATGTCTCATGAAATATTTGGGAGACATACACGTATCATTTGGGGGGCTTTTGTTTTGTTTTGTTTTGTTTTGGGCTGTTGAGGATAGGGTGCTCTATCACTAAGCCACATCCCCAGCACTTTTTTACTTTTTGAGAGAGGGTCTTGCCAAGTGGCTAAGGCTGGCCTCAAACTTGTGATCCTCCTGTCTCAGCCTCCCTAGTTTCTGGGATTACAGGTGTGGCCACTGCACCCAGTGGGATATATTTATATAAACTAGCAAAATATTCATTGTTCATCTGAAATCCAAATTTAGCTAGGCATTGTCCTGCAATTTGTTCCACATGCAGCAGGCACTGTGGTATATGTCCCGGGTCTCCCCCATGATCCAGCCCCCAACTGAGGGAGTGCCCAGGAGTGCCCAGGTGAGGTAGGGCCTCCCTTGGGACCTCCCCAACACAGAGCTGCAGGAAGCTGGAAGCTGGTGTTCCCTGCAGCTCTTACCCATGCCCTGCCCTTGACAAGGTCATGGCTCTCTGGGGCAGTCCTTACCCAGGACTGGTTAATCATGGCCAGGGACCTCAGTCTGAGGCCTGTCACAGCAGCACGGAGGCTCAGCCTGATTTGCCTGTGCCCATGCAGTTCCCAACCCAGGACCCCTGATGAGGTGTGGTGGCCTATGAGGGAAGGACCCCAACTCACCGAAGTAGTCAGAGGGCCCAAGGCGCCCCACCTCCACGTACTCCTCACTGGGGGACCGGCGCTGAAGGACAGAGGCTGTGCCCTGCAAGAAGGGGGCATGTAAGAATCATCAGGCAGGTGGCAGGGGTGTCACCCAATTGGTGATCACATGGTGGGGATCGCTTTCTAGGGTCATACCTCAGGTCATGCAGTGGGGGTTGCTGCCCCAGTTCCTGTCTCCTGCCTGGCCTTCCCTTCCCTGTGCGGCCTCGGCCACTGGTCATCAGACTCTCTTCTTCCCCTCTTCTCCCTGGACACCTAGGGCCTCAGGACCAGGTGATGGGCCTGCCCAAAGGTCCCTTCCTGTCTTGGCCAAGTCCCTGTTTTCACCCGGACTCACCAAGACCCAGCACTACATCTGCCAAGGTGACAGGCAGGAATTCTGGGGATGTTCCGGAGGGGTCAGTACTTTGTCACAGGCACCAGCGCTTGAAGTTGACCTTGGATTCAGACTCAAGGACGGGGAGCCGTCCATCCGTGCTGGGGTTCCTGGGGCAGCGTGGTCTCAGGGTCACACACCTGCCAAGCAGTGTGGTCCCCTCCTGACCCTCGACAGGGGAGCGGGGTCTGCAGACATTGCTCGCTCAATGATTAACGCCAAGGCTGTGGGCAGAATATCACTGGGCGCCGTGGAATGCAGTGCACATTAGAGATGCGGAGAGGGCATCCAGGGCGTCCAGGAGGCCACACACTCGACTCCATGCATCCCTCAGAGCTGACACTCCAGTCCTGTTTGAGCCAAGGTGTGGGCTCTGACCCTGGACTTTGGGCAAGTCCTTCTTGTCGGAGACAGTTTCCTCTCCGGTAGCCTTCAGGGCTCTAGGGAGGGTCAACAGAGGCAACACTGACCAGGGTAGTGTGTGCGGTCAGCCTCGGGGGCTCCCTGAGTTTCACTCTGACCAGCTCCAGCCCCTTTGCCACCCACAGAGCTACACTTGCATGAGGCTACAAATTCCATTTTACAGCCAGGGAGATTGAGGCTTCTGCTGCCTGGCCCTTAGGACCTGGGGTTGATGTCACCCAGGTCCCCAGGTCCACCCATCCACAGCCCCTGGTATCCAGCGGCTGGGGGCCCTTCACGGGCACCTCACTTGATTTCAGGATAGCTCAGCTCACCCTGGTTCACCTGACCCAGCTTCTCCACGCCTGGCTTAATGAGTAACTCCCACCTCTCCACAGTCTGGGCGAAATGGGTCAGGGCCCTGCCAGTGCCCGCCATGCCCAGAATCCCCAGACACCCATCAGCAGACCCTGTGAGCCGGATCCACCACCCAGTTCCCTCCAGGCACTGGCCACTCAGCTCCTGAGCTCTGCCTGTTTATGAATCCAGCTGATGGTGTTCACAGAGGGACGGGTAAACATGAGACCTGGTGCCCGCCGGCAGGCAGGAAGAGAGCCAGCCCCACACTCTAGGATGGCTCTTGCCCTCCTCACCTGGCTGCTGGCCTGACCCAACCAGGTTTTTTTTGTTGTTGTTGTTTTTTAGTTTTGTTACAGGGATTGAACCCAGGGGTGCTTAACCACTGAGCATTCCCAACCCACTCCCCGAGCACTTTGTTTTGAGACAGGGTCTTACTAAGTTGCTTAGGGCCTCACTAACTTGCTGAGGCTGGCTTTGAACTTGCCATCCTCCTGTCTGAGCCTCCTGAGCCACTGGGATTACAGGGATGTAGCACTATATCCAGTGGTCATTCATTTTTGAATTTGTATCTTGGCGAGTCCTTGTCAAAATGCTCTGTATCAGCCATGAGATGAGGTAAAAGGACTTGCCTCAGGGCTTGGTTCCCTCCTGCTGCACAGAGGACGTGAGGCTGCAGGGGAGTCCAAACCACCGCCACCCGCCCCCCCCCCCACACTCACCTTTGCGGCCAAGTTCACCCAAATATGGCTGTGGCTTGAGCTTGGCTGCCCAGGTAGGGCCTAGCGGGGGACACTGTATGGGTCCTGGGGCAGTGAAAGGCCAGGTCATTGCAGACTCTGAGCTGCCCCCAATTCCCAGGACACTGAAGGGTCTCTCCACACAAAACCACAGGATTAAAGAGAGTTACAAGTCACCACTCTGCTGGCCCCTCACCTCCCTGCAGTGACCCCCTGCCCACCCACGCCCTCCACACATCCCAGCAGCAGACAGCTCTCCAGCCTTGGCCCATTCTCAGCCCTGTGACTGTAGCAGCCCTGTGTGTCCTGCTAGAGTAGACAAGGAATGGGAGGGTGTCCGTGGGCCTGGGGAGCCCCACCCTGGGCTACCTGTCTGTCTCCACCAGGGCTCGGAGTCCCAGGAGTGAGCTGAGTGGGACCTTGGAACCAGAAGACCTGTGCTTGAGTCCCGGGACTCTGCCACACATCTTGGTGATCCATCTTACCTCTGCAGCCTCAGTTTCCTCCTGTGAGCCTAGGATGGTCACAGAACCTCCTGAACAAGATGTCCACATAAAGCCTTCATGAGGTCAGGATGCAATGACCAGAATAAGGAGCAGGGCTGGCTGGCTGCCTAACTCTGTTCCCATCCTCCCAGGCGGTATCATGGGTGGCGTGGCCTGAGGGGCCTCATGAAGAAGAGCAGGCATTCCTGGCACCCCTCCCCCCAACTGACCCAGACCCTGTAGGAAGAGAGTCACTCCTTGAGCTTCCAGCCAATTGCTGCAGGGCCCATTACAGTGGCTGGTCTCTTGCCCTAACTGATCCAGCATCCTGAGCATGGACCATAATAGCAGGCGGTAATAGTCCCTGTCCTGGGACCACCTGTCACAAAGCCGGGGGAGCCAGGCCCTCCCAGGGCAGGAAATTTGCCACCTATTCCCATCTCTTCAGGCAGCTTTAGCTAAGGACAGGCCAGCATCTCCCACCATGGAAAGATTCTGGAAGAAGTGTTTCCTCCCATCCAAGTTCTGCATCCCCAGCTGCCGTGGAAGCAGGTAGACACGTCGGGGGACATGAACATGGAGTTTGCGTCTGGAAAAGCACACTTGCCAAAACTCTGGGTCACATTTCTCCAAATCTCTCACTATGAAACCAGGTCACAAACCCACAGAAGACCACCTACCCCGAACACCCGGCAAGTTGTCACTCCCATTCAAATGTGAGGTGTGGATTACTGATACTCAATTTCCCTTCAACTATTTTGACTTTTAAAATTTTCTACAAAATTTTCCAGGTGCAGTGGCACAGGCCTGTAACCCCAGCAGCTCGGGAGGCTGAGGCAGGAGGATTACAAGTTCAAAGCCAGGTTCAGCAACTTAGTGAGACTTTGTCTCAAAAGAAAAAATAAGAGGACTGGGGATGTGGCTCAGTGGTTAAGCACCCCGGGGTTCAATCCCCAGTACAAAAAAAAAATCTACAAAATTAAAAACCATAAGAAAGAAGCAGCAAGGTTTTGGTGGGATGTACAGTGGAAGGACAGGCTCCTGCTTTCCGTTTCCATCTCACCACTGGCCTGGCCATGAGCCCCAAATGCTCAGGCTCTGAGGCCCAAGATAGCTGCTCAGATCTGTGAGCCAGGGTAGTAGGGAGTCCAGGAGGACACCCGCTGCGAGCATGGACCGACCCCCTCAGTGCATGGATGGACTTTGGCCAATTATGCACCAGAGCCCTTCGGTGTGTTCTTCTCGGCCCGCCTCACTGGTCAGCTGAGTGTCAACAACGACTCTCTACTGAGCCCTGTCCTGGGGGTGGGAGCACAACGGGGAACATGGTAGATACGTCCCTACCCCCTTGGGGTCAGCCTCCCTGGGGAGGACAGTCATCATGGGCTCAGATGCTGAGAGGGCAGGGGGAGTCAGTGTGGGGGACGATGGCAAGGTCTCACCACCAGCAATCACGCAGCTGAGATCTGGAGAACAGGAGCCCGGCAGAGGAGCTGGGGGCCTCCCTGCAGTAAGGAGGCACCTTGGGGGCGGGCAGGGGAGCAGGGGATGGTAAGGACGCTGAGGAGGAACGGTGGTGGGGTCTGCTCGCTACTGTGGGGTGGTGACCTGGACTCACGCCAGGCTAGGAACAAGAGCCCAAGTCCATCGCAGCCCGGACACAGCCAACACCAGTCAGAGAAACATGTGCAACCGTGGCGATATTCCTACAAGGGGGACTTGCACACATGAAAAACAGCTGAGTCTCACAGGTCCACCACGGCAGCCCAGACCACACTGGCCCAGTCCTCCAATGGGATGTTACGGAAGAAGCAAACTATTTGCTTTATGGTTGTTCTTTTGTTGTTGTTGTTTTGTTTTATTTACACTGTGGATTGAACCAGGGTGCTTATCCACTGAGCCACATCCCCAGCCCTCTTTACTTATTTATTTTTTTTTTAGACAGGGTCTTACTTAATGGCTTAGGGACTTGCTGAGTTGCTGAGGCTGGCCTTGAACTTGCAATCCTTCTGCCTCAGCTTCTTGAGTCTCTGGGATTACAACATGAGCCACCACAACTATTGGCTTTATTTAAAGAAAAAAAAAAAATATATATATATATATATATGTATGTACAAAATATTTATTTTTTAGTTGTAGTTGGACACAGTACTTTTATTTTATTTATTTATTTTCATGTGGTTCTGAGGATCGAACCCAGGGCCTCATACATGCTAGGCAAGTGCTCTACCCCTGAGCCACAACCCCAGCCCTAAAGAAATATATTTTAAAAGAACTCAGTGTTCGGGGCTGGGAATGTGGCTCAAGCGGTAGCGCGCTCGCCGGGCATGCGTGCGGCCCGGGTTCGATTCTCAGCACCACATACAAACAAAGATGTTGTGTCCGCCAAATACTAAAAAATAAATGTTGAAAAAAAAGAACTCAGTGTCAATACCATACATAGACTTGGGCCTCACTCCTTTGTAAATGAAAAGTGAAAAGAACAGCAGGGGACACAGTATGGTGCCACATAGAGGTACCAGGGGATTGGGGCTCCCAAAGGCTTTCTTCTGGCACCCGCAGAACCCGTGCACACACACCCAGGGCTCCTCAATTCGAGCAGTCCCCAACTGGGCATCAGGCTGTGCATGCAGCTGACCCGCCAGACACAGAACAATCCACACATGTCCAACAGGACAGATCATAACCACGGTGCAAACGCAAGAGTAACAGGGAAGGTGGGTGGACACCAAATGCTGGTTCTCTGGGTCACCACACTGGTGACAAATTTCCACCTCTAACAGAAATCCCCCAAGACCTGGGAAATTCAGACTTAAGTGAAGCCTGCAATCTTTGCATACACCTTTCATTTGCCTGTGTGTCTCTGTATTTAAGCCCAAGCAGAATCCTATATGTGAACACACGCACACACCCGTGTGCACGCACGGAACACTGAATTGGCCACAACTACGGAACCCTTCCTAGGTGCTCTGTGATTTCCTGAGTAATGAGCCCAAGCACACACCTTCTGATGTCTGTGGAGAAGCAATTGTCGCAACTACAACTTGCCACACTCAACTGCAGCTCTCTTGCAAACAAATCCATTTTCTGCTCTCTAAGGTAGGGGCCCCTAAAAGCACATTGCAATTGTCTTGGGGCCAGCAGAGCAGTTTCTCAGTGGTTCGCTTAAGGAGCTGAGCCTCGTGCCTGCAAAGGACCCTAGGCTCAGCCGCCTGAGACGGGGGTGTGTGCATGTCCTGGGAATGACTGAGAAAACACACCTGGCTGGTAAGCAGCCGAGGTCAGATTTTGTGCCAACATTTAATGGGTCCTCCGTGAGGTCTGGGGCCCTGGCAAAGGCACGGCCCAGCAGCTTCTGTGGGAAAACAGGACATTAACATAGATTCTGGCGCCAGGACTCTGAGGAAGGGAACAGGTGCCAACTCGGCACTGTCAGCCCCCTGCCTGGGGACCAGCATGCAAGACAATGAAAACCCCATGTGGGAAGGCCCTTATTTCTGCAGAAATGTTTGCTTGGTGCTCTCTGAGGCCAGGCACAGTGCTCAGGCATCCCGGAGATGTTCGGTGAATTGGACAGCAGAGTCAAAGGGGCTGTGGTCACTGCTGACCGTATTAGGCCTCTGTTCCCAATGCCCTTCTGTGGCCCAGTTCCTCCCCTGCCATCTGCTCAGGAGCCAGGCCACGCACAGGCCCCAGGCGGATGGGGCCGTGAACAGTCCTGCTGGGCGCCAAGGTGGGGCCAGGGAGGGCAACCTGGACCAGCCCTAGGGCAGGGAGGTAGCTGGCTGCCCTCACCCACCTGGGGTCCCTGTGGCTCCAAGTCCACACCTGCTTCCTCTCGGCATCCTCTGCCCTCGCTGAAGCACGTGCCAGTCAGCAGCTGCTGAGAACTGCCCATTCGGCCTCCCAGGAGCCTGGAGCCTGCCCCCAAGCCACCCTTCCACCATTACAGACCACAACTGCCATCTGTGAGCCAGGCCTCATCTCTGCCTCACCATCTGGATGGTCACAGAGGTTCCAGAAAGAGCTCTGGGTCTTTGTCATCCATGAACAACACCTGATCTCTTTTACCAGGAGGAGACTCAAGGCTCCTCCCAAATGGGACCCGACACCATCTTGACCTCAGCTCTCCCCAGCCATGGCCTGGCTGTATTCAACCTTGCTTTGTGAGGCCTGGGCATCTCCCCACATGGCCAGGGTGCCCCACCCCATCACTGGACAGTAGATGCAGACTCCTTCCACAGGTTGACGGAAGACCTCACTAGGAGGGGCAGTGCCTTCCACCTGGCTTAACACAGCCTGCCACACCCCCACTGTCAGCCCCCCAGAACCTGGATTTGAGGGACACACCCTTTCCCTCCCCAGGGGTAGCTAGCCCAGGGCAGGTGTGGGTGGCCAGGCCCACAACCCACCTGGGGCTGACCCCTGAGTCCTGGTCCACTCCTGGACCTCAAGGTCAGGGCACAGGAGCCTTGCTCCCTGCCTCTGCCAATTTCCTTTTTCTAGGGCTGAGTGGGCCTGAAAGTCCTCCACAGGCTGCCTCTGCAGTTGCTGGGCCTCCCACAAGACGGAAGAGAAAAGCAAGCATTGCACCCCGGAGGAGAACCCCGCATGGCGGTCCACACAGGGTTCCAGCAGCCGGGTGTGGTGTCTGAACACCACAGCAGCACAGCACCAGGGTTCTGCCAGACACTGCAGCCTGTGGCCCTGGCATGCTGGTATGTGCATGTGTGCATGTCAGTGAGCACACGGTGTGTGTGTGTCAGTGTGTGTATGAGGTGGGAAGAATTCACACTCCACTCCAGGGTAGCGCCCCTCATTAGGAGTGCTTGCACTGCGTCCAACTGCAGGGAAGGGCAGGAGGGTGCACCAGCACCACCCCGTAAATCCAAGTGGACACTCAGAAGGCCAAGTTCAGAATATACCAGGACGTCCTCTACAGGTCATTGTTGGCCCTGGCGGGTGACTTCCCAGGACAAGGAGCTCAGGCCTGCTCACAAAGTCCCTAGAACTGTAAGGAGGGAGCAGAGGAGCTGCACCCAAGGCATGGAACCCACAACCTGCCGCCAGTGGCCACAGCGACCTCAGCAGCCCTGCTCTGGGTCAGACGCTGCGGCTGCAATGGATGGAGGCCCCACGGCTGGACTTGTCCAGAACTCCGCATCTGTTAGGATTTTCCCAGCCAAAACATCCATTGCCATGGCAACGGTCTGCGGGTGCGTCACCCCCCCTCACTGCGGTGCCAGGAGCCGCGTCCGAGGTAATCCAGGACCTTGGAATCCAGCACACACATTCCACATCTGTCTAGTCTGGACGCCTGCGTGTCGGTGGGAGGACGGGTGGGAATCAGGATCCCAAATGTCTGAAATGGGAAGCCTGGGCGTGAGGGGGTCTGCCGGGTTTCTCGGAGCCAGGGATGAGGGAAACCACACTCTGTGCTTGTTAGGGGGATACACTTTCTGTAGTGCTTCTCACATTAACAACATCAGAAAGACGTCACAGGGAAGGCTTTGTCAAGAGAGCTGCCTACGTGGGGCAGGGGGCATCTCTCTTCTCTGAGCAGCACTCTGTCACCATCTTTATCCATGGTATATTTTCCTCCCGTAGATTTTTTAAGGTTCTCATCTCTGGATGCAGAGCCCTGAGCTCAAGGCTGGCCACCTTCTGCAGCTTCTCACCAGCTCCTCGGCTGCATGGAGCTCTCAGAGACCAGCCGGCCACAGGTGCCTCGATTCACACAAAAACTGAGTCTCCAGCCCAGAGCAAAGATACAGTGCACATTTGGGAAACCAGCCTGTCACTCCAAAGCAGCGTGGTGTGGTCATCTCAGCCTGGGGCGCCAAGCTCACTGCGGCTAGAGGTTCTCCCAGCTCCCCATGGGCTGAGGGAATAACATCCAGCCCACTGGGAAAGGGAAGTTGGGATTGTACTCAGGACAATCCAGGCACACAGGCCAGAGGGGTTTGCTCACGCTGGGATTTGGGACATGCAGCCCTTCCAGCCTCTGTGTGATGAAATTGTCCTGCAATGGGAAGGGAAATGGGGTAGGCCCGTGGATCCTCTTGGCGACTATGTCCCTCTGAGCTGCTCAGGGCCCCCCAGTGAGTCTGAGGCACAAGACAGACACCTGGTGTGGTGAGCCCGAAACTCCCAAGAATCCTGATATTCTCATAGCTACCCACACCCATCTGCCAGCAAACACTTATGACAGTCCCCAGCACCAGACACAGGACCCGGAGCCAGGCATGGGAAAGCTCCTCAGCCAGCCCAGAGGAAGCCGTAGCTTCGCTGCTGGAGATGGCTGGTCTCGGGGCAGCAGCCAGGCTCTCCCACTTCTGGAAGATGCTGGGATCCCCCTCAGCAGATCAAGAGGAGCAGGCACTGCTCATGTTCACAACACTTGGGGGGTGCTCCCGCCATGTGCTGAGAGCCCTGCTAGGGATACAAGGTTCTTCCAGTGAGTGGGTCCTGGGAGGCCACAGCAAGCTGCTCAGATGGCCTCACACAGAGCTCATCCCAGCGCAGGAGCAAATATGGAGCTCAGGAGGTCAAACATGGAGGCTCCCTGGGGAGCCAGAGGCCAAGGGCAGTGAGGATACTGCAGACCTGAAGCCTCCCTTCCGCTCCCCCACCACCAGTAGATTGTGGCCTCGGGACAAGATGTGACTGTTCTGCAGAGGGCATCTATCTGTTGGCACACATCCAACATCAACATCAGCATCTGCATCGCGGCCCCTTTCCTCCACCACACCTGGTGCCTTGCGTTTCTGCATGTGCTACTGCGTGTATGATCCCTTCCAGCCTCCACCTGCAAAACTTCTACTTGCACTTCAGGACCACAGTCTCCCTGCCCACCTGTGTCCTCCCATCCGTTGATCGCCTCCTCTCAACTCTGTGCTGGTTCATCTGCAGACCCTGAGCCCTGCTGCTCCCTGAGCCCCCACATCATCTCGGTGTGACTGCTCACCTCTGATCCACTTCTTCCCTGAGCCCTTCTACAGTTTACTCTCTATGCAAGACCCAGCATGATTCCTCAGCAAGAACCCCCCACATGGCTGCATCACACCCAGAGGGTCCTCCATCACACCGCCAAGCCCCGGACTCACCCTGTAGCCACACACCCTGATATCTCCCACCTCAGATGCAACCCCATGGCCCCCTCCCAATCCCTGCCCAAGGGCCTGAGCCCCCAGATACCCATCAAGCTCATACTGTCCCAGGCCCTGCCTCAATTCCCGTCAAGCCCTCGTGTCCTCCCATGCCACCTCACTTCCAGACAGAACAGAGGCCCCGTGCAGTTTGTCTCCTGTCTGGGGCTCACATCTCTCCAGGACCATGTGCGTGGCATGGACCCACATAGCTCCCCGAGGCCTCAATCCCTCCTCCAGGCAGTAGCCCCCAGAGGGACACATAGGAACCAAAAGAATGGCACTAATAACCATGAAAGGAGCAGGGGAAAATGACACAGGAACAGTGGGTGACAAGATGCTCCAGGCATAAACATGTTCCTGAAGCCACAGGGCCGCAGTGTCTGGAGCATGGCCAGCAGGCACAGGCCATGGCACAATGGCCCGGCGCAGAGCTGGACATGTGCCTGGGGCTCCTGGATGCTCCCACGTAGGAGCCTCCTTCTGAGTTAGCAGAGTGACCTCTGGATTTTGAACAATCTGCCTTTCGGGGAGCGTGGAGGGGGCTGGGCTCTGGCGAGTGGAGCGTTCCCAGGCCTGAGGGCGGCTGTGAAATGTGTTGTTTTGCAGTTGCTTCAACATTGTGGACATTCATAAAATTAATTTGCTAAGTGAGGAGATAAATCCAATCTAGTGTTTCTATGGCAACGCCTCCCAGGCCTCTGGCTGGGAGCGAGCTGGGGAATTTCAGCCTCAGGATTTTATGGGGAACCAGCTCTGGGCCCAGCTGCCTCCAGGCGCTCCAAGGTCTCGGGCCCAAATTGAGGAATGCACAGCGGGAACGTGAGCCCCTTCCCAAATCCTCCTCCGTTTTCCTGGAGAGCACAGTTGGAGATGCGAATTCTGATGAAGTCACGGAGCAGCGGGACAGCCTCAGCCTCCCCCTACCTGGCATGTCCTGGACGTATACTGCCCTCCTTGCCAGGCCCCCATGCACCTCTTCTGGGAAGGCAAATTGAGCATGCATCTTGGCAGACAAATAGGGACAGTTCCTGCAGTTCCAATGCTGTCCCTCCAACACTGTGTCCCACCTTGAGGCTCCCTGGCCCAGGTGGCCCCAGCTTCAGTATGCAGAGAGAGAAGCATGGCCTGGGAGCTGCAGGGCCGGCCCTATCCACTGGTGCTGTGTCTTTGAGTCTGCACCTCCAGGTTCACACAGGCAAACTCGAAGAGGGTCAGTTCTGCCACTATCTGTTGAGCACGTTCTCCAAGAGTACTGGGGTCAGTTGTCTGAAGGGTTGGCAGATCCATTTGCTCAGACAGCCCATGTGTGCGCGCAGAGCTAGAAGACAAGAGCGATGCCTCTGTGTGGTGGGGAGCACCCCTGCAGAGACCCTCGGGATCATGTAGGCTAGGAATCCTGTCTTCCTGCTCCCCTTTCCAATCACTTCCAAAAAACTGGCACTGTGGCAAAGCTTCGTTCCCAGGGGCCAGTTTCCTGTAGATCTGCCCACACATGGTGGAAATCAGCCCCCCAAACAACCACATCTTCTAGCAGAGCAGATCGAGGCACGCACAGGCAGTCACTGTAGTATCCCGAGGGCCTCTAAGGTCCACCCATTAGGAAGCCCAGGGGACAGAGCCAGCCTGGCAGGGGGAAAGATGGGTGAGAGGCTCCACATTCCAGCTCCGCAGGATGAGGCCTCACCAGAAGGTACCTGTGACCCGCCAAGGGCAGGTTTACCAAAGAACTCCACTTGGAAGTGCACACCCGCAGCAATGTGACAACTAAGCAAGGTGAGGAGCGGCTGCCAGACAGGGACACCCCACCCAGTGGAGGGAGGAGACGAGGAGGCTTCTCCACGTGCTGCTCCAGGAAGACAGGGAGGGGGGACACCCACCCACCCCCGAAAATATCCTTGTTGCCAAGGCAACCACTTCACGTACTCTTGCAGGGTTGCAAGAAGTGGCCTTGGTTACACTCCAAAGGCCACAATTTTGTTGCGGTGAAGAAGCCCAGTCAGTGGGGCATTCTTGACAACCCAGAAGTCACTCCCAGAAGCAGCGATGGTCCCCACTACTTAGCTGCCTTCTTGGAGACTCTTTGTAGGTCCCTCAGAGGCTGCCAGAGCATTGCAGAACACCACGGGCAGAATCTCACAGGTCAACCAGAGGCAGAGGGAGAGGGCAGTGGGCAGGAAATGTAGGGAGCTGTGCTTGTGAGATGCTGCTGCTCTTGGATGTGGAGTCTGAGGTACCAGGTGTCCATGTGCCAGCTCAAGTCCACCCTGTGTGCTGGGCAGATGGGGAACCCCCCTGCTCCCTCTCTCAGAGGAGACTTGGAGGGACCTCTGGAAAGACATAGTTGATTATACAAGGACCCTGCCCAAACCCTGGCACAGCCTAAACCTCCCCGCACCATGATTAAGGACATATACAGTTTCAGTGACAGCCTCTTCTTGTTTCCAGAGCCAATTTCCTTTGTGTCCTGTGAAGATGCACTCATGCACTTGGTGACCCCAACCTGTGACACACACTTGTATGATTTTTCTGCATGGGGTTTTGGGCTCAGCTGGAGAGTCTTCAGCCACAGGGTATAAGGGATAATTGTCTGCCGTAGTCAGAGTCACTCGCTCCCTGTCTCAAGGCCATTCAAACTGAGGCTGCAAACTCTGAAGACCCAGGTACTGTGGAGACCACTGACCAGAAGAGAGGGCCCAAGGGGATGGAGATGGGCTGGGAAGCCCTTTCTAAGGGGTGTCTGTCTCTCAGACAAGGATGAGTCCAGCATGGCCAGATACAGACTTCTAAAGAGATGACAGACCTAGACTTTTATAAGAAATTTGATTTTAAGATATCAACAACAAATTCAAATGTCTAACCAAGCACCACGCTGGTCAAGTGCAAATCTGCCCCTGGGCCAGGTTCAGCCTATAAACACCAGTTTCTTATCAGAGGATGCAAATAGAGACATTTGTGGCTTCCCTCACACTGTCCTCTTCCCATGGCAGAGGGGCCAGCAGAGCATCCTAGTGCCTAGGCAAGGACAGTGTGACCCCAGAGAGCTGTTCTGTCTCACCACCCTGGAGCTGGGCTGAGTGGCTCTCTCTCAGGAGGCTAAACCAGGCAGTAGCTGGGCTGGGCGACCACCATAGAGCATGCCTTGTGGCTGTTGGCACTGGGCACTCAGGGCTGCTGTGGGCAGAGCCCTGTTATGGAAGACCCCAGAGCATGGCTGCTGGATCCCAAGAAGAGGGTCCCAAGAATTAGCCTGAGAGGCTGTGGATGGGCAAGCTTCTTGTGACCTAGCCTGAATGCCTTGCCAGGCCATTCCTGTCACATCCATTGGAAAAATTCCCGATACACGGGGAGGGAACCAAGTGCACTTTTCTATGTGAAATAACAGCCAAGAACAGAAGCCATCTTTAATATTTCAAAATTTGGGGGTGAGGGTGGAAAGCTAATGGCTAAGCACAAATCTTCATTTATTAACTGGAAGAGGTTGGGTCCCTGTAGACACCCTGAATAAGGTCAAACCAAGGCCACAAATGCAGAGACATAGCACTCATGGAACATTATGGGGGGCAGGACATGGCTTCAGGCAGATGGCCAGTGGGAAAAGAGATGACCGTCTGGTGGCAGAGGGTCAGTGGAAAACTCATGCAGGTGATAGGTAGAGCCTCCTCAAGCCCTCAGTGAGGACGCCACTCATTGTCCTCTGTGTTACTCAATGACTGAGGGTTACAAGTGATTTTCTGCTGGGCTGTTTTTGAAATGGCTATGCTTGCCCCAGGTCCCTGCCATAGTGAAACAGTGGCCTCAGAGAAGTCCCGCATGGAACGGCCATTCACCCCAGTAGAGGTGACAAAGCGCCAGCCTCTGCCTACGCAGGGCAGGGACACACTTGGGGAAGGCGGGTGTGAGCCTGTGGGATCCCGTGGGTGCTGGAGTGAAAACAGGGCCCACTTCCCTCTCTGGACTGTTGACCGGAGGCCGCCCTCAATGCCGACCAGAGCCATAATTTGCTCTGCCTGTGGTTTTATTCTTTCCTCCCCTTTTCTTTTTAAAGAAACTTTGTTGTCAAATGAGTCCCCTACCCTAAGGACTGAGGACCTCCTGAGGATTGTCCCCTGGGAATCCTCCAGGAGCCCTTCTGCAGCTCTCTAGGGAATGAGATGAAGGCCAGCCTCATTCGCTCATGTTCCACCAGCACCCTGGCCCACGTCCATACCACTGAGCTCTGCAGGGGTCATTGGCCCTATTAGACCCATCCAGGAGCCTCACTCCAAAGGAGAAAAAGCTTCCAGGTCTCTGCCTCATGGCCTGTTCCACAGAGAAAGTGAGTGTCCCCACACAAGGTCCCACACCTTTAACACTGCAAATGAATTTTGCTTCTGCTTATTTCAAACTAAGAACCTGACTCCTGAGTTTGGTCATATTGGCCGAACATCCAGGGGGTTGGGCTCTCTGCTCACATCCATTTCCTCTCAACAGCCCCACGGTAACAATACTGGCCATGCAAACTCCTTCTTGCATGAGCCCTGCTCTTCTCTGGAGAGCTGGAGAATGGGCAAGAGAGAATGTGAGCAGGGGCTTCCTCTGGCCTCGAGGACCAGGAAGTAGGAATCAAGACACAAGTACCAGGCTCTGCACAGTTGGGAAAGTTCTCCATGGGCGAGAAGGTGCATTCACCCCTACCAGGGTTGGGGCTTCCTCCAGGGTAGACTGCTACCCCAGGGTCAATGCACTGGCCAGCTCTGGACAGCTCACCCACATTAGTGCACCTACATTAAGGCGTCCCCTTGTGGAGACAGGCACCCCAGATCAGGAGCTAGAATTTCCTCGGTCATCCCCCAGCAGACGTTCATGTACAAGCCGCTCATCTCACAGATCCTCTCCTCATAACAGTGGTACACCCAATCCCAAGCAGCTTCCAAGATGGTGGCCACAGATTCCAGCCCCCATATGTCCCAGGGGCTCCGAGGAACCAGCGGGCTGCTTGTCCCGCTGAGGGTACTGTGCGGGCCACGGTCAAAGTGTCTCATACACTTCAGGCAGAAAAACTCATCATGTCCTTCTTAAACTAAACTTTAAATCTGGGGATCATTGTAGATTCATGTGCAATTGTGAGAAATTATTCAGAGATCTGGTGTACCCCGAACATACGCAGGTCCCCCAGCAGTAATGTGCTGTGAAGCTGTACGTAGACCACAGGCCACACCAGGGCTTGACAGGGACATGCTCCACCCATCTCGCTCTGGCTCCCCAACTCAACCTGCGCTGTGTGCATGCTTCGTGCAATGTGATCACACGTGTGGGTCTTGGTCTCCACCACCATTCTTGAGAGACACACCTATGTCTGTGGCAGGCACACGAGGCCATCATCCCACCAACTCCAAGTAGACTTTGGCGTGGGGAGGACTTGGGGGTCAGAGCAGGATGAATTCCAGGGCACTCAGGCAGCTCTGTTACTTGACACAGTGCCCTTGAGGTACCAAGCAGGACTCACCTCTGTGATGATGTAGAAGCCGTCCCCGGGTTCCCCTTGGACCACGATTTTCTCCCCATCTTCAAACTGCACAGGCTCCAAGGCATCGGCCACAGTCAGGCGCTCCCACTTCTCCAGGGACTCTGTAGAGGACAATAAGGTGTCAAGGCTGCCCCTTGCCACAGCAGCTGCTCTCCTCAGGATGTGGCTCAGGAAACTCCCCTGCTACTTAGTGAGCTGAGTCACAGACGAAGGGGAGAGCAGAAAGCCAGCTCCCCGGTGCTTCTGCATGTGGGACCTGGACATCTTGCTATTACAGGGGATTCATGTGCACACAGCTCACACCCCACCTTCGGCCAGGAGATGCAATTTGAAAATACTCACAGCCAACCACATCTTGTAAATAACATGCAGGGCAAACTGAGCCTAAGTTAACTTAGTATGAAAATGCTTTTACTTTTCGCTCAAAGATCAAGGCTCCCTATATTTTTGCAAACAATGGAGTCATGGCTGAACCCTGCAGCTACTAAGCAGCTGAGAATATTTCAGAGTGGTCAAAACAGCACTATCCATTGCGGGCTGATCAAAGACCCTGGCACAAATGCTTCAACGTCCAAGAAGAGCAGCCTTCCACTATTTTAGGCCAAAACTCCTAACTCCAATGCCAAGTTTATCTTTAAACATTTGCAAACTCAACAGCGCTTTCCACCCTTCTCACACCATCCCTTCCTGACATTATCCATCCCTAACACTCAGAAGGAAGAAAAGAATAATAACGTGAGACTTTCATAAGAAAATCACAACCGCCTGATTAACTATTTCTTTTTTGGCGAAAGAAATTGGCCTATACTTAGATACTATCTATGTAGGTCAGCTGCTAAAAATGAAAAATAAAAGCATTTATTTTAGATCTAGGTTGGCAGGGGGTTTCTCTCCCTGGGATCTGCCCGTGCCACACATTGCAAAACTTATGGCTGTCCACTAACCCCAAGACCACAGGAAGCCATGCGGGGCTCAGGCTGCCAAAAGTGCTCCAGCCAGGGCGTGTAGCCCTAAGTTGGTGAGACCAGAAGCTGTTGGGACAGGGGTGTGCCCTACAGGCCACACACCACATGCCTGTGACTACAGACTTTGGAGTGAGATTATAGCTTGTGTTCAGGAGGAAGCGGATGCAGAAAGGGACTGTGTGGGAGCATGGCAGGTTTGGTTTACTGGTGTCCTCACGAAGGCCGTGATAAGTCGCTTTCAGTTCTGAAATCAGTTGCTTGAGAGTTCACCTCCACCTGTTTGATTAGCAGATTTTTTTTTTCCATGACATTTGAAACCTACAATAATCTGAGGTCTGGGAATTGTGATCTGGAGCAAGCTCTGTCTCCCAACAATTTAAATCTTGGTTAAAAACTGTCAGAGGAAACTGTAAGCGACATGGCAATTTCTTGGCCCCAAGGTTTTTTTCTTTTTGTTTTTTGTTTGTCTTTTTTAACGTCTTAAAGCTCTGAGGTGACTCATGAAACACAAGACACTTGTTCGTTGTCGTTGCTGTTTTAAACTACAATTTAGGATCCTTGTCCCTTGAGACACAGGGTGCTAATAGTCAACCCTGCATAGGAAAACATGGTGCTCGGGCTACAGGAGTCTGATGGTCCCTTTTTTTTTTTTAGATGTTGATGGACCTTTATTTTATTCATTTATTTATATGCGGTTCTGAGAATCGAACCCAGTGCCTCGCACATGCTAGGCAAGTGCTCTACCACTGAGCCTCAACCCCAGTCCACATTTGATGGTCCCTTCTGATCATGTGTGCAGAAAAATGCAAGCGAGTGTCCCAGGAGGTGCTCCAACCAAGTCAGCCTGCCGCCCAGCTGCACGTATGAGGAGGGTGCTCAGGCCCCACCTGAAGGGGCCTGCAGCACAGAATTCCCCAAAAGCGACTCAGTGGCCTTCACCACCCCTGCCAGCTGGGCAGGGCTGGGAAGTCTCCCACACTGGGTCGGCCTCATGTTTTCATGAGGAGAGGCTGGAAATGGAGGCCCCCGGTGTACTTACCTTTCCTGCATATCTCAGTGGTGGGGTAGGGGCTGCCCTGTCCATAGCAACAGTCCCCACCCAAGCTGAGGGCAGATGGGCACATCTTGTAAATAACATGCAGAGCAAACTGAGCCTAAGTTCACTTAAGTATGAAAATGCTTTTACTTTTCTCCCAAAGATCAAGGCTGCCTATATTTTTTGCAAACAATGGAGTCACGGCTGAACCCTGCAGCTACTAAGCAGCTGAGAATAATTCAGAGTGGTCAAAACAGCACCATCCATTGCGGCTGCAACGGCCAGCTGCCTCCTAAAGCCAGTCGCCACACAATGTCCACAGGCCACGTTTGGAGGCCATGTGTGGCTTGTGGTGACCAAGCAGAAGAGGGGACCAGAGTCTTGTAGTTGTTCACCCAGGGCCCCGAAGGAGCCAGTCACACTTGTATGCTTTGCATTCATTAAAGGAAACAAGATGAGCGGGCACGGCCAGACAGGTGCCCAGAGTCCATAGGCGTCTAAATGCTCAAGACATTCAAGGGAAGAAATCAGCTCCAGTTGGGATGCCTATACTAGGCTGAAGTCCTGGGGTGGTCAGCAGAGTCTCCAGGAGGGCAGAAAGGGGCCTGTGTTTGGCTGGATGCTACCCTGCAGCCATGGGCTTGAATGGTTATCAGTAAATGAGTGAATTGATAAGTGACAATGGTCCAGGTGGCCACGCCACCCTCTGTTCAAAGGCAAGGAAACCCAAAGGCAAAGGACAAGAAAGTCCCTGGTTTCTCTTTTGCGTGGGAATAAAAAGTCCCTTTCTCGGCCCCTGAAAAAAAATCTTAGGGGTCAACTCAGGAGAGTGCTTTTTCTTTTTCCAGGTATGACATGTTTAAAAAGCCACAGGAAAGAAGCCAGACGAGGAAGGCCACATGGGAGATCCCACTCAAATGAAAGGCCAGAATAGGAAAGTCCACAGAGACAGGCAGGGGACCCATGTAGCAAGGGCAGGAGGGGCCAGGGAGGGCACTAACGGGGACAGATTTCTGCTCAGCGTGATGACTCAGTGGTGAAACCACAGAGCTGACACAGAGCAACACCATGCGTGTGCTTCTTTCCCCTGAACCACACTTCTTAAAATGGTCACGTTGGTCCCTTCTATGTTATGAGTATCTCAACAGTTCACGAAAGAAATCAGATAGGATGTGGTTCAGGGCAAAGTATGTATTCACGCACACAGACAGACAGACAGACACACACACACACATACATATATACACGCACAGGGGTCTTTGGCTGCTCTGGGGCTGGGTGGGTCACTACAGGTGGGAGATGCAAGGAGGGGCAGGTGCGGGCCCAGGTCTTTGCCTCCCTAGTAGCTTCACCATGTGCAAAATAGATTTGGCAGTGTCCTCCCCACACGATGGCTGAGGGTGCTCATCTGAGTGTGCCAGCCTGGGGTGCACTTGCAGCCCCATCCGTATCCCCCAGGGACAGAGCACTAAGTGCATAAAAAGCACAGGGATGTCCCCAGGACAGCCATGCTTAGAGTAAAGCAACCTGGCAGGGGAAGAAGGCCAAACCACCCAGCTACTAGGAAGCAGAACTGGCCTCCAGCTCAAAGTAACTGACCACGGGGCACGGTGGTGCACGCCTGTCATCCCAGCGACTCGGGAGGCTGAGGCCCTAATCAACTTAGCAAGACCCTTTCTCAAAATAAAAAATAAAAATAATAAAAAAGGGCTGGGGATGTAGCTCAGTGATTGAGTACCAAGGGTCCAATCCACAGTTGAAACAAACAAATAACCAAATGAGGGATCTAGGGTGACGGCATCAAAGACAGTGGGAGAGCTGAGCCGGCACAACCCTGATTTAAGAACTGTCATGCCACAGACCATAGTGTGTGCCCACCACTGATGGATGTGTGTGCTTGTGTACATATGTGAAAGTGTGTGTGAACATATCCCTAACCTGCTTAATACCAAGAGTGTGTAACCTGCCAGCCATGCAAGGAAGGGAAGGCATCTGGGACTGGAGGGCAGGTGCTCACAGGAGCCCACAGAGGTCACCTGGGGACAGGCAGAGCCACTGACCTAGGATGGAGACCTTGCTGAGGAACTCTTCATACATCTTGCGTTTTCTCAGTGTGCTGCCCTGTTTGGAAGAAAAAGGGAGAATGTGGGTCTTCAGACCTGAATCATTTCAACAATTCCAGACTTTCCCAGAGGACTATTAACTCCGAACTCTTCAAAGTAGACCCTTTTAAAGCATCCCAAATCCTGAAAGTTGCAGATGGCCATGAACCTGTGACAGCCAGACCATTTCTTGTACCCAGCCCTCAAATCCCTGGAGTCTTCTGAAGGGGCTTCCATGGCCCAAGGTGTGCCAGCCTTTATGGGGACCTGACAGTACACCCCCAGGGTCCACAACCTATATATGCATTGTCCCCTACCAAACAGGGCTGACCTAGGTAACCAAGGGGATGCTAAGGAGATTTCCCAAGCTGAGTTGTGGAAGACACTATGGCACCAACCATACTGCCCCCCATGATTCAAAGGAGGGACACTGCCTCTTGTCAGCCACCAGCACCATGGGAACAAGACATCCCAGAAACAATCTTTCATCCTTCATACCTTCCAGTGATTGCAACCCTAGAGAGTTCCAGGCCAGAGGCACCCAGCTAAGCTGCTTCCTCAGGACCCACAGAAACTGTGCCAAATGCTACGCTTCTGTCAGAGGCCGCTAAGTCCAGGGGAAGTTTGTTACTCAGCAACAGCTAACTAGGGTGGTGTCCAGCTAACCCTGATCCTAACCCAGGTGGGACAAGAGCTTCTAAGGCCTGAGGGCAGTTGGCGGGTAGCCCTCCCAGCTGCCTCAGACATCCAATAATGGCAAAGGAGGCTCATTCATCCTGCTTGGCCATCGGTGAGATGGTGTTGATATCCCCATGGGCTCCTCCCCACACCTACTTGCAGTAGCCAGACCCTCCTGGTCCCTGAAGCCACAGGCAGCCTCGGACACTGAAGCACACCCACCATCAACTTTCTAAAGAAGAATCTATGTTGGAAGATGTCGGGCAAGTGGAGGTGGACCAGACACGAGAGGCAGGACCCCTGACACACAGAGGGCCCCCACGTGCCTGTGGATCTGTCAGAACCTCTTGTCTCTGGAGAGGTCTGTTCAGAGCATCTGCCCCCATCTAGTCAACAGCCTCGCCAGAGAGAGTGGAAACACAGTCACGTTGGGTGGCATTTACAAGTGCGCTGTGAAAGGCAGGTGCTCAGCTCTGTGCACATTGTCACAACTCACAGTGGCCCCAAGGAGCAGGAGAAAGGGGAGAGGGGAGCACACTTGAAGCACAGGCCCACAGCCACCCCACTGAGTGTGGGACAGGGTCCCCCTACTCCAGGCCCTCTCCCATCTCTTCAGGCCACCTGCAAAAGACGCAGCTTGGCTTTATGGTTCAGAACTGAGAGCAGTTTCAGCTGAAGGCTCCTGCCTCCTCCAAGGGACCCTAGGCGACTTTGTCGAATGGGAAAATGAGGGGCTGCCACGGGAGCCCCCTCCCCAGTGGGGGAGTGGGGAGGCGTCCCGCAGACTTCCGTCCACACCCTCCTTGCTGGGTCAGACCTGGCGACAGGCGTGGGAGAAGGTCAGGGAAGGGAGCGGGATCTGCCCCAGCAGGGAAAAGGGCTCTCAGGGGAAGGGCTGGAGAAAGGGCACTGAAGGCCTGTCCCCAGAAAGCTATGACAAAAATGCAAGCAGCAGTGAAGTGGGGAAGGAATGGCTCTCGAGTCCCCAGGGCACAGCAGCAGTTTCCACGGGGCCAGACCAAGGGTTTTTCCACCGTTTCTGTGAGCCAACCTTTCCCACCCAGCCCCAGCTGCTCAGGCACTCCCTGCTGGCCCGCCATGTCCCCTTCGACGTCCAGAAACACGGACCTGTGGAGCAGAGCCAGTCCCCCTCTCACAGTGGCCACCTCGCCCATGACAGGGACTAGGGCCTAAGCCACCCTGCCTCCTGTGCCTCCCAGGGCCTCAGCTTACAGGACATCCAGGCCAAGTCCCTGAGAGCCAGCAAAGCATACTACATTTGAGTTGGTCAAAGACAGATTTGGATGTGCCACCAAGCCATTAAGTCTTGGTAAAAGGGGATAATAATACTCCTGCCTCCCTGGGTAGCTGTAAGGACTAAGTCCCCAGCCATGTTCCCTCAGTTGCTGCTGATGGTGATAGTGGTGGTGATGGTGACAGTGGTGACGACATTGATGGTGGTGATAATGCTGACAGTCACTGTGATGTGGGTAATGATAGTGATGATGTTGTTGATGGTGACAGTGGTGATGTTGGTGGTGATAGTGACGGTGATAAGAGTGGCCATGGTGATGTTGATGATGATGAAGATGGCGGTGATAACGCTGACAGTCAGAGTGATGATAAAAATCAAGGTAGTGGTGATGGTGACAATGATGGCAGCCTGAGCACATTGGTGGCTCTGCAAGCCACCCTCCCCCCTCCTGTGACGTCAGGATAGATGACAACAACACATGGCAGGCAGGTGACAGATACTGTCTCTGCCCCCCAGAGGGGTAAGACACTGAGTGTGGGAGTGAAGCTACTCAACGGCCTCAGGATGGCCTGGAGCCTATGGGGACAGATGAATGCTGGGAGGAGACTGTCCCTTTTCAAGTCTTGGTCCCACCCTTTGGTAGCCCAATGGGCAAGAGAAGGCCATGACACTTCCCTGAGCCTCTATTTCCCCACAGAGTGGAGATGTAACAGGGCCACTTGTGGGTCAGATTCAAGGCTGTAACCATAGGAGTCAAGGTTCACCGTGCTGCTTCTCATCATGTTCTGGGAAGACGCGGGGCTCTTAGGATCAGTGAAGGAGGTCCCTCATCCCATGCTGATGAGGGGGAAGTCATCTGAGGCTGGTGTCTCACTACGTCTCCATGGGAAGCAGACAAGGAACCGTCTGGACTGAGGTAGAGATAGCACGGTGGTGGCAGTGGTGAGACAGCTCAGAGAAGGGAGAGGAGCCCAGGTCAGAGACACGTAGATCAAGGTGCCAGCTCGATCACTATTCTGATGGAGAATCTGAGGCCCAGGGAGGACAAGACTGGTTTATGAACATGGGGAGTTATGAGCAGGATCAGATTACAAATAGAGGGTGCTGACCCTCTCCCACGGGTTCTCCTTCATTGCATCTCTCCATCAGCTCCGAGCCAGGCAGTGCTGAAATAGCTACAGGTCTCATTGCACTAAGTTAGGACACAACCACCATCCTCAGCACCATCACCACCACCACCATCATCACCACCATCATCACCTTCACCATCATCACCATCACTGGGGAATATCATTGGAAGCAGGATTAAAAGAGGCTACATGGAATCTAGGCACGTGGGCCAAACTTGCTGCTCGGACGTGAGGACCTGGTGTCTAGTCCAGGAGATCAGAGACCAGGAGGGTAAGGCTGGGGTGTCCCCAAAGGCCAGTGCTTGAAACCCAGATGGTCAGGTTTCCAGAGGGGAAACAGTCTTGTCTAAAAGTCAGAGCAGGCACCAGAGGTGCTCGAGGAGAAAGGGGAGGACCATGGAGAACAGGTTGGGGAGCGGCTGGACAGAAGTGGGATGGAGCAAGGACAGGGTGGAGAGACACTGAGGAGCAGAGCAATACAGCAGGTGCTGTCCCCAAGGCTCAGTGCCCACCAGGAGAGGCAACAACTACCCGTTAATGTGAGGATGCCCTTAAGGCATGGGTGGCATGTAGCTTGTCCATTGTCCCTCCACCAGTGACCATCCAGGAGAGGCTGAGGTGACTTGGAGCACAAGCCAGCTGTCAGGCACCATGAGCTCACACCTCTACTCCTCCAGTGCCTACCTGCCTCTTGGGCAATAGAAATCTTTTTTTTTTTTTTTTTTTGGTACCAAGGATTGAACTCAGCTCAGGGGCACTCGACCACTGAGCCACATCCCCAGCCCTATTTTGTATTTTATTTGGACACAGGGCCTCACTGAGTTGCCTAATGCCTCGCTTTGGTGAGGCTGGCTTTGAACTCGTGATCCTCCTGCCTCAGCCTCCTGACCCACTGGGATTACAGGAATATGCCACCGCACCCAGCAGGAATATCTTAATGCCTTCCCCCAAAGGATCCCCATGAAGATTACATGGGACACCATGAAAGGACCCCGGTTCCCCACCCAGGCAGGCCTCAGCCTCTCCATCAGCTCCGAGCCAGGCAGTGCTGAAATAGCTACAGGTCTCAGTCTTAGGAGCCCAGAGTCCCCTCCCCAATCTCCCCTCTTTCCAGCACAAGTCCTAACAGGGTTGGGGGCTCACAGCCATAGGTCCAAGAAAACCTCATTAAGTTACCCAAGACCATCTGGACCCAGGCAGCGTAGAAAGTGGTTCTGAGCCCTGCAGGCAGCCTGAACACGTCTCCACAGTGACAAGAAGGGCACTATTGGAAGCCAGGACAGGCACAGGCAGCAGAACGTGGCATGTCAACCCATCAGAGCAGGTCAGGACAGCTTCAAAATGGCAGTGGCTTGCTCAGCGACCCAGTCCAAGCCATTTTAGATCCCTGCTGGACCCCCAAAAGCCTTTTCTTTTGAGCAATAATTCAAAATCCTCACTGACCACCCAGCAATTACGCCCATGCAAATGTTTTGTCCCACGAATCTGACATTAAAGTCAGCGCCATGGGCTGTCCATCTTTCTCTACAGGACAACCACAGGTGGCTGCCTGGGTCCTGGGGAAGGGACGGCCTCCATTGCTTCCTTTTGAGATGGACAGTTGGTAGATGGACAGGCTGGCGGCCTGGCCATTTGTTTCTACTCTAGGCATCTGGGAGACCACCTCCGTGACCTGGGGGACTTGAAGCATGTTAGCCAACATCCCAATTAGGCCTTGTGTGGCGGGAACTGGCATCCTGGTGCTGACCCAGCCAACTCCCTGAGGAGCTTTGGACCTGACCAGCCCTGCTCTGTCTCATTGGCACCTGCCACGGGCCATGGGCCTTCATTCTCAGATCTCTGTAACAGGCCAACCTCGAGAAGCAGAGATTAGACAGACCCCCAGGGGTCTCATCCCCGCTTTGTAAGCCTGGGACAGCCAACCCATGGCCTGAGGTGGCAGCAGGGGTAGACAGTGCCCTTTAGGGGGTCTCAGACCTTGGGGAGTACAGGGAGGCACTGGTGTGATACTAGGTCAGAGGATACCACCGTAGGCAGGGAGAGGGAAAGGAACCACCCATTCCTAAGCTGCCAGCAGACTGGGGCCCTTGCTAGAGTGACCCAAAGGCCCAGGCCCAGCCCTAACCTGCTGGCACGTGGCCTATGGACAAGGACCAGAACCCGGTGCTTGGGCACTTTCCACTTTGCCCTGCCAGCTCAGGAGAACATTTGTACTGAGGCTACCTCCTGGGGTGTCTGAGGTCCAACACCCCACAAAGCCCACCGCAGCCTGGGACTGTGATGCACCAAGGTGGCTGCAAAGGAGTCTGTCCAAGGTGTAAGCTTTCCATCACTCGAGGCCCCCCACTACTCAACCTGCAGAGACGTCTCCACCACCGGGTATACACAGTCCACCTCAAAGGTTGTGTGGCCCCCCAGGAGACACTGGGGGATACAAAGCCCAGTCTTAGTGTCTAGGGACCCTCCCTAACCCTGGTGGCCTCAAGGTTGCAAATGTCCAACTGTCTGTGCTAAGGAGGGAGGACCCACACCCCAAAGGCTACCATCCCTCAGTGCTGGGTCCCACTGAGGCTTCCTGGTCAGGAGTGCTGAGGCAGGGAGGGCCCTCTCTGTTCAGGTCCCAGGTTCCCAAGGTCTCAGGCCACCCCAGGCAGGGAGCTCTGGAGACCCTAGCACAGGCTCTATCACAGAATTCTACTTCACTAGCTCTCAACACCAGGCCCCAGATATTGTTTGGGTGCACAGAGGACCCAAAGTTTAAAGAAAAAAAAAGAGAGCTAAGAGAGCCCTGAGCCTTCCTTGGGCCCCTGTCTGGAAGCCTGGGGATAGTGGTCAGTCTCTACTCCAGGCCAATATGGGCTCCATTCTTCCCTCAATAACACAGAACCTCAGAGGAAAGAAATGGACATTGAGAACCTTCAGATCAGACATTCTGGGATTCCAACTGCCTGAATGTGGCGTCCAAGTTGGTGTTTGGGGAAGTGGTCCACTCCGTGGAGACACCAGTGTCCCCCATTTCCTGCATCCTCCTCAGCACATCCCAGCTTAGCTCTAAATGGGCACAGGGTGAGGACACTGCCTGACAGACACATCCAAATCTGCTCAGCCAGAGGACGAATGAGAACACCGTCCTGCCGGGCACTCCTGCCCGAACTTGCCCAGCACTGTCATTTTCTTTCCCGATGCATGAGCTCTGCGACTTCCAAGCCCCACGGCGGCTATCCTTAGCACACAAGGATCCAAAATTAAAACAGAGAAAGTGCCAGCTCCCTCGGTGGTTTGAGAGTTTCCCTGAATATAAGGTTCTAGCCGCAAAAATCCCAGTCAGGAATGACACAGGGAAGACAGCGGCGGAGAAGCGATGGCTTATGCAACACCCAGCCAGCCAGGTGCACCCAGAAGGGACAGGAACTGTGTGGCCCTCAGAGGGAGGAGGCCCCAGAGCATCCCTCCCACACAGAGGTCTTGGCAGACAGGAGCATGCACATTAAGACAGGAGAAGGGAGGATCTGCGGAAGTCCTTCCTGGGGTCCCACGTTCATCTACTCTGTGCTCGAGTATCCACGTCAGTGCCACAGCCCTGGTGCATGCTGGGCACTCAACCAGTGCCCAGTCAGTATGTGGGTAAGGAGCTCATGGAGCATGATGTCTGATGAAATGGTTGCCCCTAGGACTGCTGACCCCTACGTGCAGAAGGAAAGCCGGTCCCCACAATGGGACCAGGAGAGGGCATTGGGGCAGGACTCCAAGCCTCCGTGACTAAGACTGGGGGCCCTGTCCTGAGCCATACTATGGGGATCCTCAGCTTCCTCTCATGTGTCTCAGCCACAGCTCCCCTTAGAAATGGTATCCTCCCTGCTCCGTCCAGGCTGGCCTTTGGGAGGACAGCCAAGACCCCGAGGAAGCTGTGTCTCAGACACGGTATTGGTTTCAGGCACAGAGTAGAGGCCATCCCATGGCATGAGTTGCCCTGGCAGGGGTGAGTTGAGTAAGGTTCAGTTCTCCCTACTAAGTGATTATCATGGCCACCTCCTTCTTCAAACTCCAGGCTTGCTGGAGAGGCCCCTGAGCAAATGCTGTCTCGAGGACGGCCCTCACAGCAAGCCCATGGTTCCCCTGACCTCTAATCAGACAGGAAAAGCTCCTAGCCCAGCACTGGCCACCACTGGGTAAGCAGGGAGAGCCAAAAGGTGTGGCTGCCCAGAAGAGGCACCCACTTCCAGTGGCCTCTGCCCAACAACAGAAAAGAAGGGGCTGTAGGTGAAGAGCTGGCCACACGTAGACCCTCAGACCCCAGCAGCCAGCCTCAGACTCTCAGGATGCTTCTCACCATGGGCCACTCTGCCCTCACCAGGATGGTGAAGCTGGCTCAGAGATAGCTGGGTCCAAGCTGCCTCAAACTGCGGCCATGGTTCTGGGTGATCCAGGTCAGAGTCCAGCTGATGGGCCCAGTGGAGGCCGTGGGGCCTCCCTCACCAGGGAGCATGCCACCACTCTGGACAGAGCCCTTGTTCTTATCCAGGACAGTGTCCTCGCTGGCCACAGCCCTCCACACCACGCGGTTCAGGGCTTTGTCCTCACTGCTCGCATGGCCCGAGCGCTCTACCACACAGCCTGAGCCTTGGCCTCCTTCATTCCTGCCTGAGGCCTCTGCCCTAGTGTTCCCCGAGGGCAGATTTCTGAGGCCTTTCTAGAAGATAGCAACCGTCCCCTGCTCCTGGGCACCTCCACCCTCTTCTCCATGATTTCCCCTCAGGAACCGTCCATACACAGGTATGTGGAGGTCACGGTCTGTCTCCACCACAGGCCGGCTCAGCCTGCTGCTTCTAATGTCCCCTGCTAGAGAACGGAGCTTGGCAGGTAGTGTGCAGGTGAGCACAGAGCAGCCTCCTCCCACTGCGAAGGGTCTTTTCAGTCCAGAAGCTGCCCAGGTGACCACATCAGCCTGAAGTTCCAGCTGCCCCCTAGGGGGCTGTACACACATACCCTCACAGTGCATCCACAAAGCATAGACATGGCGGCATGTAAGAACAAACCTAAAACGACAGTGGCTTAAAACCCAAGGGTCAATCCCCACATGAAAGAAGTATGGGAGTGAGTGGTCCAGCCCTGGTATGGTGGTCCCACCAAGTTGGCAGGAAGCCCTTCCTCATGCCTCTTTGCTCTATTCCCTTGGTGAGTAGGTTTCATTCTATAGTTCATGGTCCAACATGGCAGCTGGAGGTCCAGCCATCACAACCATGTCCCAGACAGTTGGAAGGAGAAAGAGGAGAAAGAAAAAGGGACTTCCCTAGCTGTCAGCCTGTCTTCTAAGAGGCTTTCCAGAATCCTACCCAAGACCTCATACTCGCCTCACAGGCTGTATCTGTAGGGGAGGCTGGGATGTGTCTTGCAGGCACACATCCTCCTTGAGTAAAGCCAGAGCCTCTGTAGGGTGTTGGGCCACAGCTTGGGGTCAGCCTCAGCCTCTGCCCTCTGCCCTGGGAGCCGCCTTCACTCACCATGAGGATGCGTCGGTAGCTGTCGCGGTCGATGCCCCAGAGCTTGAGGTCTGTCTTGGCCTTCACTGTGGCAGCCCTGGGGGTGCCGTAGATGAGTGCCAGCTCCCCAAAGCTGCCCCCCTCGCTGATGTTGGTCACCCACTCTCCATTCACATACACCTGCAGGGAACATGAGAAGAGTGACATCATGGGGGACACACGGGGACCACATTGGCTGCTTCCCACAGAGGCCTCCAAGCTCTCCCGGGGATCTCTTGCTTGAAGTGGAGCCCCACATTCCCCCCCCAGCAGGTGGCCTCAGGCTGTCATGGCTTGTGGGCCAGCCACCCACTCGTACCAGCACATAGGAATAGCCAGACAGCACCTAGCCCCAAAGGATGGGCCAGCACCAAGTCATGGAGCACTCCCAAGCCCTCTCCCAGGCCCGTCTGCAGTTCAGCTGCCTACTATCAACCCTCAGCCTCTCTGGCTATCAGTTTCCCCAACTGCACACCAGTGAGCTGGGCCTCACCACGCATGTGCTGAGATTCCACGTGGACAGCCAACCTCTTGCCTTTCCCATTCATAAACTGCCCCTTGCCTCCCGCCACTCAGCAACGCCCCAAGGGTCACTGCCCCTTCAGCCTCCACTTCCATCAGCACATACTGCCCTGGCCCCCCAAAGAGCCATGTCAACTGTCTTTGGTTGCAAAGCTTTTTCCTCCCGGGGCCTTTCCTCTCTCAGGGCAGCACCCAAGACCCTTGGCCTGGAGCCTGAACAGGAGCCCATTGGCTGGGCGCCGCTGCTGAACCGTGCTGAGAAGGGACCCAGACAAGATTCCCTTTCAGCCTGCGCTGCCGTCGCGCCCTGCACAGCGTGCCTACTATGCATTGACCGTGCGCACGCAGCCCACACCCATGCGAGAATGGTGCGGATTGTTCATTATGCAGCGATTATGCAGATTCGGTTACTATAAATTGACACAATGCACTCTTTATTCCCGCAGCGTGTCAATGAGCTTACAGAATAGTTCCCATTGGCAAAATGGGTGCGTGTGGGGAAAGAATGGATTATGATGAATCATGGAGGCGATTCTTATGAAATCAATGACTCATTATCCAATCATAAACCCTGCACAGAACTTTCTATCTCAAGGAAGACGCCACACAGGTGATGGATAAGTGCACATTCAAATGCGCCCAAGGGCGGGAGAACTGGTCCACCACCAAGTCTTGAGGGAGCAGTCTGCTATGGCTGTGCGAGGAAGAGACTCCACCTGGCGGCGTATGCTCCTCCTGCCCGGCCGGTCACAGTGTCAGGAGAGCCTGGCTTCCCCTCCACAAGCCCTGGAGGAATCCAAAAAGGAATCAAAAGACAATCAACCCCCCGGCACACCATGCTGGACAGGAGGGTCACGGGTTGGGAATCCCAGGATTTTAGGGGTGAACTTAGAGGACCTCAGAGAACACGTCCCAGAGTATCAGATTCTGGTTTTCACAAAGGGAACCCAAGCCCGGAGAGGTTGGCAGAGATGTCATGGGCACAGCTGGCCGCCCACTGAAGTTGCCACTCCTGCTCTGCTTCTGTTCCTGTAAGAACCTGTTTATGGGGGTACAACTTGGAAATTAGCATAAGTGTGCAGCTCGATGACACCACCCTGTAAGGACACTCCCCAGTGCCAATCTGGCCACTGGCTCATCCTCTGTGCTGCACAGTTCGTATCCATCTAGGGGCTAGAGCTTGGGCTGCCATACATCGATCTCTCAGGGACACTCTTGAACCTGCCGGAGATGCCTCATTTCCCTGGGCAGTGAGCCTGGGGTCTCCTCTGCATCAAGAGTGTACCTCCTGCTTCGGTTTTAGCAGGTGTTGCTTAACCTCGATTTCCAGCACTTGCACCAACCAGCCCTCCCTTCAGCATTCCCCACTGATGCTCCCATGTGTGGCCTCTGGCTGACATGTGAATGCAATGTGGGCTGGGGACATGAATCTGAGGCTTGCAAAGGTTTGCTCAACACAGGAGTCCAAGCAGGCAGGCAACATCTGCAGCCGAGGAGGTGGGCCAGTCTCCCTCCTAAAACCATGAGGAAAAAGGAGCCCCTCAAATGGTAAGACACCCGGCCACCTGCCACAGAGCACAGGGCTGCCATGTCCTGGCCCAGGTGTACCCTCAACTTTCCTGGGGCCTATACATAAAGAGGGATGGAGTGGCAGCTGCCCCAGAGCATGCCCAGGGAGCCAGGACCCTCTACCCACGAAGACCCTTCCTCACTAAGGAGCCCAAGCCTCCCAGAGCTCCATCCTCGGCATCAGAGAAAACCATTGTGCAGATCCTGTGGACGGGCCCAGGGCCACCCCCCAGAGGACAAAGGGGCCATCCTTCTCGGGACACTGGCCTCTGTCACGGCTCCCGGAGCAGCGCGAGCCCCACCCAGCTGGTACGCAAAGGGGCTACTCTTGTTTTGTTTCATTTTTTTTGTTTTTGTTTTTTCTTCTTTTAAAAGAAAAATGGTGGGAGGCCCCACTGGGCTGCATTTATGCTCCACAGTGACTGTGGCTTCTCTGCTGAGCACGGCGCTCCCCCGGCCCCTCTCTCCTCCTTCCTTCCCTCCCTCCCTCCCTCCCTCCCTCCCCTCAGTCCATAAAGCGTCCCTCCATCCCCAAGTTGATTTCATCACTGGGGACCCTGCGGTAGATGACAGGTTCTTGTCCATGGGGACTTTCCAGCCCAAGGGGACACAGGACATAGGCAAATCACCATACAAACACGTATTCATTGTAGAACATGGAAGAGCCACAAAGAAACTGGGAAACAATGTCTTGGAGAAGGGGCTGTGCCGGGGACTGTGTGACAGTCCCCATGGAGGCAGATTTGAGCCAAGTTCTGAATAGCAAGGGCTCAGACCTGCAAAGATTTGTACAGAGAATTCAAAGCAGAGGGACAGGTGTGCCAAGGCCCAGAGGCAGGACTGGACATGGAAGACCCTGGATGCAGCAACACAGGGGGAGATGTTGATGGGGCAGGGCATGTGAGTAGCCACCCCTTAGCACCAGAGAAAGGAAGGGCTTGGGTGGGAATCCTAACAGGAAACAACAGAGACTATGAGCTCCCCCAGGAGACTCTATCCTGTCCTCAGAGCTCCCTGGGAGCCAAGCAGAGAGTGGCCAGGGGGCATCCAGAAGGCTACACAGCCTGCAGCCTGTGGGCCAGCAGCACCTGCATCCGTGGACAGTCAGAATACAGAGCCACGATCCCTACTAGATCCCTGAGTGAGGCTCTAGTGGGCTAGCAACTTGCCTGCAGACAGGGAGAACCCCACACACAGCCCGTTCAGACTGCAGCGGGGCCAGAAGTAGAGAGAGGACATCCATCAGCTGACCAGCCGCGGTGCCCCAGCATCAGGGTCATGAGGCAGCACTGGATTTCTGTCCATTTCCAACTCCAAGCCTAGTCCGGGTGGAGCAAGTGTGGCCTGCCTGGCCGGGCGCACCTCCCCATCCCCAGGCACACTGGGCTATAGGAGCTCTAGGTGCCCGGCCCAGGGTAGGGGCTGCTCGGGTTCCCCAGGTATTTCAGGTCAGACTTGACTCCACAGAAAAGCACTCCACAGAGAAGCACTGAGAGAGAACAGAGGCCAGAACACTGGCCTGAGCTGTCACCTAAAAGGCGAAGGCAACCTGTGGCCTCAGGTCTCCTGGCCTTGCAACATGACTTAAGGGTGCTGTCAAGCTATTGTTCTACTTCATGGAGTGGTGAGGACAAAACTCTGTTCCTGACCTCCCTCAGGCCCACAGACAGTAGGGATAGGGCACCTGTGTCCAGGTGAGCCAGCTCCCTCCCTACCCTAAGGCCCACACAGCCCACTGCCCTCCTGCTTCCTCAGCCACATTTCTCACCACAGCAAGCCTGGCCCACCACCTTGATCCTCTTCAGTCCAAGATGCCAGGTGCTGAACTTGATTGGCCTTCACTGGGGCCTCATCCATCCTAGGGTTTCTGTCTGTACAGCTGGACCATGTAGGACAGCTTCACGGGTTGTTTTTACTCCTCTGGGTGGCCGGACAGCTGTCGACGATCCCCCATGGATCCCAAATCCCAAATCCAAGCCATGGCCCCCACCTCCCCTCCCCTGTGACCACACACAGACTAAGGGCCCCAGAAGGCAGGATTTTGTCAAGACCCTGAATCTAGAGTTTTCCACTGACTCCCTGGCCAACCTTGAGCCCCAATTCACGCTGTTGCTCCTTGGAACAGAGCTGTGTAAGGTTTGCCAGAGCCCAGCATGCCCAAGTCACCTGTCCCATGTGAACACTGCTGCACTTGGGAAATCTCAGGGTCTACCACCCCCAACTCCAGGCACAGTCATTGCCAGGCTGTATCCAACAGCCTGTGACTTCAGGCAGGGCCAAAAGGGCACCAAAAAGAAATTCTGGATCCCTGGATATGCTTCATGGGTGACATACACTTGGAAAGCTCCAAACTCCATAAGAAATCTCCACAACTTTGGGTGATGGGCTGCGTAGCCCTTGATAAATCACTAATCAAAACAGAACGTGCTGAAACCAGGGTGTCCCAGAGACGTCTGCACATCCAGGTCCAAAGCGGCCAGTTCACAGCAGCCAAAGATGGAAGCTGCCCAGTGCTCTCCATGGTGACAGGTGTGTGCATACAATGGATGCGACTCTGCCTTGAGTGGGAAGCACACTCAGACACATGCTACAGCATGAACACGTGATGCTCAGTGAAATAAACAGGACACACCAACGCTGTGGGATTCCATTGGTTTGAGACCCAAGAGGAGTTGGATTCCCAGAGACAGAAAGCAGAATGGTGGGTGCCGTGGGCCTGGAGGGGAGGGGCGTTGGTGTGCAATAGGGACAGAGCTCCTCCATGGGAGGAGGGAAACTCTGCAGACCAGGATGGAGATGGCTACACAGTTCACTTCGTGATTCCAGCAGTGAAGGTTGAGTATATTTTACCAATGTAACCACATGGGCAAACACTGGATAATAACTCGCACCAGTTGTGGGGCCAGATGGAGCAAGCCGTCGGGGGGATGCTGGGCTGCCAGGGAGCGCTCAGTCCTGCCTCCAAACTGGAATCAGCTCTTCCCCAGGACCCCGCAGGCAGCAGGTCCAAGGTGCACCTGGATGGGTGTGCAGAGCAGGGAGTCCCCAAACAATGCGGATGGAAACCCCGTCTCACGGGGCTGGAAATGGAATCACACTCCTGAGCCCGTACAACTGGCAGCTGAGCGTCCTTTTAAGTAGAAATGCTATGTTCCATGAATAAAATAAATTGGAAGATATTTTTATACTTAGAGAAATGGATTACAGGCTCTTGGCAACGCACCCACCGTGGCAGACTTTCTCAGAGTCTCTGGAAAACCATCATTTAAAGCTCGTGCCTCTTACGTTCAGTCGCCTGGTCACCCTGGAGTGCCACTGGTCAGAGGGAAGCATCCACTATGTGAGAGTGCCCAGGACCCCCTGCCCAGCCTCTTTGGAGCCCTGGGGGAGGCTGCTTCCAGCCTGGGGATTGATGCTGGTGATGTCCCCATCCCTATAAGACCAGTGTCAGTATCAGGACACCTGCAGTGTCCCAGTATCCATCCTTTAGGATGTTAGAGGCATACACAACCCCTGGGCACCCTGAACCTGCAGGCTGTGCCCTGCAGAGGTCAGTTCCAGTGCCCTGGAGGCAGTTTACAGAAACCAGCAAACAGAAGGCAGCACAGGTCTCAGAAGTGGGCTGGTGACCGGGCTGGGCTCCTTCAGAGTGGTAATAACACTAATCATCATAACATATGCTCCATAACTCAGCCCAGCTGCCCCACACACCATCCATTCATTCCAGATGCTTTACTGAGCATCTTTTGATTCCTTTAAATGTGGCTTTTGCCCGTGCCCTGGGTGTTTCCCAGGGTGCCAGTGCTCCCTACCAAACAGCTCCCTCTGTGCAGTTCTGCCCTGGCCCCACAGGGCACTCCCTGCCACCCACCCTATTGTGGATGGAAACTCTAAGGTTGATGAAGGTGCTGGGCACTCACATACAGCCCTGGTGGGGCAGGAAGGCTGGTGCTCCCTTCCACTACAGCCACCAGGTCACAGCCTTGAGCTATCAGCACCCTGGATGTCCCAAATTTGAGGCTGCCCAAGAACCAGACAACCACCAGGGGCACCCAGACATCTGGCCCTGGTAAGCAGGGGTCCAGCAAGGGCCTTAGTGCTTGCTACCTTTGTACCTGAGCCTGGAGCAGGGAGCGGGTGTAGATGGGGGACAGAGAGCCTGGATCTGCCAGATATTGTACTTGGGGAATTCCAGTTATATGGAATGACCTCACCTCTTCCTTCACGAAATTGTTTCCACATGTCCTGGGCTGGTGGGGAGCCAGGTGCAGCACTGCCCACCAGGATCACAGGGCAGCCGGGATGAGACCTGGCTGAAAGGGTGGAAATCTCCCAACCCCGTGGCATGATGCCAGGGGCCTGGACCCTGTGGCAGCCCCTCTGTGGTTGGGAGGGGTCCTGCTGGGATGAGCCTCGGGTTCAAGAAGACTCAGACTCTGCTTCAAAGGGAGGGCTCAGACAAAGGTGGGGCCATGTCAGTCCCCTGCCACCCCACACTTGATGCTCAAGGGAATCAGGGCAGAGGGTCAGGTCTGGTCGATGGCATAGCACATCATTGTTTGCAATGAGAAGAGGAAGGAGTGTGAGTCCAACGGATGTGGGGCAGATAAGGGTTTCTGCACATGGCCGTGTGGCTGGGGCTAAGCACACGGGGAACCCTGAGCCTCCTGGGTGCTCTCCCATAGCTAAGCCGACTGGGAAACTGCGCACCGGCAGTTGCTAATGGGCAGTCACAGCCTGTGGGCCACAGGTGACAAGACAGGCTAGCATCCTCCCACCTCCTGCCTCCCTGGGCACCTTCAATGGGCCTGACATGTGGAAGGAGGGTGATCACTGCATTCAGGACCAGGACAAGCTTGGGCCACCACAGGTATGGGGCTGATGGTGGCACCCGTGTGGGAGGCAGGTGTGGGTGGGGCTGCCCAGAAGGGTGGGAGGTGACGGAATGGAGGGGATGGAGGGCTCTAGGCAGGGACTCTGGTCTCTGTTAATGCCCCTGTGAGTAGTACAGAGATGAGGCAGCCTGAACAGGGAAGGATGGAGCCCAAACCCTCCTGCAAAACCCACTCACTGCTCGGACCCGCCCACCAACTTCCTTTAGATGCGTGTTGGAAGAAGCATCTCCTGGGACTCCCCAGTGAGGCCCTTCAGGCTCCATGAAGGAACTCTGTCTCCCACACCCATTCTCTTAGGAGAAACAAAAATACACAGTTCAGGATTCCCTGGGGTCATCTCAATCCCTCTGTTCTTCCCAAATTGAAGGCGTTCTTGGGTGGAGCTGGGAGATTCACAGGACCTCAGGGAATACGGACAGGGAAGAGCATTCCACGGGAGGGAAGAAGACTATGAGTCGAGGCTGGGACTCTTGAGGGGCTCCTGGAGGCAAGGAGGATCTGTCCTCGGTCACCTGCTCAGGGTGGCATCTACCCCCACAGCAGGCAGAGGAGCAGGCCTGGGGGGGGTCTTGGGGGAGACACAGGAGTGTGGAAGACACACAGGAAGAAGAAGAGGGCATCAGAAGGCTGCGGTCCTGAGGTGAGACACTGTTTACTAACTTCCTATTGGTTGTCAACCACCCCCACCCCTTGGGCAGGGCTGTCCTCCTTCCCCAGGAGCATTCACAGGCCAGTGCCAGCACACATTTAGGCAGAATGGAGGGGAAGAGTGGGGATGTTTGGGGGGCCAGGAGATGAGAACAGTGTGAGATTAGGAACTGGGAGGGCAGCTGGGAGAAACTAGGAGCAAGCCCCCCCCCCCCCCCAACACACACACTCTGCCCTCTGCTCCTCAGCATCATGGACCAGGCAGCAGAGCCACAGGCACCTTCGGACCTGCCCCACCCAGAACTGGAGTCTGAGCTCACTCCTGGCCTGTGCCACCCCACCACAAGGCCTGGGTTTGGACAGGACCCATACCCCATGCCAGGAACACACGCCACCCCTGGGACAGGCCAAGGCAAGGTGAGGTGGGCAGAGCAGCCCCATGCTCCCATCTCCTCTGCTAACCCTGAAGGAGGCAGCAGGAGGTGCCTGTGGCCACAGGTCGGTCACCTTCTTCTCCTCCTCCTCCTCCTCCCTGCACATCCTCCACAGCTTAGCAACCAGAGACCTTTAGCTCCTGCCTCAGTTTCCTTCTCTGGGGGAGACAGGATCCCCAAGACACAAAGGCTCCCACAGAGACCTGGTTAGGACAGAGCTGGCAGACTCAGCTCAAGACAAAGCTCCAGGGCTCATGACAAAGAAATCTTCGAGGGGACTCAGCCTGAGCCCCCGGCAGGGCTTTGGAGGTGAGTCACTTCCTGTGCTGCCAACTCCGGAAGCGGGTACGCCCGCTTGGTTCCCAGAAACACGGCAGCGAGTGGACACAGATGGGCGCTGGGGAAATAAGTGACTAAGTGCCCTTCCCCAAAATAGCCTAGACTGGACAGAGGCTGGGGGCCAGGGGCCAGGCCCTGAAATAGCTTACTCTGCCTGGGGCAGCGGGGCGTGGCATGACTGCACAGCTACAGGGGCTTCCTAGGGGCAAGGTGGGTCCTCTGCGGATGGTGGCACAATCTGGTGGGGGCAGGCACAGCTGAGCTGCACCCCAGTCCAGAAGGGACTTGGTAGCTGGCCTGGGAAGCAGAGGTGTCTAGGGCCTCAGGATCTCCAAAATGTGGGACAGACTCAGTCTCTACCTTCAGACTGCTTCCTGGCTGTAGTGGAAATAACTTGTTTAAAAAAACTACTTTTTAAAAAAACTACAAAACACAAACTGAATTATGAAGGAAGGGCGCCTACAGGGTGAGAAATTGGATGCGTCTGCTGACGCCCAAGCTGAGGAAGTAACATTTAAAAGGACACCAAAAGGAGAAGTGGGCACTCACAGTGACCCTGCCTAGGGGAGTCAGAGGTCTTGGCAGAGGGACAGCACAGTGCCAGGCGGGCTCCGGGGAGACTCACTCAGGCCCCACCCTGTGAATCGCATCAGGGCCCCAGCCTGATCCAAAGAGAAACAGACTTATGGCGGGTTTGGGAAAAGACAGGCCTTTAGCTCAGAGGAGGGCAGAGCAGCCTGCAGAGCAAGGAGCCCAGCAAAGGGACGCCACAGTCTTCCAAGCCAGGGCACCTAGGCTCAGATGGGGTGGCCAAGGAGGAAGGAGGCAGGAAGGTGGGGGAGGCTGGACCAAGGGCCAAGGTGGGATCTCCAGAGCAGGGGACACTTCTTGCATAGCAGTGATGGCCGCTCCTTTTAAGTGTGGCTCTTGGTTCTTGGAACATTGAAGGTGGGGAAAACTCTCCATAAGCACGGTGCAGCTCCGCTTCTGAATGGCGATATGCTGTCACGAAGTCACCGTCACCCCACGGGGGTTGGTACTGCGAGCCTGTGACTCCCCACCCACTGTGGCAAATGGCAGTGGATGTAAGACTGGCCTGTTCACAAGCTACTGATTTAGAGGTAGCTCTAAGTCAAGCAGAACAGCATGTACCTGCCCTCCATGCTCTGGCCCTCTGCCAAGTGGACAGCCCAGGGCCATGGCTGCCACTGGTATTGCCCACAGCTCCATCGTCCACTGTGCTGCGATGGGGTATTCCTACATTACCTTTTAAATGAAATGTGTTGTTTTTATTGATTGAAACATTAGAAACAGCTCAGTGGTAGAGCACTTGCCTCACATTTGCAGGGCCTGGTTTGATTCCTAGCACTAGGAACAAATAAATAAACAAAACATTAGGATGACATCACTTAGAGAAATGCTTCAGACCTATGCTTGCAACCCAATGATGAACAATGTGAAGTCTTCAAACCAGACATGGGAAGAAGCCTGTTTTCCAAAAATAGTAATCAATACTCACATCTACTTCCCCTTGGTCAATTACGTAGAAATTATCTCCTTCATTCCCTGCAACAAAGAGAGGAGAGGTGCGTGAGGCCAAGTTGGGACACATGAGTTAGAGTGTTTCTGTTTCTCTTGAAACTGTGCCTACATTGTTCGGAGGGGCCAGCAATATCCTGAGTCTCATCCGGGTCAGATGAAACCAGGGCCTCTTACATTCTAGGTAAACCCTCTGCCAATGAGTCACAGCCTACCCACCCACACACATACACACATTCTCTCTCTCTCTCTCTCTCTGTATGTATGTATGTGTGTGTATATATATATATATATATATATATATATATATATATATATATATATATATGGATACATTCAGTTATTGGAATGTGTGGGCTCTCTAAAAGATTCATACAAGACAAAATATACATATTACATATGGAAACATCTGAAGTTCTCTAATATACATACACGTGTGTGTGTGGGGTATACACTGGGGATTGAACCCAAGGGTGTTTTACCACTGAACCGCATCCCCAAACTTTTTATTTTTTATTTTGAGACAGGGTCTTGCTAAGTTGCTTAGGGCTTCACTAAGCTTCTGAGGCTGACTTTAGACTTGCAATCCTCCTGCCTCGGCCTCCTGAGCTGCTGGGACTACAGGTGTGTGCCACCACACCCAGCCTCATCCAATGTATTTAATGACAAGTAGATTATGGAAATTTATCAGGTCAACTAGAGTTTTGCTAGTTTCTCAGGTTTCACCAGTAAATTTTCTCAAAGACAAACAATGAGTGGTTCATGCTAATATGTTTCAAGTTCACATCTCCTGGGGGCCAAGGCTCTGAGGTGGCAGAACATACCTTGCTGTATGACTGTCTCCCCGGCGATGTGAGTGACAGGGAACATGGCATCAAAGATGTCACTGAAAAACAAAGCAACACTGATTGGGGGCTGCAGGTGGCACCATGAGTTATACCTGCCTCTCTTGATGCATAAACTCCTGCTTCCACTTGCCAGAACACAGCCTTCTTGAAATCAAAGTCATCAGGGAAAATGAGAAAATCCTCATAAGTAGAGGAGCAAGGCTTAAAGCCCACCACAGTTCCATGGTCCAGAGATCTCCACCATGGGCCCCGGTATCCCACCCTCCGGGTCCATTCAGCACAGATGCAGCTCACTCTCTGGCTCCTTACAAAAATGGGATTTCATTATACCCTGTCCTTTGGATCTGCTTAAAGAACAAAAGTCACCATAGATTGTGAACATAATTCCACTGGAACACAGCCATCAATCTCCTTTTTTTTTTCCTTTCTTTCTGGGAAGACACTTCTAATCCAAGAGGAATTCTGGACTCTGAATATGGAAATGAGACGTGAGTTCAGTGCCTCTGTGCTGGGAACACAGATCATCTTCCACACACTGACCCCACGAGCCAGTGGCGCTAGGGCATGGGCTATGCCAACCCGGCAGCCTGGCCATCTAATTCTAAATTTAGAGGTGACATGGGCCATTTGAACAGGATGCCAAGGGAAGTGCAGAGGAGCTGGCACATCCCCGAGCTGGCAGAGATGCTGGGGAAGTGGGGAAGAAGTGGTTGGCTGGGACAGAGAGCTGTACCTATTCCTGGCCCCTCCATCTAACCAAGACTGTCACCAGAACATGGTCAGAGACATCAGCACTGCTCCCTTGAAATGCAATAACCACCCCTGGAATGCTTGGCTCCCCAAAATAGAATCTATGGAAACAACACGGCAAGGGACAGCGTGTCAGAGACCCCAGAAAGGACGCACATCACTCTGAAACTTCAAGAGTGGCTTCCTTGACTGTTCTTAAAGGAGATTCTTGGAGGCCTCTGCAGGACTGGTAAGTGGCAGAGGACCTGGGTGCTCACTGGCTCCAGAATGTACAGAGCTGCCTGGGAAGCAAATGCAAAATTAAAGACCCAAACAGTACTGTAGCCTCCCGTTTCCAGGGTCCAGAGAATATAAATAAGTAATTCTTAAAATAGTGGCTGTTTTCTGTCTATTTAAGAAATGCTTCTTTTGAGTTTTTGTTCCTAACTTGGGTAACAACCCAGTTTTGTTTCCTGCCTTCTCTGGGAGAAGCAGGGCAGCGCCCCACAGGGGCTATAGGGAGGTCACAGCTGCCCCAGGCATCCGTTCCCTGGCGGGTGTATCCTGGCCACTGCATCCCTGGTGCATCTGCTGCAGTAATCTCAGCCCTGGTTTTTTAAAGCTGCATTTCTTTAAAACCACAGAATAAGGACTCTCGGAAGGAACAGATCTTTGAGAAATGATTTTCCAATTCCTCCCTCATTTAAAACAAAAATCTCAACTCACAGTGGTAGAATATTTTTTAAATGCCATAAATAATCAAACAGACACTGCATACCCTCCAATTGGCTTGGGCTAGTGTCCTCTTTGTCCCACACCTCCTGTAGACCTCTCTCTTCTGCAAAGCTATCAGGCCTCAAAGACCCCAGGGCATGGTGGGAGTTGCTACCACCCCAAGCCTGCTCTGAATTGTCACATCACACATGTGCATCCATGAAAAAGGCCATTATTATTTGATCTTTATCAAAGTAACTTTGGCAATTTTGTTCTCCCTCTTGACCGGTTTTCTGAAGGTCATCCAGGTGAAAATGTACAATTCTGGCACTGTCCTTGAACCACCCAGTATCGCCTGTGCATCCATCCCTGCCCACATCCACATGTCTGCAGTCACAAACTGGGCCACAATACATATCCCAGAGCTCCCCAGGATTGGGGGTGGGGGGGGTCAAAAAAGTCCAACAGCATCCCCCCAGGATACGGGGTTTGCACTCTGCTGTGCCGCCATCTGGGCCTGGGCCAAGGCTGGTGTGGGCTAAAACCTTTTTCTGGGGGATTTAGATCTCCAGACTGGGAGACTTGGTTCTTGGTATCAATCCCAGCAGACTTTTCTGCACACCCAGGTGGGTCTGCCAGGTGGCATTCAGTCACCTCTGAATGACGACACAGGTGCCCCTGAACTGCATCCTGGGTAGATGAAGAAGCCACGAATTTTGACTTTGAACAGGGAGGCAGGGAGAGCCCGGCCCTGGGAGCCTGGTTTCCCTTCAGAAGAGACTTTGTTGTTCTCTGGCTCACAATGGATGAAGGCCTGAGGCTGTGGACTTGAGCTCAGGTCAACTCTGCCCACTCTCTCCGCCCAAAGGCTGGGCCTCCTTTTCCAGTGTCTGTATCCTTTCAGACAAAACCCAATCCCTTCCCCTCTCTCAGCGCTAATGGCATTAAAAGGCATTGGACTCCTCTGTCCATAAAAAGAAAAACAATTTTCTATCCTGATCCAGAAGATACCTCTGGAAGGTCTTACCAAAGCCGCTGGCACAGATTTTAAACCCCCTCACATTTGGGCCCTCACCCCTGCCAAGAGGAACTGGCTTCTCACTTAAGCCTTAGAGGTAAGCTGGGTTCCGGGGGTGCAGAAAGCCCTGTGCCCAGACTCCATGGGAGAGAAAAATAGCAGCTATCACCTCTAGTGGGCACCTAGGGTCAGGCTGGGCACTGTCCCAAGAACCCTTCATTCATCCATATTCTCTCTACCCATCTCAATAGGTCAGAAGTACAGTAAGCTCTGTCCTTTAGACAAGGAAACGGGACACTTTGTTCAAGTTGAGATCTGGAAAGAGGTAAGGCTGTCTTCAACCCTCCCGTCAGCATTAAGCCTGTGTTCCTACTCTGCCACCCTCCCTAATGCCTGGCCTCCCCTGGGTGTTTTAAGCTGCATTTCTTTAAAACCACCGAATACCTGAGTGTAGTGCTCTGCATGTTCTGCAAACAGAGCAGGCTCCTCTTCCTTCTTCTTCCATTTCTCTGTCTCTCTCCAATTTTCTCTCACACTCTCCCTCAGTACCCTGGACTGTTTTCTGGGAGCTGGGAGGCTAAGGACATGAGTGTTTAGGTGGACACCCCAGTTCTTTTCAGGCAAGTGACCAGAAAGGAGCCCAAGCTAGCAAGGCCAGGGCTGGCCCATGGTGCTGGATCAGGATGTTGTCCAGAGATCTGACTATCTTGGGTCCTGTCCATACCCTGGCCTGGACACAAATGAATCCACTGTGACCAGATTCCAACTCTCACCTGACCCACAGCCCAGAGACCACAAGCTGCTGGAAGTCTTCGCCCAAGCCACTCTCCATCTGTGCCTCCCCTGCCTGTAGCACCTCAGTTCTGGTGCTTCTCACCCTCAGGACTTCTGCCTCCTGATTCTGAGTTTGCAGAATGAAGACCACATGTCACTGCAGTCTGCCATCTTCAGCCCTAGGACCAACTCACTGCAGTTATGCAGTGCAGTATGAAGGAAGGAAGGAAGGAAGGGAGGGAGGGAGGGAGGGAAAGGAAGTGTGGATGCATGGATAGATGAATGGATGATTGGATGAATAAATGGGTGGACAGATGGGTGAGTAAATGGATGAGTGGGAGGATGGATGGATGGGTAGATAAATGAGTGGATGAGTGGTTGGGTGAGTGGGTGGGAAGGGAAGAGTGAGGAATGGGAAATTAATTGAAGGCTAAATGGCTACAAATACCATTTGTAGCAAACAACAAAGGTTTCCGTGCTACCGACCTTTTAATTATCAGCTCCACATTTAGGAACTCATTTTGGTTTATTTATTTGTTTGTTTTGGGTACTGAGGATTGAACCCAGGGTGTTTAACCCTTGAGCCACATCCCAACCCTTTCTATTTTTGAGACAGGGCCTACGTTGCTTAGGGCCTAGTTAAATACCTGAGGCTGGCTTTGAACTTGGGTTCCTCCAACCCCAGCCTCCAGAGCACTGGGATTACAGGCATGCACCACCATGACCAGCAGAAACTTATTTTTAAAAAATAATTGAAGGAATATGAAAAGACAAATGTACAATGATATTCACCAAAGCACTGTTTATATTAAACAAAACCCCCCAAAAATGTATAATTAAGGATTTGTCAAATTAATCATAGTACTTCTAAATAATATGATAGTGTGTGGTCATTAAAAATAGGGATATGGATACACATGATAAAGAAGAAAGATGTTTACCAGTGAAAAGATACTGTGTGTGTGTGGTGGGGGGGAATGGTCAGAAAATCAATGCAATTTGAAAAAAAAAAAAAAAAACACCAAATTTGGTACAGTCTCAGTGACAGCAATTTTCAGGTGCGGGGGTGGGGGGGATGGAACTGTTATCCTAATGTGTCCTTTCTTTCTCCTTGTTTGATTGTGTGTACTTCATGTGTATTTTCTATGATCTGTAGTTAATTTATGTATCTATGTTTTTTAAATAATGCAATTCCTCATTGGGAAATTCTACAACTACTACTGAGGGTAGACTTGGGGGGCCCTTAACATTTTGAAAGCATCCAGAAAAGGCAAAATCCAGACTTTAAAATGTTAAAACATGCTTATCGGAGTGTGGTGCAGACTCCAACCCCATAATGCACTTGGATGCATATGGGATAGAAACCAGCAGCTTATTCACAGCCAGACATACTTTCAAACTGTCCAATGTGCCAAACACACCTCTAGAAACTACATATGCTAAACTTCACGGCCTCTCCTCTAAGTTGCTGCAAGTGAGCAATTTGGCAAAGCTTTTTGACCTTTAAAAGCTTAACATGCTTCCAGTACGTGCCGAGGAGGCTCGGGGTTCCCCAGCAAGGGCCCTGCAGGAGGATCACATGCTAAGATGTGGCAACCAAGTCCCCTTCTCTCGGCAATGGTCACATACTTCTTCCTGAACAGAAAGGGATCCTGGGTCTCAGCAAGTGCTCACACAGGAATCCTCAGCTAAGGATATGTTTCCAGAAACCCCCTCCCAACAATCCTCCCCCAAACCCTTGGGTAGGTATGGCAGTGGTATAGTATGAGGGTAGTGACCAAGTCAGTGGACACATGCATGGCCCAGGTAACGTGACTGTGATCCTCCTGTCATTGGGGCAGGACAGAGGGTCCTGAGCACACAGGGAGAGAGCCATTCCTGCCAACTGTGCCCTCCACACCCAGCCAGGACAGACAGACACAGGTTCAGTACCTCCAGAGATCCACAGAAAGCAAATCCTAGGCCACTGTCAGGCTACATGCTGTCAACCTTTAGTGTCACTTTCCATGAATAAAACACACAACAGTATATCCAAAACAGAACTGATCTGCCTCCCTGGACAACTCCAGGATGGGGTGACACAAGCTAGGACTCCTGGTTTTGGAAAAAGCCCCTACTTCGTGAAGCAACTCTGTATTAGAGCACCAGCAACTGACCCCAGTCCTGGGCTGTACCCAGCACCCTCCACCCAGGAGCAAACCTCACCAACATTCCTGCACTCACCTTCACAACTAGGGCCCCTTATTTTTCCCACCCTACAGATGGGGAGATGGAGGCTCAGAAGGCAGTGACGGTGCAGCAAGCCTGGGCCAGGGTAGCAGGCTCTGAAACCTATGCTACGGCCATCATTGAGGGCCCCAGAATGTACCAGGGACCATGCCGGGTAGGACTCTAGGCCCTATGGTGCAGTGGGTCCACCATGAGGATCCTGCCTCCCTGCCCCCCTGCACTGGAAACAGCCCCCCACTCTCATAGCAAGATGAGGCCTCTCCAGAGATGTTCTGAGGGCCCCCCAAAGGTCAGAGGCTGCCTGGACAGAACACTCCATTGACTACAGATCTCTGTAGATGGGAGCAAAGGTACACAAGAGCAAGAGAGGCAGAAGGCAGGAACCATATCCACAGACCCATCCTCCTGCATACATACCCATTTGCTCAGCACGCAGTGGAGCCCTAGGGGTAGGTCTCCACTGTTCCAACAGCACAGACTGTCCATCTGACCACACCCCACCTCCAGCATCCTTTCTTAAACCTTGGGTGCAAACATGTAGCCCTCCGCTCCCAATGCTCACTGACTGTTCTTGTTTTATTTATATAGTTATTCCCCTCCACTCCCAGTCCACCTGAGCTAAGATGTTTGTAGTATCTGCTTTTGTCTGTTTGTTTTCTCTTAAGACAGATCTTGATCCCATAAAGAGTTTTGTGCTGCAGGCCTCAGGAAGCACGATGCATCTTGGGTCTGCCTGGGTCAAGGCAACACACATGGGCTGCAATGTGAGTTCCATTTACTGTGTGCTTCTTAGCTCTACGTCTGGGCTTCTCTCTGAGGGTCTGTTTCTTTGGCACACTTCCTCTCCTGTTCTCACTGTCTGCCCATCTTGACAGTAGGTTGGTGTCTTTTTTTTCCCTGACAATTTATAGGAATACTTGTCCATTTTAGATTTTGCAAATATTTTTTTTTTGCAATTAGCTTCCTGTCAATGTTTGCATGTGCCCCCTTGGTCAAGCAGATTTCTTTCATCCATTTGTCCACTGTAGGCTTAAGAAACTGCTTCCAACAACCACGTCACCAAATACAAGCCTTTATTTCTGTGTTATTCAGCTTGGGCCGCTATGACAAAGCACCATGGATCAGGCAGCTTAAACAGGACATTTGTTTCTCACCATCCTGGGAGCCAGAAGGAAGTAGAATTGCCAGCAGGTTTGTTCCATGAGGACCTGCAATGCCACCTTGTCACTGTGTCTTCGCATGGCAGAAGCAGCTCTGGTCCCTATATCCCCTTATATGGCCACTAACCCTGTCAAAGGGCCCCATCCTCATGACCTCCAAAAGGTTTCATCTCCAAATGTCACATTGGGGGTCAGGGCTTCAACATATGGAATTGGGGGAAGGGCACAATTCAGCCCATAGCAATTACCTTCTGCTAAATACATCATTTCCACATCCATTTTTGGTCTTTAGTCAATCCCATAGGGGTCCAGTCCTGTCTGTTCCTAGACAGTCAATTTCCCTGGCAGGTTACTCATCAATCCATCACTACTGCACACACAACACAGTATCCAGGGGCCCTTTCTGGAGTTCTAACCCCCCAGGACCTCAGAATGGGACCTAACTTAGAAACACAATCCCTACGGGTGTCATTAATTAAACAAGGTCATACTGGAGGAGAAGGAACCTAATTCAATATGTCCCATGTTGTTACAATGGGGATACACACATAGGGAGACGGTCTTGTGAATAAGCACAGGAGAAGATGGCCATCACTGAGTTGAGGGCAGAGGCCAGGAACAAAGCCTCCCTTACAACCCTCAGGAGGGTCAAACCGGCCCATACTTTGATCTCAGTCTTCCAGCCTCCAGAACTATACCACCAAGTTTGTGGTATTCTGTTACAGCAGCACTAGAAAACTGATACATGGTTTCCTGTATAGTTGCTCATTTAATTCTCACAACAACCTGTAACATTTATTATCATTGCTCCCATTTTCCTCTTTTGTGGATAAGAAGGCAACTGAGGCACAGAGAGGCTAAGAAACTTGTGTGAGAGTCCACAGCTACTAAGTGGTAGTAGGTGGATTCAAAACCAAGCAATCTGGCTCCAAAGTCCTTGCTCCAGCTACTGCCTTGAATGGCTTCTCACATTTGTAAAGCATTAAGCTACCACATGTTCTTTCAAGTCTCTGTTATGGTTTAGATGTGCTGTTTCCCAGAAACTCACATATGAGAAAATGCAAGAAGGTTTGGAGGAGATTGCATTAGAAGCTTAACCTAATCAGTGAAATAATCCCTGATGGGATTAATTGAATGATAAATGGGAGCGGGTAGGGTGTGGCTGGAGGAGGTGGTTCATTGGGGGCGTGGCTATGGGATATATATTTTGTATCTGGCAAGTGGAATCTGTTTTCTGATCACCATGTGAGCTGCTTCCCTCTGCCACGAAGTTCAGCCTCACCTTGAGCCCTGAGGAGTGGATTCTGTGGCTATGGGTTGAGACCTCTGAAACTGTGAGCCCTTAAATAAACTTTTCCTCCCCTACAGTTGTTCTGGTTGGGTCCTTTTAGTCACAGCAGCAAAAGAAGCTAAAACCCCGTCCCATGTCATGGTCCCATTGTCTCTTTCTGCACCCACCCCCTGCTCCATGGAGGACACGGCCTCCTCGTGTGCTTTCTGGTAGAATGAGTCCTCTTCTGTTTCAAAGATGACTGAGCTACCTCCTTTATATTTTAGATTGTGTTTACTGCCTCCCATAATCCAGCTGCCATTCCAACCAGGACTGCTCTGAACCTACAAATTAATTGGGGGAAAAACAATACAGTGGCATGGTCTCACTCCAGCAAGACCTCCTTTCATTCAGGTATCTCATGTCCTCAGGCAGGTCTGAAACTGTCTCCTCAGCTCCCCACCCCATAACCTTTCCTAAACAAACCTACTTCCAGTGATGGCAGCTTGGTGCCCCCTGAGTGCTCCCCACTCCTGCCTCTACCTCCCCTCACTCTCCTAGACCCTGGGCTGCCATGCCGCTGTTCTTTCTAACAGGGGTCTGATACCTGCGTTGTGATGGGGAGGAGCAATTGATTTTCTTATTGACAGATTAAAAACTGCCTGTAGCTATGGATCTCTTGAGCTTCCTAACCCTGATTTCTATAAATTGGGATTGCACGAATCCTGCTCAACACTCATAATAAACTTGAGAGTTCTTCTATCATTTCATGTGGACTTACACAGAGATGATACTATTTGTCTTCTCTATTTTCTTCTAATTCTTATTCCTTTTTTTTTTTTTCTTCCTCCTGAAAGTCAGCCCTGCGAGCAACCACAGATGGCCTTCTAAAGGGCATGGAGCACAGCTCCTCTGCTGGGATGTTTGCTGACTTGTGTGTGAGACCTGCACTAAAGGAGAGCTCCCTCCATTCTCAGTTGCTAAAAATCTCTATGATAAACACTTGCTGAGCTTTGGGGGATTCTCTTCCACACCACAGCACACCGTATGGTTTCTTCCAGCCCCATAAGGTGCTCTACGGGATGGAGCGATCTGAAGTCCAACCACCCTAAGTTCTGGATAAACCTACCTAATCACAGTGTGGTTTTCTTTTAAACACACTGTTGCATTTGCTTGGCTATTTAGGATTTTTTTCCACCTATATTCATAGTGAAATGGGCCTGTGGTTTTCTTTGCTTCTGTATCTTTATGGAGCTCTGGGGTCAAGATCACACTAGCTTGAGACACTGAGATGGAAGCTTTCTCTCCTTTTCTATTTTCTACAACAACTTGCAGAAGCGAGACTGGACCATTTGTTGAAGTCTGACAACCCTCTTGGTGAAGTCCTCAGGATTGAGCCTCCTGGGGAGAGCCATCCAGGATTCCTGAGGAAGGGGTTCAGGCCTGTGACACATGAGGTTCTCAGTACCTCTCCAGGTTTGCTGGTGTTTTTTTTTTTTTTTAAACAGGCCAACATTAGTGCTACTTTCAAAGTTACCTCCCAGCATTTAAAAATGGAGGGTTTTGTATAATTTTTTTAAAATTTAAGCCAAATAGAAGGTCTGGCAAAATAGGGTCTCACCAACCAAGAACTTAGGCCCCTCCCAGGCTCTGACACCCGCTCTGTTCCTGATCCCTCCTCCCAGGTTCTCTCTGGGGCTTGCCTGTGAGCCTCCACTCTGGGTGGCTTGTGGCATCATGTCAAGGAGCAGGAGTCACCTCACTGCTTCCTTTTGGCATCCCCCTCGTATCTGGTGCAACTCCTGAAGTTGCCTGGAGGGACCCAGGGAGCTGCCTAAGGAGCCTCCTGCTGCAAGACAGCTGGTTACAGGCCTCCCCTGGGCCCATCCAGAAGAGTAACGGTGCTTGGGAAGCACTTTGCAAACCACCCTCAGGGATTGAACCCTCCTCCCGTGTCCAGATGTGTCTCAGGACCACCCCTTCCAACTCCAAAAGGCATGCTCTGTGGCCACCAGGGCAAGAATCCCACACAGGTATAGCTCCTTTATTCTTTTATCAGTTTGTATTCTTAATACATCAGGAACTGCAGCTGGTGGAGGCTGACAGGAAAACACTACCACCCTGCAAATAAGCCTGCTCAAGCAAACAGGTCTGGCCAGTTCTGAGAGCTGGGTGCCCCAAAGAGACGGAGGAGGGGGACCTGGCAGCCAATCAAAGCAACATCTGGACTTGAGCACCTGACCTCAACAGGGCTGGGGCACAGTGGGAAATGCACTGGACAGAGATGGAATCGGGAGATGGCCACTGCACAGTCCACATACCTCCCACCACAACAATCCATATTTCTGCATTTTAGAAATGCCTCCTAGAAGTTAAAAAATAATAACAATAATAGAATAATAATACAAATTTCTGAAACTTTTAAATCAAAGCATCATGACAGTGAATGCAGAAAAAATGAATGTGCCAGGACCATCTCCAGTAATAAAGCAAACTGAATTGCTTTATTAATAAATTGATTGGTTGATTGATTGGTTAATAATTAATAAATAAATAAACCCAGCATCTCCATTTCTGAGCGCATATATATATATATATATATATATATATATATATATTTTTTTTTTTTTTTTTTTTTTTTTGGATTAGGGATTGAACCCAGGGCACTTTACTACTCAGCTACATCCACAGCCCTTTAAAAAAAAAATTATTCTGAGACAGGGTCTCACTGAGTTGCTTGGGACCTCACTAATTCAGGGTAGGGGCACTGAGGATTAGGGGCACTTGACCAATGAGCTACATCCCCAGCCCTATTTTGTATTTTATTTAGAGACAGGGTCTTACTGAGTTGCTTAGTGCCTCCCTAAGTTGCTGAGGCTGGCTTTGAACTCGTGATCCTCCTGCCTCAGCCTCCTAAGCCACTGGGATTACAGGTGTGCACCACTATATCAGGCTCTGAGTTTTTATTTTTAAGAAAGCTTTTTATTTTGAAAATTTTGAAATCTTTCTAGGAATGGGGAGACAAGTCAGAGCCAGGAAAGTGTTTACACCCTGGCTAACTTAGAAAGAGAACATAAACACACACAGCAAAAAAAGGTGCAAAAATTTGACATGAAACAGAAGGAAATTGTGAGTGATGAGAACAAAACATTAAAAAAAAAAAAAAGGACTCCACTGAGCACAGAAGACCTGTCCACTGTGCAGAATGGTGTGTTTTCTGACTTGGAAATGACACTGCAAAGAAGACAAAGGGAAGCCACTACAGCTAACATCCACCCATCTCCTCGGCTATGATTCTGTGCCGCCCTCACCTGGGAAGAATCTCCCATCAGTGCTGGTTTGGACTTTTGGTCAATGTTATTTAAAGAAAGGAAGCCCCTAGGCCCTGGGCAAGCCCTGGAGCTCTGGCACCACGGTGTCGCCTGTTTCCTTCTGGCTGTCCCCTGCTGGCTGTCCCCGCCTGAGTGAGGGCCACTAGGCCCCAGACACAGTGTCCCCAGTTTGCATTTGGTCTCTTCAACTGTTTGGGTGAAGCTCACTCTGTTTCTCTGTTGACTGCAAGTTTCCAAATAATCCTCTCTAAACAGCAGTAACTCAGTCCCAGCCTGGGCTGCTGTAGGAAGCAGAGCCATCAGCTCAGAGCAGTGTTTACAAATCCCTCTGCACACAGGGCCTGGGGCCATCTTGTCATCTTTGAGTCCTTGACTGCAAATATCTGGCACTGGAGAAAGAAGCACAAGATGCTCAGAATGCAGGGTGGGGATATATCCATGGAGTTCCAGAACGCAGGTACAAGTCACATGTCCACTCTACCCTGTCGACCTAGGGAACACAGTAGAGGATTGGAAATATCTCCCATCACTCTCAAACTTTCAAACAGTATCAGCCATCCACAGCTCTGGCCATGGTGTCCAGCCCTGGACGTTCACAGCAGCCATAGATGGCCAGGTCCACCTGGCCTTCTGAAGCAGAACATGCAGGTTGAGTTTGAAGAACATGAACTTTTCTCTGAAAACGTGCCTGCTCATTGGGTCAGCTGGGTGTCTCTGTAGCACCTCCTCCACAGAGGAAAGGAGCCACAGGCTGTTTATCATCATGGAAACCAGAAACACCCAATAGCTGGGGATTGGTTAATTAAAGATGGAATAAAAGAGTCTGCAGAGAAACATTTAAGGAAGCTGATGATGTTCTTTACAGGTCTACTGAATTATAAAAAGTGCTATAAGATAAAATCTAATGGAGCCACAATAAAAAACAGAAAAACACATATTGGGGACAGGGGGATGAGTGGTACTGGGGGTTGAACCCAGTAGTACTTTACCACTGAGCCACATCCCCAGCCTATTTTATTTTTTATTTTGAGACAGGATCTCACTAAGTTGCTTAGGGCCTCGCTAAGTTGCTGAGGCTGGCCTTGAACTTGCGATCCTCCTGCCTTGGCCTCCGGAGTCTCTGGGATTACAGACGTGTGTCACCACGCCCAGCACAAATACACTTTTTTATAGTTGAAGACTTCAACACCCCTCTACCAGTCACTGACAGATTGAGCTGGCAGAGTCAGTAGACACAGGTGAGCTGAGCAGTACCATCGATTAACTGGATTTAGCTGACATTTATAGAACACTTCACCAAATAACAGCACAACACTCATTCTTCTCAAGCTCACATGAAACAGTCTATAAGACAGACCACATCCTGGGTCATAAAACACACCTGAGCAAATATAAAAGATACAAATCATACATCGTGTGCTGCCAGATCACAACGGAACAAAGCTAATACTAAGAGCAGAAAGATAGCTGGCGAAATCTCAAAGTGTGTGGCGATTACAGCACACTTCTAAATAACACATGGGCCAAAAAAGAAGGTTCCAGAGAAACTGAAAAATAAATGGAACAAAATTAAAATATAACATCCAAATCTGTGGGATAACAGTAAAAGCAATGCTTAGAGGAAAATCTGCAGTGTGCATTTGGAAAAAAGATCTAAAATCTACACTCTTCACCTTGGGTAGCTACCAAATAAAGAATCAATCAAATCCAAAGCAAATCAAAGAGAAGACATAAGAAAAGAACAGAAATCAGTGGAATTGAAGCAGGAAAGTAATAAAGTCAATGAAAACAAAGTTTGTTCTTTGAAAAAAAAATCAATAAAAATCTATAATCTCCTAGACAGACTAACCAAGGAGGGGAAAAGGAGAGAAAGACAAATTTCTAACATCAGAAATAAAAGGGGGGACATTACTACATATCTGAGAGCATTAAAAGGAGGGTACAGCAATTTTAGGAACAATTCTATGTCCACACACATTGAAAAGTGAGACAAAATGGGACAAAATTCAACAAAATGAGATTGACAATACAAATAGGCCTGTATCTTTGTAAATAATCGAATCAATAATTATTAGCCTTCTAAAACAGAAAGTGTCATGCCCAGACAGGTTCACTGGTAGATTCTACCAGATATTGAGGAAGAAATAATACCAATTCTCCACAATGTCTCCCAGCAAATAGAAGCAGAGGAAACTTTCTACCTCATTCTACGAGAACAGAATTAACGTGAAAACCAGACAAAGACATTACAGGAAAGGAAAATTACAACCCAATACCGCTCATTAATATAGATGTAAGTTCTCAACAAAATATTGGTAAATCGAATCTTACAATGTATAAAAAATAATCATACAACATGGATAAGTGGGATTTATTCCAAGCACGATAATCAGGTAAAATAATCAATCACATCAACAGGCTTAAGAAGAAAAATTGCATGATCATATCAGTAGATACAGAAAAAGCATTTGACAAAACCTAGCACCTACTTACAGAAAAGAAAAAAAAAAAAACCCTCTCAGTAAATTAGAATCATAGGGGACTCTGTGCTCAATGATGAAAAAACTCAGAGCGTTCCTGCTAGGATCAGGAACAAGGCCAGCACGTTCCTCTTACCACTGCTTTCCAATATTGTGCTGGAAGATCTAGCTAGTGTGATAAGACAAGAAAGGAAGTGAAAATTATATGCAGATTGGAAAGGAAGAAATAAAACTGTCTTTCTGCTCAGATGATATGAGTGTTTATGTAGAAATCCCCCCAAAATCAACCATGATGAGAACAATGAACTCTGGAACTAAAAAGCAACCCCAACAGCAAGGTTGCAGGATACAAGGTTAATATACAAGAATTAATGCTTTCCCACACACCAGCAATGAGCAATTGAAACTTAAAAACACAACCCCACTTATATTTGCACCAGAAAAGAGCAATGTTTAGTTGTAAATCTAATAAATGTGTACCTGATCAATATGCCAAAACTATAAAATTCTGATGAGAGGAACCAAAAATCTAAACAGAGGAAGAGACAGAAAAACTCAATAAGGTCAAGATGTCAGTTCATCCCAACTTGATCAATGCAATTCCAACCAAAATCTCAGAAAGCTATTTTGTTTTAGCTACCAATAAGTGAGTTCTGGTGTTCAGATGGAAATGCAAAAGACCCAGAATGACCAATACAATACAGAGGCAAAAGAATAGTTGGAAAAACAAGACACCCCCTCCCCCAAGACAGAACAGAGCTACAGCCATCAAAACAGCATGGAAATGGTGAGAGCAGACAGATCAACAGGACAGAAGAGAAAACCAGAAGTGCATCCACACAAATGGAGTCCCAGGGAGAGGAGATCTCTCCAACAAATGGTGCTGAAACAACTTGACATCCATCGGGGAGATCTAGACCCAGACCTTACATCTTTCACAAAACTTAATTCAAAATGGACCACAGGTCTAACTAAAACACAACAAGACTCCTAGCAGATAACAGAGACGATGATCCAGGTGACCTTGAGTTTGGCAATGATGTTTTAGATACAACACCTATGACAAGTTCCATGAAAGAAAAAGAAAAAAGGTAAATGAGACTTCCTTAAAATTAAAAACTTGTCCTTCACAAAACACACTGTTAAGAGACTGAGAAGATAAGCCCCAGAAAAGGAATCAATATTTGCAATACACATAGATAATAAAGAGTATGGATCCAAAATATCTAAAGAACTCTTAACACTCAGCAATAAGAAAACAACCCAACTAAAAACAGGCAAAATATCTGAAGAGATACCTCACCAAAGATTTCCAGGGGGCAAGTAAGCATATGAGAAGATGCTCAATACCATCCGCCATCAGGGAATTACAAACTAAAACAGCAATGAGATGCCACTGCGCGTTAGTCAGAAGGGCCAGGTTCAGCACATAGGGACCCTCACCCACTCCTGGGGGAGGTGCAGAATGTGCAGCCACTCTGGAAGATGTTTTGGTAGTTTCTTACAGAACTAAGCACATGCCTACTGTGTCATCCAGCAATGGTGCCCCTCGGCATTTACCCAAATGAGTTGGAAACTTACGGGCAAGCAAAAACCTGTGTACGCGAGTGTTCCTAGCCTGTTCAAACTGCCACAAATGAGAAGCAGCCAACACGTCCATCGTTAGGTGAACTGTGATACAGCCATACAAGGAGCGATTTCATGAGGCAAAAAGAAGTGAGCTGTCAAGTCACAAAAGACACAGAGGAATCTTACAGACATAAGTGAAAGAAACCAAGTTTAAAAAGGCTACTTCCTGCAGGGTTCCAACCCTAGCACATTCTAGAAAAGATACCATCATGACATCAGAGGTTGCCAGGGGCTGAGGGAGGAGGGATGAAGGTGGAGCACAGAGGACTTCAGCCAACATTTCCTGTGACACTGTAATCGGATGTTTGGCAAAACTCATAGAATGCACCACGCCAGTAATGGACCAATATAAAAGACAGACTTTTTTTTATTATTTTTAGTTGTAGATGGACACAATATCTTTATTTTGTTTATTTAATTTTTTTATGTGGTGCTGAGAATCGAACCCAATGTCTCACACATGCTAGTTGAGCACTCTACCACTGAGCCACAACCCCAGCGCCCCACCCCCAAAGATGGACAATGAATAGATGCTGCCTCATGGATTGTAATGGAGCATGCAAATGCAGGATGAAGATAATGGAGGAAATGAAGGGCAGAGGGATAACATGGCAGCTTTGCTTTCTGCACAATTTTTCTGGAAACCTAAAACTGCTCGAGAAAATAAAGTGTATTAGTAAAAAAAAAAAAAGTGGGTTCAAACAGCATATGTGGTATGATCAAATCTTTCTAAATGTACAGCATGGTCCACAGGAACTGCAGGCAGCAGGGAATCATGGGCATGTTTTATAGTTTTTTCTTGATCATGGGGTAGATGAACAATGTATTCCTTGGTTTTTCTTGTAAATAGAATATACTGTTTGAGTAATCTAAAAAAATCCGATCTTAAAAAAAAATGGATTTTTTAATGGACACTGGCAGAGTGGAGCGGTGGATCCACAGGGAGCTGGTATTTGCTGAACACTCACAGGGGCTTCCGGGGGCTCTCCTTCTACCTCGAAATTGGTAAGTAAGGCAACTGAGGCTGAGACAGGTGTTGACTCCCCCAGGACCACACAGTGTGTCAACAACAGGCTTAGGCCCAGTTTGATAGGAAACAGATCTGAACAGTGGGAACATGAGGTTAAGGGAATAATTCTATAAACTAGGCCCACTGGGCTACCCCACATACTTTTTTTTTTTTAAAATAAAAAAGCAATTTACCTGCAGCCCTGCCTGGCTTAAGTCAACCGGATACGTTACATTCCTCAGCAAACAACCTGTTATCTGCAGGAGAAATATGGACCCGAAATGCTGATAAAAAGAACACAAGTTACCCTGAAGCGGGACAGGAGGAGGGTGGCCTTTGTGACCCTTACACAGACAGATCCCAGAGCTCAGGGAGATAAGGATAATTCCCTCGAACCATAAAATCTGTAAGAACAGGTTTAGAAATTAGAAATGTCATGGCGGAGGGGACTGGAAAGTCTGATATCACCCTGCCATTTGTCCAAAGTGAGGATGTAAACCTGGGTGGGACTATCTGGAAACTTCGCTGGGATCCCCCAACAAAAGTGGAAGGCAGGAGAGGCACGTTGTCCTATAGAGGACTCTGAGAGGACCCACTTTCTCCCCTGAGAGTGTCCCCTTTTCCCTTCTCCTGTCCCTTCCATAATCTCATGCCTACGACTCTGAGCTACATGTCTGATGTCTTTCTGGTGTGATTGACAGGAGCGGGATGAGAAAGGATGGTCGTGGCTGCCTCAGCTCAGTGGCATGTAATAAGTAGAGAGCTGCAAAGATCCATGCCACCCTACTTGCCCATGACTGCTCCACCCTCCATGGAGGGACAAGGACCAATACTGCCCGCGGGAGCCCCAGGACCAAACCTGGCTCTGCAGCAGAGGACAGACATTTCCAATCACTCCATCCTGGGGGCACCAGTGCCTACCCCTGGGTGAGCCACACGGTGCTGTTGTAACAGCCACGAGGGGATTCAAGAGCCACCCACTGTGCTCCCCTCTGACGTAGCCATCACAGTGTTTTCAGAGAGCCTACCATAGGCCTGTCACTGTGCTGAGCCCTGGGGATGATGCAGTCCCCACCTGCAAAATGGGAGTGGCCGCCAAAGAGGATGGTTTCTGTCATTCATTCATTCAACAAATATGATGGGGCCTCACCCCGGGGGTGACAGCTGTGGCTGGAGGGAGAGTAGAAACCATCTGCCAACTTCACCTCCCAGCAAGGACTAGCAAAGAGACCCATGCTGCTTTGCGAACATCAGTCGGCATGACGCGGCTTCCTTGGCACTGGGCAAGGCAGGCAGGAGAAGCAGCATCTGGTTCTAGCACATGGTCGACCAGAGACAGCGATGGCCTCCAAGGTGCATCCCACATGGAGCCGAGCACAGGGCTGGAAACATCATCTCCTCTCACTGAAGGACTGACAAATGGGACTTGGAGCCACGGGAACAGGTCCCCACGTGGCCGGCAGGGTAGGAGGCCATGATTGCCAGACCCCAGGGTTCAGCAGAGGTCAGGCAGGGTTGCCTCCCGGGATTTTCTTCCAGAATGTCATTCCTGGAAGAGGAAATAGGCCAGCTGTTCTGCAGACAGTTGCCTGGGGCCTTTCCAACTAAAGGAAGAACAAAGACAGGTGCGGGATGCTGCCGCCAGAAACAGACTCCACCGCACCTCCATCTAAGCCTGGGCCTGTGCAGCTTCTCTATGGGCAGGCTGGCTGGCAACTCAGGGCAAAGTGCCCACCAGAGAGTGAGTTTGGGTTTCTCTGTCCTCAGCAGACTGGGCAGAGGTTTGCAGTGCTCGAGATCCTTGTCCATCTCAGCCCACCAGGCCTCCTCACAACCTGCCCCTGCCCCATGGTCCTCAGAGTAGTTATACAATGGTCCCCATCATGCAACACACCGGGGACCTGGTTCTGAGCCCCTCCTGCAGGGGTGGAGACTTGCTTCTCTCTGCAGCTCAGGACAGGTGCCCATGTTGCCAATCCAAGAGGATGCAATGTCTCGGAAGCCACAGTCACTGCAGGATCTATCACAGCAACTCAGGTGTGGCCCCAAGAGTCAGAGCTGGCAAGAGAAGTCCCCTCCCCAGAACTCCCATTACACAGGCCACATCCAGCATGGGTGGAAGTCAGAGGTCCCAAGATGTTCACAGTCCCCCACCTACCCACCACCTTCCTCCCTGTCATCACCGCCCCCTCCCCAAGGCAGGGGATGTTCTCTGGGGTGAAGGTGCCCTGCAGACTTCAAGCCCACAGCCATCACAAGATTCCAGCACCAGCGTTGCCGCAGTCATCAGACCTGGCTCCAAGCGTGTGGGCTGAGAGCCGCAGCAGCAGCCCTGGGAATAGCCGGCCAGGAGGGGTACGCTTTCTTTCCACAGTTGCAAAACCAATCACTGGCTCCCAGCACTGCTTCAAAGTGCAGCCCCAACCTTGGACAAGAGCAGGAGCCAGACGCACCTACCACCAGATCACTTCAGAGGTGCCAAGGGGGACAAAGGGGACCAGCCAGGCCAGGTGAGGGTAACCATGGCTCCCAACAGGAGAGCAGCTAAGAAGGTGGGTGGGCTGGCAACCCATCTGCAGGGGAGACCCAGTCTCATGGTCCTCCTACAGAAAGTGCTCCAGCTTGGGGCTGGAGAACAGGGCCACTAAGGACCCTGGTGGGAGGCAGCAGGGCTTTGTGACCTGCCCAGGTCCTGGTAGAGAAGGCCCAGTTCCTGTCAATCAAAGGACCTAGCCTATTGCAGTGGGGTTCCATGGCTCCCTGAATGGGGAAAACATCACAAACTTGGGTCCATTTGATTCTGTGACTTTAATTTGGTCCGTACCTTTTTCCTTTTTCCTGAAATCTCACGACTGGATACATGAAGGCTGGTTCCCCCCAGGGGACCAGATGTCCTGCCCTAGTCTTGCTAACAAAGCTTTGTGTGTTAGGGGCTGGGGATGTGGCTCAAGTGGTAGCGTGCGCTCGCCTAGCATGCGTGAGGCGCTGGGTTCGATTCTCAGCACCACATAAAAATAAAATAAAGATGTTATTGTGTCCACCTAAAAAAACTAAAAAATAAATATTAAAAAATAAGAAAGCTTTGTGTTAAAGGGTCTGGGGACAATATTTAAGCCACTGACATGACCACAGAAGGCCCCAGGCTCTAGGGCTGGAGGTGTCCTGAGGCCCAGGGAGATAGACAGGGGTAGAGAAATCGCCAGGTCCATGCCTGCAGACCCAGTCAGGGGACAACCCTAACTTCAGGGAGTACTGTTCTGAACCGGGGAATGAGGGCAGGGCACCTGAACATTCGGATCTAAAGAAGACAGGAATCCTGGAGTCTCCCGACCTCTCCTAACTTCACAGTGTGACAGCTGATTTTAATTGAGTTTTAGGAGCACCTGCTGATCCAACAGGACAGAATATGATTGTGGCCAGAGGTGACAACAGCCCACCTCTCACCACGTGGCTCACCACACAAGTATGGAGCCTGAGACCCACTCCAGCTGGCCACTGGCCCAAAGCCCCCTGGCCAAGCAGCGCCAGGACCAGAAGGCACTTGGAGGGAAGCCAACACATTGCAGTTGGTGTGCCTCCTGGCCCTGCACATGAGCCCTGAGGAACGCCTGTCACAGCAGTGCAGAAGCCACTCCACCACCTGCAGACCCACGCAGGGACCACCCAAGCTCACAGCCTCTGAGGACATCAGGAACCCCACACAGCCAAGGAGAGGCCGGGGGTGGGGGAGTCCTTACATCCTGATGTGGAGCAACCTCCAAGAAAGATATAAAATAAAAAAGCAACCAGTGGGCAGCCCGTTCCCAGGACTCCCCGAGCCTGTACACGAAGACAGCATCTCGGAATGACCCTGCGCATGCATGGCGACAGAGCCCCAGGAGGGAGCAGGTGCCAGCTGGGCTCTGTTTATCTTTCCCTATCACGTCGTATATAGAAATCATTACTTTAAACAACCTCACATCTTGGCAGACACCACGTAGCACATTTTTGTAGAAAGACACCTCTCCTCTTACCACAGGGGTCTGCTTGGGGACCACCCACTAGACCACAGTGAGTATCAGATCCCAGAGGCCAGCTTTGAGACAAGATTCCACTGCCATCTGCCCAGCAGCTGCCCCAACCCCAGCTCCCCTGACCACCAGCCCCACCCTCCAGAGCCCACGGCTCGGGTCCACAGTGACCACCCTAGCCAGCAAAGCCCATAACCCTGACTCTGAGGAGTGACTCATCGGGGTTTACAGAGCACACTGGAGAAAGGCACCTGACAGAGCTTTCTCTCTGGTGAGGATTTCATGGCAAGCCCCCACTCCCCACTTGGGCAATGCCATGGCTAAATCCACACCAGTTCCTTTGCGCACAGAACCATGGAGATGTGTCCTTTGCCTGACTCTCCTGGGACCCTGGCACAGCCAGCCCCACCTCAACACAAGCTAGTGTGAGCTAGTGTGAGCCACACCTGCAACCTCTGGGACTTGGCAGGACTCTGCCACAGGTGGATCAAGAAGAAGATCCCCTGACAGCTGGCACGTTCCGCCACCTATGTCCCAGAAACACAGCATCTGCCAACTTGGAAGGAGAGACCCTGTTCCAGGCCTGCTCTGCTACCCACCCTGGCAAGGCTCAGGTTCTTCCTTTAAGAAATGGACAGAGGAAATCCCGCTTCGCATGTCATGGTGTAGCACCAGGAGTGTCCTCCAGACAGCTCTGAAACTGCTAACACGTGATCTCCAGGACACTGTTAAAGGAAAAGGGGAGGTGGAGGAAAGTACTGCATGCGGGGGCCTGAGAAAGGTGGGAGAGGATACAAACCCACTTGCATATTTCCTCATTCAAACCTGAGGAGGACGGTGGGGAGCCGTGTGCATGGGAGACCAGGATCCTGGCACACAAGCCTCTTTGAATGTACCTGGCTTGTGGAACGGCTTTGGAATCAGGCTAGTAGTTAAGCAATTATTTAAAAAAACAACAGTTAGACTTAAAAAGCAATACTTAGGGTCGGGCGCAGTGGCACAAACCTGTAATTCCAGCGGTTCGAGAGGCTGAGGCAGGAGGATCCTGAGTTCAAAGTCAGCCTCAGCAGAAGAAGGTGCTAAGCAACTCAGTGAAACCCTGACTCTAAATTTAAAAAATATATAAAATAGGGCTGGAGATGTGGCTCAGTGGTTGGGTATCTCTGAGTTCAATTCCCAGTACACACACACACACGTACACACACAATACTTCCAAATCAAAGGTTTAAAGTAGCAAATGAATTTGAAAGTGTCTCCAACTGGCAGCATAAGCACAGACAGGAGCTAGGCCAAGAGGCTTGGAAACACAGTGAGGCCCAAGGACAGAGTGGCAAAAAAAAAAAAAAAAAAAAAAAATTGTGCACATCCTCAGTAACCATTTGGTGGAAGGTGGCGATCTGCCATTGTTCCTCTAAGATAAGGGATATATGTTGTGGAATAAAGTGACGGATTCTTTGATGGGTATCACTGAGCCCAGGAGAAAAGACAAAGACAGAAAATTAACCAGATTTTGTTAACACAAGATAAGAAACCTGCAGCCCCGAATTTGAACTGGAAGTACCAATGTGGATTCATAACATATTGACCTTTAAAAGAGAAATCCAGTTCTGCCTATAGAAAATACCCAGCAACAGTGGTAAATCTGAGACCGACAGTCACCTCCAGCCCCGACTAGGGTCCCTGACCAATCTCCCACTAAAAGGATGCAGAACTCTCGCAGGAAAACTGATTCCAAATCTGGGCAGAAAATCTACTGTGGGAGGTGGCACTGTGGGCATCCATCTGAGCACCGACCGGTTAACAGCTGCTCCCAGCCTCTGCTTTGGGGTCACGGCCAAGGCCGGGGCCAGGACCAGTGCCCAGAAGTATCCACCAGGCTGTCTTCCAAGAGCTCCAGTCTCAGCCCTTACTCGGTCTTTAGTGCATTTGAGGTAATTGTTGTGTGTGGTGTAAGACAAGGGTCCGATTTCACTCTTCTCTCTGTGGACACCCAGTTTTCCCAACACCACTTAGAAGGTTTTTCTAAGCCACACGGCGAGATAATCTCAGGCCTCCCCACCACATGTCGGTCTGTTTTTTGTCTTTAAGAACCCTCTTGACATTTGTCCTCCCTTCTCCTTCCCTTTATGTCCAAGCTTACACAGGGCTCCAAGTCCCAGGAGTCAGGGGCGGTGCCCCCATTCCTTCCCTAACTCTCTGGTCCACCGAAGCATACTTTTAGTCCCATGCATCCCAGGAGCAGCAGGTTGGGATGATGGGGTTGCTGCACTCTGAAGCAGGACCTGTTTCTACCAGGGTCTGAGCAGGGAGAAACAGAGACAGAGGTGTGTGTGTGTGTGTGTGTGTGTGCGTGTGTGTGTGTTGGAGGAGGGGTGCTGGGGAAGGAAGGATCACCAGGGCAGAGAATGAACTCAGGAAAGACAGACTACAGCTAGAGAAAGTCTGCTCACAAGAGTGGCTGAGCATCTTGACACTCATCTCGGCCTGGCCTGGCACACGCCACCCACCCTCCAGACATGAACCTCAGCAGCCACTCAGGGGCCACCTGTCCTCTCCTCTCCTGCCTTCTAGTACCTTCTGTCCTTTCTGTCAGAGCTCCTATTATCTGTAGCATCTGGACAGCACTTCCTAAAATGCACTGAAGTCAGGTGTGAGCCACATTTCCCAAGTGACCAGTGCCTATTTGGTGGGCCATGCTACCCTCTGGGTCCTGTCCAGAGGTTGGCTGTGGCCCTCCAATGGTAGTCGGGTGACAAGAGCCATAAGCAGGCATCTTTCGGCCAGGATAGTATGCTCAGGCACTTCTGGCCTCCCAAGTTCTCTAGATGCCTGGTTCTGGCAGATACAAAGCACTGACCCCTCCTGATGCAGGATGAGCCCCCAGGACCTTTCAGTCAGCAGCATGGATGGCCCTCTCTGCAGGTGCTGACCTCCCAGTGCCAGGCTGAGATGCCTCAAAGCCTGTGCCATTCGTTGCCCCCCACCCTCCTGAGAGCAGCAATGACAGCTCTGGATGACAGAACTATTGTTCTGTACCCTACAAGGAACAGGGTGGAACTTGAGCCTGGGCAACAGGCAGAACAGCCCAGAATGCTGTGTCCAGGTTCAAGCCCTGTGTGTGACAAGTTTCCTCTAAACAAACCTGGGCTTGGGAAACACCCACTGAAATATTCCAGGAGTGTGTACCTGCTGCCTGCAACTAACTCTCAAGTGGCCTCAACAATAAGGAATAATAGCCAGGTGCGGTGGCGCACACCTATAATCCCAGTGGCTCGGGAGGCTGAGGCAGGAGGATCACGAGTTCAAAGCCAGCCTCAGCCAAAGCAAGGTGCTAAGCAACTCAGTGAGACCCTGTCTCTAAATAAAGTACACAATAGGGATGGGGATGTGGTTCAGTGTTCGAGTGCCCCTGAGTTCAATCCCCAGTACCCTCCCCACCAAAATACAATGCATAATAACAAGGGGATACAGAAGACAGCAATGGAGCCTATGTGGCAAATGCATATCACCAAACACCAGCAGGCAACCAGGTGAAGGGTTTACAGGTCTTCCTTTGATTTTCTGCTTGAAACTTTTCTGTTTTAAATATTAAAAAAAAAAAAAAAGTTAGGGTCTGGGGATATAGCTTAGTTGGTAGAGTGCTTGACTTGCATGTACAAGGCCCTGGATTTAATCCCCAGCACTACAAAAAAAATTTTTTTAAAGGTTAAAAAATAAAGTCAAAAGAAAAACAAGAGAGTTCCACAGAAAATCCACATGTCCAGCTTATCTGGAAAAATCTAGAGATTGGCCATCTGGGCTGATTCCCTGGGCTAAGGGTCACTGATCTGGTCCCTTCACCTGGCCAGTGCTTCCTCCAAAACCAGCCCTGCTGGTCCCTGCAGAGCTCTGGATTCCAGACCAGACGTTACATTTATGCCCAGACAGCAGGGCTCAGGATTGGACAGGTGCCTGGCCTGTGTGGAGCTCAGGGACGGTCCCCAGGTCATTGTCTGGGGTCCCCAGCAGACAAGGCAGAGCTCCAGGCCTCTCCCCAGGGTGTGGAACATGGGCCTAGATGAGAAGGCTCGGGATGTCCACTGCCTCCCACTCCCTCAGATTGCACCCCCTGCACAGCTTCACGGGAGCAGCCTGCCCCCAGGTCAGGTAGCAGGACCGGTCCTCAGGACAGGTCCTCAGCAGGTAGAGAGAAGAGGTAGGGGACACATGGGACTCTTGGGTTTTCTGGACTCAGTGTGAAGGGGCAAGGAGCCCTAATGGCTTCTGGAACCAGGAAGCTAAATCCAAATCACAGTGGTGGCACTTACTAGCTGAGTGACCAGCAAGTCACTCAGTCACTGAGCTTCGGTTTCCTCATCTGTGAAATGGAGCCTCTGACAGCAAGTTCACAGGTGTTGTAGAGAAACCCCATGTACAGCCCAGTGTCCCCCATCAGCCATGGCCCTAGCGGTGGCTCCAGGTACAGTAACACAGACATCAATCTCAGCGTTGCCAGCTCTGGCAGGAGAGGGCCAACCTGGGGGACCTCTTGCCCACCCAGCATGGTTCCTTACCCAGCCACTCCCTCTTTGCTCAACAGCTGGAGCATAGTGACCCCAGGTGGCCAACACCTCTCCCCAGCTGGCAGCCAGTAAGGACAACAGATGGCTACTGGGGGCAGAGAGGCAGGGAGACCCTAACATTTGTCTCTCTCCCTCTGTATTGGGGTAGGTGCTGTCACTGGGCCACACTGCTTGACATACAGAGCAGCTCCCCAGTGTCTGTGCCCCCAGCTGTGACCCAGGAACAAGTGGGCATGGAAAGTAAAGGGGTATTGGGGAATCAAGGCCCCCAGCCGCTGGAGATGGCAGGAGGCCAGAGCGGGCCAGGTCCAGGGGCAAAGTGTGTAGACCAAACCCAGCACTGCCCCTCATGAGCTCTGTAGCCTTGGGCATGTTGAGACCTACTCAACCCTGCAGGGACCTGGGTCGCCCTCTGGCCAACCCTCACTGGCCCTCTGCTTCAGCTCCTGCCACATGGATCTGTATTATTATCTGGATTTCTCGCTGCAGCTGGCCCTGGATGGTGTATCTTGTCTACCTTCCTGTGGGAGGGAGTCCGGTCTTTTTTGTGGAAGCTGGTAAGTATCCCTGCATCTCTATGCTGATGACTAATGGACAGGCCATTTTCCTGGGTGATTTTATACACAGGGACTCTGACCCTCTGAGAACTTGGTAAACACACTCTCCTCTGTCAAAAAAAAAAAAAAAAAAAAAAAAACCAACATATCTGAATCCACCAGGCTCAAGTTTCCCCACAAACTTCCCATCTTCCAGCCAGGTCAGCAGGCCATCAATGCAGAGGAGACTTAGCGCTCTCTAGCCCAAGGGCACATAGCTACAGGGGAGCAAGGCTCTGAAGGACCCATGAGCACAGCCCTCTAGTTCAGGGCCTGAGAAGCAAGGGTGCCCCACCACCCAGCAAGTCTGTGATTGCAGGGTGCAGCCTGGTCAGATTCTTGCCCTGTACTTCTGCACCACCCCCCCTAATTCCCCAAGGCCCCCATTTCCTGCCAGTCAGAAGGGACACCTGCTACCCAAAGCCCGGCCACCTGGTCAGGCCTGCACCTTGACACCCACACTATCTTCCGTTCTCACCCAGCTGGAAGCCTCCAGCTTCCTGGCCAGCTCCTTCCCCATCCCCCAGACCCCCGCAGGCAAGCAAAAGCCACCCTTAAAACAAGCTTCAGCCAGAGTTGGACCTTGGTGGGCAGTGCAGGCGACTCTGCACCCAACACAGCCTCCAGGACACAGTCAGTGCAACAGGCCTAGAGCCGTAGATCTTCATTGCCACCGGCAACGTGTCAGGACCTCCTCAGAGTGACAGGATGTCTCAGCTCTGCCTTTTTACCGTCATGCACCTGGGTGAGCCACCCCCAGCTCTGGTCTCAGTTTCCTCATCTGCAATATGGGATAACTAATAAAGGCCTTCTGTGGTTGTTATAAAATTAAAAGGTCAACCCTCAAAGGTCCTGTTGGAGGCGTGTTTGTAAATGTTGGTACCCGACACACACACAAATCTAACCCTTCCTGTTGGTACATAAAGTCAAATCTAGAACAGAGGCAAGGATTATTCCATGTGGGACAAATGTACAAATATATAAAAGCCTCATCAAATGAAGACATATACCATAGCAAAGAGAAAATCTTTGAGGCAGAAAATGCACCAATGAAAATCCAACATCCATTCTCAATTGGAGTCCAGCAGCAATAAGCTAGAAGGGACTCCATAACTTGATAGGAAACACTATGAACAATAACCATCAAAAACTTACCAAAACACACTTCCTGGTGAAAACCTGGATGTATTCTCTGAAACTGGCACAAGGCAAGAAAACCTCCCATCACCACTAGTTTTCAATGTTTTACTAGAGAGCTAGCCAGAGTAATAAAGCAAGAAAAAAGAAATCAAAATCTGCCTTTCTGAGTTGGGCACAGTGGCACATACCTGTAATCCCAGCGGCTCAGGAAGCTAAAACAGAAGAATGGTGAGTTCAAAGCCAGCCTCAACAACTTAGCGAGGCACTCAGCAACTCAATGAGATTCTGTCTCTAAATAAAATATTTAAAAGGGCTAGGAATGTGGCTCAGTTGTTAAGCATCCCTGGGTTCAATCCTCATTACTCAAAAAAGAAAAAAAGCGCCCTTGTGATATATATCTTGGTTTTTGCCCCAGGTCCTAGCTCAGAACTCCTGCCCCCAGGTGGGTCACAGAAACTAGGATTTCACTTCCACAATGTTCACTACCTCTCCTGCTATTCCTTGGACCTCTTGGTGAGTCAGGAAAAAATAGTGTCTCACAGCATCACATAGGTCACTCTGACATGGTGCTCAAGGACACACATGAGCCAGAAGTCACAGACTAGGTCAGAAAACAATCCCAACTTAGCACAACTCGAAAGAAAAAGGAAAATGGGAAAATGTTCATTCTTCCCGTTGTTTGTAAGTATTCTATGCACCTTTAAATGCAGAAATAAATTTAGGTAAAGAAGGTTATTATATCCGATTAATTAACATACCCCATGCTCAATGGTTTAAACCCAACAGGGGAGTTCAGGTGGATACCCAAGGTCCACTTTCTGCAGGACTCCTGAGTCTTGTTCCTACCGGGCTCCCCTGTTCCTTTTCTCTTACTGACCCCTGGAGAAGGCCCAGGGTAGGGACTCCGTGCCCACATACTGGACGACTCTGGCAGCATGTGCAGCAAGCACCCGCAGGCCCTGGATAAATGTCTCAGCATGAACCTGCGAAAGAGAGCCTAAAATATCCTCAGAAACCCCTGCAGTTCCTCAGCTTGGCACATCTTAATTTAAATTCCAGCCCCATGCCCAGAAAAACAGTGTGGCTCATGTTTACTGTAGGATCACTTCTCTCCAAACAGGTCCCAGAGGCACCTGCCAAGTCGTGAACACACCTCACACAATTAAAATCCACTTTGGAGACCTCTGAGCTCCCTGTTTGGAGAGGATATGCTCCGCTGTGTCTGACAGGTCCTCCCCTGGAGGGCCTCTGACAGGAGAAACACAGCAAATGGCCAATCTTCCACACACGGCTATCTGGCTCACCAGGAGGGTCTCTTGGACATGACACAGCTCCTTCCAGTGAGGGCCAGCAGCCCACTGAAGACCAAAGGCAGCCCACCCACGAGAACATGTCTTCTCATGAGAGTATTGAAAGGATGAAACACAGGGGATGTGCTCAGCAGAAGCGCAAGTCTTCTATGAGAGCTACAACACTGCTGAGGGAAGCCAGAGAGCTCAACACGGAGAGAAATTGACATTTCTCTATACAGCTCACCTATAAATCCAATACAGCCTCTAAAATAGAAATTGACATGTGTTGTGGATCCTAAAAGTGAAGGAAAGGCAACTGGAAGTAGCCAAGATGGTTTTGCCAAAGAACAAAGCAGGAGGACTTTCTCCATCCGGTTTTGAAACTGATTATGAAAGCCACAGAGATGGTACTGCTGCACTGAGAGGCTATAAAGAATAAAAATGGAACCCTTGCATCATGGTTCATTGATTGTGGGCAAGAATACCAAGACAGGTTAATGGGGAAAGAACGGTGTCTTTAAGAATTAATGCAGGTGCAGCTGGATGTCCACATGCGAAATTAATTTAGACCCTTCACACTGTAGGCTCAAAGTGACTCAAAAAGGAATAACCAAGTGTATTTCATCAACATTAAAAACATTTGCATTTCAAAAGACTCTATAAGAAAATGAAAAAGATCCAATCACAGATTGGGAGAAAATATGGGCAACTTTGTGTATCTGATAAATCGAGAAAAAAAGAAATTACCTATTCTGTGTCCACACAGAATAGGTAAAGAACCCTTACAACTCAATAGGAACAGGAACCCAATTTTAAAATGGGCAGATTTGAATAGACATTTTTATCAAAGAGTGATACAAATGGTGAAGAAACATATGGAAAGACGCTCAACGTCATTAGTCATTTGGGAAATGCAAATCAAAACCGCAATGAGATGCCACCTCACACCCACCAGAATGACTATAATCAAAAGACAGACGATACCAAACGTCAGTAAGGACACAAAGCTGACAGCCCTCAAATGCTGCAGGTGGGAATATAAAGCTGTGGAAAATAGGCAGTTTCTTAAAAAGTTAAAAATAGAGTTGGCACATGACCCAGCAGTTTCACCCCCAGGGATCTACCCAACCTACGTTCACCCAAACACATGCACACAAAAGTTCACAGCAACATTATTATTTTTTTTATATTTTTATTTTTTGGTACCAGAGTTTGAACTCAGGGGCACACAACCACTGAGCAATATCCCCAGCCCTATTTCATATTTTATTTAGAGACAGGGTCTCACTGAGTGGCTTAGTGCCTCCTTAAGTTGCTCAGCTTTGAACTCATGAGCCTCCTGGCTCAACCTCCCAAGCCACTGGGATTACAGGTGTGCCCCACTGCACCGGGCAGCAATATTATTTATAACAGCCCCAAACTGAAAACAACCAAATGTTCAAAGTGAGAGGGTAAGTAGATAAAATATGGTAGATCCATATGATGGAACATTATTTGCCAATAAAAAGAAGATAAAGTGCAGACACTGCGGTAAGTACAATGACCTTCAAAACTATCATGCCCCATAAAGGAAGTTGGACACCAAAGACCATAGAGTACATTTCCACTTACTTGAAATGTCCAGAAAAGATGAGCAGATGAGCAGCAGACTGGGGTGGGCAGGCACGGAGGAGGGAAAAGGTTTTAGGGAGATAGATGGGCCCAAAGATTGGATCTTAATTCTGTGACTTCACTAAAAACTAGGGCATGGATACTCACGTGGGTATATTTTATGAGAAATGAATTATGCTTCAATAAAATTGTTTAGGATTCTGCCCATGTACTCCTGCTGAACAGTAGCTGCTTGGTTAGGCAGCAAAGACTTGTCAACTACAATAGCACCAGCAGAGTGGACAGCAAGGGTTTTGCCTCAAAAGTCACACACACGCCAATCCTGTCCTAAATGGTCACTGGGCCACGATAAGCCTCAGTATCCCCTCTGTATGAGGTGGATAACAAGAGTCTTACTGTTGAGCGGGTGACTTGAGAGAGTGCACATGAAACATGGTACCCAGTATGCAGCTCGTCCTCAGTAAAGTCCTTGGGCTATTAGTGTGAATGTCACAACAATTAGATTGAAAATAGCTGAACAATCCTGTTATAAAGGAGAAAGAACAGAAGCCTTATTTTAAACTTCCTGTTACTATATTCAGTCACTGTTTTATGTCACCCTCAAATTGCTTATTTATACTGATAACTTTGTACCCAAAACATGGCCGGGTTTATTCACATCTCCCTCTCCCAGGACAAGCTTACTGCATGCCAATGCAGTGCTGGGCCCTGGGGTCCTGAAAGAAACAGGCCTGGTCCCTGCCTCCCTCAGAGAGGAAGCTGGAAATGATGGTCTGGATTTCTGGAGCTTGGTCATGTGGAGTCTCTCACAGTTTCCCCTTCCACATTTTGCTGGGACTCTGGCCTTTGATGGCCCAGGGCTGCCGCACAGGACATTTGACTATGCCATAGCCGCCATGCTGTGAGGAAGTCCAAGCATTAGAGAGGACTGGGGCCTGTCCATTCTCAGAATTCAGCTGAGCCCAGGATGTAAGTCCTCCCAGCCAGGATCCAGACACCCCCAGGTCACCCAACTGCAGCCACTCCATTGCTCCAATTCACACATGGTTTTCAGCTGAGGTCCCAGATAGTGGAACAGAGATAGGCCATCCTCCCCAGCCCTCCACATCCCCTCCCAGAGACCCACAGCATGAGAAGCAATTGCTTCTGCAGACACTAGAGAGGAGAGGTCACCACAGCCTGCTGAGCCACAAGATGGCCCTGGCCTCATCTTGCAGAGATGCCAACTCTCCTAAGAGCTGTGCTCTCCAGGCAGGACAAAAGACCAATACGCAGTTTCTGTCCTGAATTGAGTGAACCCTCAGGCAACAAGCCAGCCCCTCCATCACCACCCCCCCACGTCTAAAGCATCCTTAAGATGCCAATTATGGGGGCTGGGGTTGTGGCTCAGCAGTAGAGTGCTAGTCTAGCACATGCAAGGTCCTGGGTTTAATCCTCAGCACCACATAAAAATAAATAAAATAAAGACATTGTGTCCAACTACAACTAAAAATATATCTTTTTTTAAAAAGATGCCAATTATGCTCTTATTCTGACAGTGGCTGTTTTCTGGCTCCTGCCCCCCACCCTGCCTGGCACTGTGGGGTGTATTTGGACACCAGCATGTGAGAATTGAGGGGTACATGTTCTCCAACACCCAGACCTCCCCTCCCTCAAGCAAGAGGGTGTCTTTGGGAAGCTCTGTTGGCTGCCCCACTCTTCAGGGAGGCTCCAACTAGAACCTCTGGGGCCCAGCATCCCTCCTCCAGGGCCCCCACCAACCTGCTGCCAGGTGGTCTCCCCACCCCAGGCAGTCATCAGTGTGTTCACCTGGGAAGGAGAATGCAGAGCTTGTTTTCACCCTCAGAGGAGAGGGTCTGCTCCCAGACCCTCTGATGGAGAGATTTTTCAACCTGGCAGAGCCTAGGTGCCTCTGGAGCCCAGCCAAAGGCCCCACTCCAGGGCTCCCTCAGGGCCAAGCCTCTCTCCCAAATGTTTCCACAGCTCTCCAGGGAAGCCAACTCCAAGGAGGCCAGAATGGACAGACACCCTTGACCAAAGGGCACCAATACACTGTAGAGCTGAGCTCCAAGACTGCTCAGAAAGACCTGGGCAACATGGAGGAGATGTGATCCTATGGAGGTGAAAGAGGACAGGCCTCTTGTCTGTGATAAACCTTCCTTTCAGCCTCTAAATAAGGAGCAATATGGACAAGGGGTGGGCTAAAGGCCCCGAGATTCACTGCAGATCCCAAATTTGGAAATGCAAATGAGAAATCTGGCAGAGACCTCAATCAGGCAGCTCCTCCTCCACCCACATCCTCCCCCATACCCCTCAGAGGACAGAGAAGGCAGTGCTGCCCAAGGTCACTGGGAAAAGTCAGTCCTGCAGCCCCCAACCCAGGCTCTTCCTGCCTGTTAGCAGAATCTCAGGCACAAGAGTAATCGGCAGAAAGGCAAAGATGAGCTCCAGGTGTTTTTAAGCCAGCCAAACTCCATGGATGCTTTTAAGATCTCATTCATATGGGAAAGACAGTAGAATGAATAGGATCTAACTTTCCTATGTTCATATATGAATACAAACCAGTGAAACTCCACATCACGTACACCCACAAGGATGGGATCCTAATTAGAATAAGGTGTACTCCATGTAGATGTAATATGTCAAAATACACTCTACTGTCACGTATAACTAAAAATAATAAATAAAAATTTATATATATATGAAGATCTCATTCATGCAGATTTCTTGGAAGAAAGATCAACACAACCTACCCTACTCTGATAATTCTCTAATTACTTAATAAATGCAAAACTATGACTTCCATTCAACTGAAGGAACAGGGGAGGAGACATGTTGCCTTCCCAGTGGTATCCAGGCCACCCGCACAGAGTGACATGTTGCAAACTAAACACATGTCTAATGGGAAGCAGGACAGAAACCACTTCAATGGACAAAAGGCTGAAATGGACCTTCATAGCTTCTACAGGCCAACGACAAGCAATCCATGAACTTCCACACCTGTCATCTCATATATACCCTTCTACAGAACCCAGCCGTGGTGCCATTGTAGTCCCCATGTGACAGATGAGGAAACCGAGACTCATCTGATAAGTCATGAGCTCACAACCTAGGACGTGGGGAAGGCAAAGTCATTGGCAAAACCCAGGTCCACACCTGACTCAGCAAGACAGAGAAGCCCAAGAACCTGTCTCCCAAGTGCTCAGCGTCCCCTGACCTGGCGACCCCAACCTGAAGAGAACGATTACAGTGCCTCTTGGCAGATGGTGCGTAAATTCCAAAACCAGGGAAACCCAAATGCATGAACATTTTCTGTCCTGCAATCCCAAGCACCAAGTGAATCCATGTTGGGGCACAAGACACAAGAAATTCTGTCTTCCTCCTTGAGCTCTGGCTAATGACAGCTATAAAATTACTGAGAAGAGAAGCAAAACCACATTTCCTGATAGAACGGCTTGCCGAATCATTATTATTTCCAAACAACTAAACCTTGTTTTCCATGAAAGCATCGTTTGGAAAAGTCTTCCATCTTTCCAACCAAATCCTCTGAACTCACAATGGGCCATATAAAATTGCATTGCAAGGAAATTGCTCAGAGAGACGCTTAACTTTATACTATAGGGTCATTATAGCACTGGTAATTAAGAGTAAGCCATGTTAAACAAACTAAATTAAAAATCAAGATTTAAATGCTTCCATTGGCCATCAGCCCAATCACAGCAGGAAGAGGGTCCAACTCCAAAAAGCCCATTAGCCTAGCTCACCTCACTCAGGAGTGGAGAGGTAGTGTCTCCAGGGCCAAGCAAGGAAAGGAAGTAGCAGGAGCACCTAGGCAGGGGTGGGGGTGGGGGTGGGGGCTAGCAGAGGCCCCTCTGCCCAGTGCCTGATGCAGAGATATAGAGCCAAGGGGCATCCAGGACACAGGGAAGAAATCAGAGTTGGAGGTTAAGCAGTCCACGAGGACCACATGCCTGGCCACCTGATGCCTCTCTTTCTCATCCAGCAGCCACTCAGACTTGTGTGTACCCACCACCTCCATGCTGGAAGGCACCACAGACCCCAAGCCTGGAGGTGACCGGCTTGTCACTCTCTTCCTTCATCTCCAATGCCAGTCTTCCAGCAAAATCCATTGTCCAAGTCTGGGCCTGTCTCCCAGTCTATACACTGTCCATTTCCAGCCCACCCAATCCCCCACCTTTGGCCAGTATGACTGGCCTGGCCTCTTCCAGGTCTACGGCTGCTCCTTCCTTCTCCCATCCTCCTTCTCTCATATCCATCATGATTCAAGACCCCAGACAGTACCCACTGCGTTGTTCCTTAATCCCTGCCTTTGATGTTGCTCATGTGCGACCTAAAAATTTTTCTTTCTTTTTTATTTATTTTTTGTGGTACTGACAACTGAATCAAGGGGTCCTCTACTACTACCAAGCTACATCTCCTGCCCTTTTTATTTTACTTTGGATAGGGTCTCACTAATTTGCTGAAGCTGGCCTCGAACTTGGGGTCCTCCCGCCTCAGCCTCTGGAGTTGCTGAGAATAGAGGTGAGCACCAGCAGAATTAAACTATATATCCTTTCACATCCAGAATGTTCTATTACAAAGTTACATAATTGTAAAAGGGAGTCATGGCTAGTCTGTTACAAAAGTTGACATTTTAACTGCTGTGTCGTTTAAATACAGCCAATGAGATATAAATCCCACGGACTGGGCCCTCAGTAGCCACTCAAATCAAGACACCATGGAGGAAAAACCTCTTAAGAGTTGGAATTTGCACATCATTCCGTTTTATTTATTTTTTTATCAAATAGACATTTCTATCCCATCCTCCCACAGAATTTTTTTTATCCTGATATAAAAACACACTTTAGGGCTGGGGATATGGCTCAAGTGGTAGCGCGCTCGCCTGGCATGCGAGCGGCCCGGGTTCGATCCTCAGCACCACATACAAACAAAGATGTTGTGTCCGCCAAAAAGCTAAAAAAATAAATAAATAAAACACACTTTAAAGTTTTTTATTGATTACCCTACCATGCGTCTCTGTAAAAGATAGTTGGAATTTTTTTCCCTGAGAACATGACTCTAATAAGAGTTCAATTTTTTTTTCAATATGGTTTTCAGATTAGCACAGGGTTGACTAAATGTAAACACATTCACATTTTTTTGATAAATAATTATTAAATTTAAAAAGGGTTAATTTTAACTTTGGAAATATATCACACAGCAAGTTTTGTGTGTATATTGATTCTAGTGCCTTATTTAAAAGAAGGGTGTGGCTGTCCCACTGCCTAGTGTCTTGGAGGCTTCTCCCTGGGGTACCACCCATGGTGTGAGAGTTGAAGTGAGAAGGTGCCTCCTTCCCCTCTGAGGAGGGGCCAGGTTGGCTCACCTGCAACACCAGTGGGGGCCCTGACCCTTGGTTGAGTGGCCCTTGAAGAGGGTGTGTATGAAGTCCATGGCCCGGCCAGAGGACCACAGCACTCAAGAGTCACTGCTGCCCCCAAGGTGGCTTTGTCCCTTGCTCACTACCCACCTGCCCGGTCAGTTGCAAACACACCAAGCTCTTTATAGTCCTTGGACATTTGCACGTGCCAGTCTCTGCCCAGATGTGCCACCTAACTGCTCAGACTCTCCAGCTCTGGGTTGACCACCCCCTCTTCCAGGGGAGGCTGTCTCTGTGGCTCTGGCTCTGACTAGCAGAGCCTCACCTGCCGTACTGTACCTGGTATGTCTCCTGCATAAACTCCCACCCTGCACAGTGCTGATCATGCGGTAGGAACACCTGGTAATGCAGAAGCAGTGGCAGGAGCACCAGCCTGAGACTGGCCACCCACCTGCCTCTGACCTCCCTGACCCTAAGGACAGAGGGAATCTGCCTGAAGCTCAGAGACGTTGCGTCATATACCAAGGTCACACAGTGAGCAAGCAGCAGGATAGAGCCAAATCCAAGGTCGTCTGACACAGAAGCTGCTGGCCCAGCCCACGTGTTGGCAGATCCCTGAGGTTCACCCCACAGCAGCCCTGCTCCCAGCCCTATGGGGCCCTATTCAGCCTTTTCTTTCTCACAACATGATCTCTGGCACTGTCCGGCTGGATAAGGAGCCTCAGAGGCATAGGACCTAAACTGTTGCCTTCTGGAAGCTTCCTTGGGCTCCTCCTGTGTGGCACTGAAACGCTCCTGAGTTGGGAATCTAGGAGACTGCTCAAGGACAGGACCCAAATCTCCTCTGTCCCAATCATCTCCCCAGAACCAAGCAGGCAGCCAATACAAAGGGGCTTGTGGCCCCCAGGTTCACAGAGGGAGTTCCCCCCGCCTCCCTTAGTGGGGAAGAATCACAAGCCAAGCTGGACCTTGGCTTGGCCTGGCCTAGCTGTGACCACAGCAGGCAAGTGACTTTACCCCTGAATCTCCACTGTATCACCTGTTAAAAGGTCCCAGAAGGACTCACCATAGGAGGTTCTTTCTTACAAGAGATGAATCAGACTATTCAAGTCGTGTGCTTACGGGGGTCGCGCAGGGGGGAAGCCCTGGTCCACACGGACTCAGAGGAGCTAGCACAAAATCCTCCAAGCTGTGTCTTCCAAGGAAAGGACCTTGAGACACATGATGCCTTTTCAGGAGCCCTTGGTCAAGTATTTAGAAACTCTGATGATGGTTCCCAAGCCTGCATGGTAGATCTCACAATTTCCTGTGTCCAACAAAACGCTGATGGGTTAAGAGAAGAGGAAACTCCCTTGTAGATGTTCACACCCAAGTTGAATTGAAGAAAGCTATACAATGGGAGGTTCTGCCCTGGGGGTGAGCAGTCCCCGCTCCCCTGAAGTAGAGAGATCTCTTGACCCAGTTTGCTTCCCCAGATCATTAGAAAGCTATGAGCCAGAGGAAACTACATTTGACAAGGATTTCTTGACTCCAAGTGCTACAAGGGTGTCCTGGTCACCTCTTGTTGTTTAACAAGCCACCCCCAAACCATTCATTCTTCCGTGTGTTCTGTGGGCTGAATGGGCAGCCTCCTCCCTCCCATGGGATCAGTTGGTGGCTGATGGCTCATTTGCACGCCCGGCATTTGGTGGTGTCCATCAGCCTGGAGCTCAGGGGCCTGTCCAAGAGCCTCTGCCCTGCTGAACGTGATATCATGGCGAGACTGCTCTGGCTTCCTCATAGCATGGCGGCTGGGCCTAAGAAGGAAGGAAGCCCTGCTTGCATCTCAGTGGCCAAGCCTCTCACTTTCTAACATACCAATGGCCAAGCCCAGAGTCACTTGCAAGGGGACCATATGGAAGGAGCCACACAGGATGTCTAGCTCTTTGCGGGTTACCACAGGGACTTCAGGGTAGGTTTAACTCAGAAGTCTCATTCTTATCCATTTCTGTCCTCAGCAGCATCAGCTTCATCCACCCACCCTACTCTCCAGAAGGAGAACAAGGGCTGGCTTCCAGTAGTATATTTCTCCTCAGACAGGACCCTTTCCCCCAAAGCCTTCAGTAAGCTTCCCTGGTTCTCCTGGAAGTATTGTTAACCAGGACTCAGGAATTTCCCTGGCTTGGATTTGGGTTACCTGATCCAGGCAGTGATTGATGAATGAGCTCATCTGGACTGACTTAAAACAAGTTCCACTACTAAAGCTCAGTGGATCAACCCCATTCCAAACCCCATGGAGTTACACGGCAGGAGAGGGGAGAAGAAGTGAAGAGTCAAGCCAACATTCATCTCAGTGACTTCGAGAAAAGCCCGGTGTGGAAAGATTATATGGGTTACCTAAACCTGATGTGATGTGGTAATTAGTGCTCAACATCATCACCTTCACCATCAGCATCACCAACCATATCACTGTCACCATCTCCATAATCATCTCCCTCAGCTCACCAACACCACCATCACCACCATCAATATCACCATTATCATGTCACTGTCATCATCATCACCAAATTCATCAGCATCACCACCACCATCACCACCATGACTACCATCAATATAACTATCACATCACTGTCACCATCATCGCCATCTTTATTAACTCCACCACCATCACCATCATTTTTACTGTCACTTTCATCATCAGCATCATCAGCACCAGCATCATCACCATCACCATGAATATCATTATAACTGTCATACCACAGTCACAATCATCACCATCTCATCACCACCATCATCACCATCTTTGTGTGAACCTTTTCACTACCATCACCATCACTACCACCATCATCACCATCACCATCACTAGCACCATCATCACCATCACCATCATCACTACCATAACCATCAGCAGCACCATCATAATTATATTACTCTCACCATTATTACCATCTTTATCAGCATCATCAACATCACCATCATCACCTTCTTTATCATCACACCTTTGTCATCACCATAATCACTGCCACTACCATTAATATCATCACTACTACCATCATTGCCAACATCATCGCCATTACCATCATCACTATCTCCATCATCATCACCTTCAACGCCATCCTTGATGTTTGTTTCCTTTGCCTCCAAGGAATCCCACAACCAAGAGAGGAACCCAGACTGGAAACAATCTCACAGCTGAACCATCTCAGGCTAAACATAGCCTCTTCCCTGATATTGGAAAACCAACCAACCACATATCACCTCCAAAGGTATGGCCATGGTCCAAGATATCACCACCTCCACCTGGGTTAGCAAAACAGCTTAAGTGGGCTTTCCACTTCTGCCCTTATCCCCCCTACCCTCCAGACTAATCTTAATAGAGAGCAGACCGACCCTGCTAGAACATGCAAGTCCTCTGCCTATAGCTTTCCTAGGTCCTGAGTGTCTGAAGACCCTACATGATGTGGCCCCCATTCCTCTATCCTCATTGTCTATCACTGGCCTCTTCCCTGGCTCTATTTCAGCCTCACTGGCCTCCTTGGGGATTTTTAATCATTCCAGGTATGTCCCTGACCTCAGTGGCTTTACACCTGCACTCCCGTTGCTGTGAATCCTGACACCTGCCTGGTTCACTTCCACTGTCCCTGGGCTTTTCTTCAAACCTCCCTTCTCAGCAAGGCCTTCCCAGGCCTCCAACACTACAGTCTCAGCCCCATGGCCTCAGATTTCTCTCTAGCACTCCCTAATTCCTTCATACACTATATACGTCAGCAATGTATCTTGTTCACTCTTTGTCTCTTCTATTAGAACAAAGCTCCATAAAGCCAAGGGTTTTCATCTGGGTTGTCTGTGTATCTCCATCCCCTAGAGCAGGTCTGGACTAAAGCAGATGCTCAATAAACACTTGCTGAATGAAGGAGTGAAGGTAGCTCCCATTACTGTGGCGCTTCTCCAACTGGCCATGCAAGATTCACAATCAAGACACAGATCTCTGGTGGATGAGAGCATGTTTCAGGGGAGTCTCCCTCCCCTCACTTTCCTTCCTCTGTGTATGAAGGTAATCACAGCCTTACCTTGTAGGTGCATTTGGGAGTCATACAAGAGAGAACAAAAGGTTGTTTGTGGGGATACAGCCCTACGAGTGTGAGGAATCAGGTTTCTCACTGTCAGAAAATCAGCTTATGAGTCTTGGGAAGACAAGGATTCAATTATGGGGGCACAATGCTTTCTGGATCCACCTTCCCCTCCCCCACCTTGAGGGTAGGAACCAAGAGGCACTTTCTTCTTGGAAGAAAGAGCAACAATCTGCATGTTCCCCTCTCAATCCTGTCACATTTATGGGCCTTATTTGTCTGTACCTGGCACATAGAAGACTCACCATCAGTATTTATTGGATAGGTGAGTGAATAAATGGGTGAATGGATGGTGAGTAGACGGGTGGATGGATGGATGGATGATAAAGAGATGTATAAGTGAATGAACTGACGGGTGGATGAATGAATGAATGCATATGTGGATGATAATTGGATGGATGGATGGTGGTGAGTGGGTAGGTGGACAAATGAATAGAAGGATGTATAAATGAATTAATGTATAAATGAATATTTGAATGGATGGGTGGATGATGGATGGATGGAGGGATGGATGAATGGTAGGTGGGTAACAAGCCTAAGTTAGCTGGATGGATGAATGGATGGATCTATAAATGAATGAACGCATGTGTGCATGAATCATTGGATGGATGGATGGTGGGAGGTTGGATGGATGGACAAAGGACTGAATCATACTGACCTCCTCTTCCTCAATAACCCAGATTAGCCTCGATTCAGTCCGAGAACTTTAATGTCTAGCGTTGAGAAGCAAGAAAGCTTGCCCGTTAGAAAATAAGACGTTTCTTGGGGGACAGGGAGGAGAGGAAGCTCTCAGTGGCGCCAAAGGGTTAAAGAGCTCCATTTCAGGCAGCCTGAATATTCTGATTCAGCAGCTGACAGGACACGGCTGTCCCCCTCCTGCAGCTGTTCCTGGGAGTCAAAGCACATCTTTGTTTGCCCGACTCTTAGCAACTGTTGCTTTTTCTGAAGGACAAGCATGAGCCAGCTGTCACCCCACAAGATGAGAAGCAGGGAGGGTCAGATCTTCAGTGAGCAGCTTGTCAAACATGAAGATCAGTGTCTTGTCCGGAGGTCCTGCCTCTTTTCTGACAGTGCTACCTGCTCCAAAGGCCACCTTCCTGTAATCCCCAGAGCAGCAGAGAGAGCCCAGAGGACTGCACAGGGACACTCCTTGACAGCTCCAGCTGAGCCCCTGAAGGGGAAGTGAATCCCTCAGGCAGCCCACTCCAGAGACAGCACCCTGGGCAGCAGCTCTGCGCCCCTACAAGGAACAGCCATGCTACCCCGCCATGCGTATCGGATGTGGGGAGGCCACAAGAACAAGAAGCCAGATTGAAATTTAGCAGACTTGGACTGAAATATTCACAGACAACTGTCTGATGGCTGAGAGTAGCTTCTGGGGTCGGTGGGTGGGAAGAAGACAAAAACCAACAGACCGACTGGGAACCGTCTGTGGGGACCACGTGGTGTGTGCCCCAGTTTCTCTTCCTTTGAATACTTGTGAAATTTTCCATGATAAACGTTTTTAAAAAACAGTATCTTGGAGGCCTTTTAACCTAATAAAGAATGACACCCCTTCCTCACAATGACTCCCGGGCATCTTCGCAGGATTAACTGAAAACTCATTAGACCGATACAATCCAAAGACTCTGGTCCCCATGGGGAAGGCTACACACTCCGTGACAATCGCCAGGGGGGAACAGGAAGGCACATCAGTGGCAGCTGCTCACATTGCCCTGGGAACGCAGGCAGGCACCATGGGCGAGCCATAGCCTGACATGGATGGGAGGGAACGCAGGATATCGGCGCAGTTGAGCTTCAAAAGTTAACGCAGGCCAGGTGCGGTGGCGCATGCCTGTCATCCCAGCGGCTCAGGAAGCTGAGGCAGGAGGATCACGAGTGCAAAGCCAGCCTCAGCAATGGCAAGGTGCTAAGCAACTCAGCGAGACCCTGTTTCTAAACAAAATACAAAATAGGGCTGGGGGCGCTGGGGTGTGGCTCCGTGCAAGCATGCTTGAGGCACTGGGTTCCATCCTCAGCACCACATAATAATAAAATAAAGGTATTGTGTCCACCTACAACTAAAAAATAAATATTAAAAAAAAACAGGGCGGGGGATGTGGCTCAGTGGTTGAGCGCCCTTGAGTTCAATACTTGGTACCCCCCTTTGCCTCCTCCTAAAAAACTTAACACAGGGAAAAAAAAAGCTGTAGAGGAAATGCTGAGATGCTGACAAGGGACACTTTGGGTGGTCTGTTTTCCTCTCTATTTCTCCATTTCCAGATTATGAATTTTTATTAGAACGAAAAATGCAACATTCAGGAGGAAAAGGAGGAGCTGCCCTGTGACCTTCCTGAGGAGGCACTTGGAGATATTTCTGCCCCCTTGAGACCAAGAGGGGCCTGAGCAAACTGCTTCCCCCTTGGTGACAAGAAAGGAAGGCTCACCCTTCCTAGGCTCCAGTGGTAAGGCTGTCAATGGTGCAGGGGAGGGACACCAGGGTATCCAATAATGTTCCCCTGCCATCCCAAGCCCTCTGTACTGCAGGCCCCTACGAGGTTGACAGAAGTCCTTCCAGAGCCTCGGCTGGGTGTGGCTACCCATGACCAGGAGGGCAGACCTGTGAAGTAAGACTGATGTAAAACTGGGTCTTGCTCAGGTTGGCTTTTGTCTGCCAAGCCTGGGCACCACCCTCCCCACTCCTTGCTGAGGGTCAGCCGAGACCTAGGCCTACAGGGATATTTGGCTTCCCTGGTCTGTGCCCTACTGTCCCCCCTGGGATACTCAGACAGAGGAAGGATAGCAGATATCAGCTCTGGTCAGAAAGTCCAAGCCTCAAAAACCTGTAAGCAGATGGAATGTGTCACCCCAACCTGGAGACACAAGGCCTTGCCCTTCTACCCAGTACAGCCCCAGGCTAAACCCCTAGGGAAAATCTGGCTAGGAGAATAGGGTGTAAGTGCTGGCCCCAGGGTGGGAGCCTGTGTCTCTTCCCTAACCACCTTCCCTAACCTGCCTGCTAAAGGTGCTGGTGAGCAGGGATGGGGAGGGCTGCTCACAGTGGAAGCTCAAGGAAGAAGCAGGGTTTTGATTCCTCAGACCCTGATTCCTGGCCCCGGGGCCACCCTGCCCTTCCTGGGCTGCCTGGAGGCCTCTCCTCTCTGGCCAAGCTCCTGACCTCCTGCACAGTGCGCTGGGGACTGAGGCTGCCCACTGCAGGGAAGGCAGCTCCAGGCAGTCCTGTGAGGTGGATCTGGGCCTCCTCCAGGCTGGACACAGCCACACTCCTCACCGGCAGCACAGCTCGCACCGGGACACATGCATGGCTCCTGCCCAGAGCTGCTGTCACAGGTAAGGCCAAGTGGGAAAGAGAGGGCAGGGGGCGAGTGTGAGAAAGCCAGGTGCACAGGTAGCAGGCTCTGTCCTCAATGCCTCCTTGGTGTTTCTTTACCCCCTCTGAGGAAACGATGTGAATGCAGAGGGCAGCTCTTACTTGCCCAAACACAGAGTTAGCTATGCTATGTGAGTTCTCCAGATTTTAAAACAACAGGCTACAGAACTCAAAAGTCTAGAAACTGAAGACACCATTGACTGAAAAAGTTAAGCTGGGATATACGAGGCCAGGGATTCCTGGTTGGTGACTCTTCACAGCTTACTGGGCCTCCACCCCAGGTGCTACAAGCCCCTCAGCTCCACAGGACCAAACCTGAACCCCAACCCCTCCACTGCCACCAGACCCCAGGATGAAAATCTAAGCGAGGCTTCAGGAGTATCCTCAGCATAACAAGGAGTAAGATTCTGACACAGACTAGAGATGGATGTACCTAGAGAGGGCGACACCCAGTCAAGGATAAGTACTGTCTGATTCTACTCAAAGAGGTCCCTAGAGCAGTTGGCTCCATGGGTACAGAGTAGGATGGTGGGAGCCGAGGGCTGCGGAGGATCTGGAGAATGAATGTCTAAGGGATGCTGTCTCCATTGAGGAAGATGAGAAGGACTGGGGGTAGACAGTGGAGATGCTGCTGGACTCTCCACTTAGGAGTGGTTAAAGTGATGGATTTTTATGTCACATACATTTAACCACATTTTTTAAATTTAGGGAAAAGACACAGAACAAATTTAAAACTTCTGCATGAGAAAAAGTGTCATAGACCAGGTCAGAAGACCAGCAGCTACTTGGGAAAATAAGTGCAATGTGTTTAATCACAGCCTGAATTTGTTAGTTTAGAAATAACTCAGGCAAGCCAGGTGCGGTGGCTCATGCCTGTAACCCCAGCAGCTCAGGAGGCTGAGGCAGGAGGACTGCAAATTCAAGGCCAGCCTCAGGAACTTAAGCAACTTAGTGAGAGCCTGACTCAAACTAAAAAGGGCTGGGGGGTGTGGGACAATGGTAAAACACTTCAGGGTTAATCCCTAGTATCACAAAAAGTAGAGGAGGAAGAGGAGGAAGAGGAGGAGGAGGAGGAGGAGGAGGAGGAGGAGAGAAAAAAGCAAAGAAATAACTCAGCCATCAGGATAGCTCTCAAAGAATCAGGTTATCATTTTAGGGCTTGGTGCAGTCAACAGTGCAGCCCCCTCTCCAAAGATGAGAAATTTGCAATGATAGAGCCCAGGTCTCAGCAAGGGGTCCTTCTAAAAAGGATTCCTGAGCAGGCCACAGCCCAGAAACCGGCCTGATGGTGAGATGTGATTTCCCTAATAGACAGGCCCAAGAGCCACAAGGCTGATCCAACAGACTCCTAACACACAGCTGGGCCAGCAGGAGTCAGGGCAAGCTTTCCAGACACATCCTTCAGAAGTGAAATCCGTCCCTTGGACCCAGCGAGCCCAGTGCACAGATGTCTGCAAAAGGAATAAGGGGAAGAGGTGGGCTGACACGAGATGATATCCAAGAGGAACACACCAGAAATTTCTGACTGGCAGACATATCACACTGCTCTGGTCTGCCCCTTGCACCTCTGTTTCCAGAAACAGCAGCTTCCTGCTGAGCAGCCCTGGCCACGGGCTGCAGCCGTGTCATTCAGCTCCACTCCTTGGGTGACCAACCCAGCTCCCAGCTCACCTGGCACCTGTCCAGAACCTCCAACTTAGCATGAGCACTCTTCCTGGGAAGGTCTCCCTGCTCTGCCTTGCCTGGAAAACTAGCCATCCTTGAAGGCACAGCTGAAAGCTCCCTCTCCCCAGAGGAGAATCAGTCACTTCTCCCTCAGTGGTCCTGCAGCATCCAATGGACATGTCCCATGTGACGACCCCCAGTACAGGGGGAACAATTCACTTTTTAAATACTGGTCCCTACTTGAGGGGCCTCCCTGTCAGGAGAGATGGCCACGTCCCAGGTGGGGACATGTAGAGGAGCACAATAGCCATCGAGCCAGGGTTCACCCTCTGGCTGGCCACAAAGCTGGGGGCCCCCTCTAGCTTTCTGGGAGTCAGACTCCCCACCTGGAGTGGGGATGACATTCCCATGACACATCCCCCAGGGTCACCATGAGGCACATGGGGCTGTGTCCCTATAGCTCTCAGCCACGTTCATGGCCCCTGCCTGGGTCTTGGGAAGCACCATCCAAGACTGAGTTACAAATTCAAGTGTTTTTCGCATTCTGCAGGGAGCCGGGAGGAGGGCGTACATACCCATCAGGAGGCTTGATCTAGGCACTAAGGGAATTGTGTGGCCTTGGACAGGCCACCTGCTTTCACTGAGCCTGTCACTTGGGAACAGGAGGGTCCACATGAATGAGGAGGTGCTGTCTTTAGCACACAGCCCAGTGGACAAGGGACGTGTCCTATCTCCCCATGTTGCCATCTTCTCTCCAGACCTCTCCTTACAGCCAGCTCACCCTACTGGTAGCAACTAGGCTATTTCTAGGTACTGGGACTCAAGGATCCAGAGTCTGAAAGCCAATCACCCCCTGCCCCAGAAAAGTGCAGTGGCCCAGGCCACCACTAGGGGGCACCCTGCAGAGTGTCTGCCTGGCCATGGGTCCAGGCCCTGCAGCCTGAGGCCTAGATGGACTTGCAGAGGTCTTTTCTCAGCAGCCAGTGGTGAGCACCCACACCTTCTCTAGATTCAGAGGTCCCTATGGTGGGAGTGGGGCCTCTGTCATCCAATCCATGTGACCTAAAAAGGTGAATGGCTGGGAAAGGGGTCTCTGGCATGCTGGAGACGTACACACCATTTAATTCTAGAAGTTTTAAAACCTTAAGTATCAAAGAAGCAAGGCCATGGGCAAGACTCACAGCCGAGGCCAGGTGGCCCTCAGGATGAGGGCACTCCACGGCTCCTCTCACCCCAAACCCAGGAACTGAATGCAGCACAAGACCACACTGTTACCGTCTCCTGCGCTTCAATATAAGGCACCCTGGTAGCCCTTTCAAACGAAGAACCTCACAGAGATTGAACATGTGCCACAATTCCCAATCCACACGACAGCTCCATCACCTGGAAAATTCTGAGCACTTGGAAAACTCTTGTTCTCTTCAAAAGGTTGTTGCTATCCTCTGAGAGGGAAATGATCTGTGCACACTCATGGGGGGAAAGACAGGTCAGCCCAGAGTCTGGGCTCAAGTCACAGCCTCCTCTCCTCCCAGCTTTGTGGCCCTGGGCTGCTTGCTTAGGCTCTCTGTGCCTCATCTGTCCCACAAAGCCAGCCTCAGACGATGCAGGTGAGGAAGGTGGTCCAGGAACTGGCGACAGACCCATCATCCCATGCCAGCTCCAGAGCTCCAATTTTGGCCTCCCACTGGATTCTGGCCTCTAAAACTGAAGATTTGTTAACCTCTTGTCTACAGCAAGCCTGGCTTTGTGCCAGAGGAAAATCAAATCTTTTGCATGTTCAAGCCAATAATCTTCTCCTCGGATGAGGCCCTGCGTTTTCCAAAATGCAAATTTTGTTTTTTTGAATGTTGCCTGAAAGGGAAGCACAAAGTCCCAAAGCCCAAGACAGGCTAGAGAAAAGGGACCAAAAAGGCTCAGAAAAGTAAAGAGACAGCTCCTTCAGGCTGCATGTGACTGGGCAGACAGTATGTTTTTCCCATCACCTAAGGCCTGGAGCCAATTTGTGGAAAAAAACAGACTACAAAGATACGCGGGTGGGAGGAAGAGAGACAGCAACAGATAGCAGGAGAGACAGCTGCGTGGCCAGCGGTGCTGCACTCAGGCCAGAGGTCTGTGTTTTAATTAGAGCAGCAGAGAGCAGGAGCTGCTGCCAGGGAGGCCGCCCCAGAGCGAGACACCCTCACCTGCCTGCCCATCTGGCAGCTCCTACAGAGGTCCCAGCCGAGGGTCCAATGCACAGTGCAAACCCAGGCAATGCTGCCTAATTAGCACACTTCCTGGCTCCCAGGGGTTCAACGGTATTCCCTCTAGAGACACCCCGATCAGGGCAGCTGTGAAGGGGCCAGGATGGAGCCCAGGGGCCCCTGTCTCCTTCCCCTGGGCCTGAAGTACAACCTTCCAGGCCAGAAACAGATGCTTCAGACACATCCCAGGACTCCCAAGCATCCCAGGGGCCAACTCCTGGGGCTGCTCCTGTCCCCAGCCAAGAACTAACTGCCCAGGGCCTCAATGGGAGGAGTGAGAATCTACTCTTGCTGCTAACAGTCAACACCCAGTGAGAGGCTGTCAGCCATCCTCAGGCCCTCCCTAGGAACCATGTGACTGTTAGGGGTTGTGAAGGGGCAGGTCCAGGGTAATGTGTTCCAGTCTCAGCTTGGACACTTGCTATGTGGCCTAGCACAGGGACAAGGGCCTTCCCCTCACGGAGCCTTGGAGCTCTCTTCTTTACACTGAGATAGGAGATAAGATGACCTCCCAGGGACCTAACGAGGCAGGTGATAGTGATGATGGCGACAGTGGTGATGATGATGGTGGTAGAGGTAATGACGATGAAGATGATAGCGGTGATAACAATGGTGATGATGACAACAGCGATGATGACGATAATGGTGGTGAGTAGGGTGATGGCGATGGTGATGATCAGATGGTGGTGATGGCGATGGTGATGATCAGATGGTGGTGATGGCGATGGTGACGCGTGACAGCGACGATGATGATAACGACTATGATGGTGATGATAACACACATATGGATTTTAATTGCATTACATCCTCACCCCGACCCTCCAGGGTTTTATCACCCTCATTTGACACCTGAGGAAACCGAGGCACAAAGAACGACTTCACAGTTACAACTCATAAACAGCAGTGCGCAGCTCTCACCTTTTAAAAGATGTCTTGACACACCTTAAATTGTGGTGTCCGAGTGAGATTGCGTGTGCATGCACAATTATGTGTGTAAGTGTGTGCATGTGTGTGTTAAGGGCTCCACTCCAGCCCCATACTCTGTATTCAGGGCTCTCCTGATTCTCTTTCTTGCCCCAACACCCACCAGTCCAGACCCCGTGCCCTGGAGCTACCATTCACCCTGGGACATGAAGACCCCACACTGATAATTCTTGGACAACAGGATGGAACCCTGGTTCTGTTTCCAGTGGACCGTGTGTCCTTGGGAAAGGGCAAGAGGGTACAGAGGCTGCAAAGCTCACCCTATGCTCCTCGGGGCACCATGCAAAGGGCTGCAGAGAGCCTTCAGTAAGGCAAGACTGGAAATACTGACGTCCTGCAAGAGATAGCAGGAAGCTTGGGAGAATCAGCCTTCCCCCACAACCACTCTGCATTATCTTATTTTAAATAGAGGGTTTAATTAAAGATAATCTTCACCCTTTTCCAAGCTTAAGTATCTCTGGTGCAATGTAAAAAGACACCGTTATAAATTGACAAGAGTAAAATCACCCAGCCCATGAAAATGGGTTTGTCGTGAATCTAAATTTGGAGGGCAAAGTCGTTAGGCAAGAAGGTGTGCTCGCCCGCAAGCGGATTCCTTTGTAAGGAATATTCTGCTTTATTCTGCCCACGCAGGGAAGCAGAGGAGCCGCAGGCAGCCCGAGATCAGGGCGTGCCAGACACCCAGTAAACCTGGAAGGAACTTTGCTGGACCTGCCAAACCACAGCTGCAGGGGAGACAGAGCCCTGAAGCCCAGCTTCCAGAACACTGGGAAAAGCAAAGGCTCTGGATGCTGCACGGGGAGACATCATGTGAAAGGTCAAGAGACAGTGCCTCCCTGACCGCTCCCTCTGGAACAGGTCCTGAGCCATCTGCCTGCTTCTTTAGAGACTGTCGCCAGAAAAAGGAGCCCAGCATTTCGATATGGAAAGTGAGCTTTCCTCTGCGCAAAATAGAAGACCTGAGACAGACAGACACGCCCTGAGAGCGCGCTTCCTCCTCGGGCCAGCCTTGAAAGCACAGTCTCTCATCAAGCCCTCTGCTTCCTCTGCATCCAGCGAGCCCCTCCCACAATTCTAGGGTGTCATTGCCACCTGCCTCTCAGCTACAAAGGACAAGACTGGGCTGAATTTACTGCCTGGTTATGCGAGAGGGCCTGGCACTGGGGTGGCCCAGTCAGCTGAAGTGCCCACCATGCTTTGGCCATCCAGAGGCGACTCCTTCCATTTGGCACAAAAATGAGTTAGGCCAGGCACGGTGGCAGCCTGGGAGGCTGAGGCAGGTGGATCACGAGTTCAAAGCCAGCCTTAGCAAAAGCAAGGCTCTAAGCAACTCAGTGAGACCCTGTCTCTAAATAAAATAAAAAATAGGGTGTGGGATGTGGCTCAGTGGTTAAGTTCCCTTGGGTTCCCCAGCATCCACCTCCCCAAATAAAAGTGAGTTAGCAGGGCCAATAAGACCCTAGGCCCAGTCACTCAGCTCCCCTCCCCTGAGGACTTGAAGTTTCATTACCAATGGTCTGTGTGACAGTGAGCCATGAAACAGGTGATTCCTGGCCCTTGGGTCTGTGTGCAGAGGGGCCACAGAGGGTCCCGGGAGGCCCAGCAGGGTCAAGCAAGGGTCCTCAGGCAGTCTCCAGATGAGGGCCTTCACTCTACACTTTCTGAAATTTTAACATGTGAATGTATCACCCATTCAAAATCTAAACTTAAATTACACTGTAAATGGATGTTTAAATTCAACTTAAAATAGATACAACATTTCAGTCACCTAGCCCCGGTGACCAGGGCTGCCCTGGCTGAGTATTATGAACTGGGGCTTAAAATAACCGAATTTTTTTCCTCTCAACTGTCCAGATGTCCAAAATCAGAATCAGTGGGTAGGAACCCAGGTGTGGGCAGGGCGATGCTTCTCCAGAGGCTCCAGGGGAAACCCTCCTGCCTCCCCCAGTTTCCTGTGGCTTCCTCTGTGATTCGAGGCCACAGTGCCCCACCCTGCCTGCGTGGGCCCACATCCTCCTCCTCTGTGTGTTGCCCAGCCCCTCCCCATCCCCTCACCCCCAGCAAGGACACATGGGACAGTTTTCAAAACATGCCTGAAGAATCCAGGATCATCTCCCACCCGGACCCTTGATTTAGTCACATTTGCAAAGTCCTTTCATGCTTATGTAGGAGACATCCCCAGGGCCCAGGGGAGTTGGGTCATGAGTATATTTGGGGGGCCTACCTCCCTACTGCCCCTCACTAGAGCCTGAAGTCCTTCAGGGTGGGAGGTCACCCCTGGCCTCCAGTGATGGGGGATCTTGCTGAACAGTCTTCTTTAAATCTGAGCCTAGGGCTGAGGATGTAGCTCAGTTGGTAGAGTGCTTGCCTCGCATGCACAAGGCTCTGGGTTCAATCCCCAGTACCATCAAAAAAAGGAAAAAAAAAAAAAAAAACTCTGAGCCTAAACCCTTCTCCCTGAGCAAAATAGCTCAGGACACCACCTTGTTCAGAAACTTCCAAGGAGGCTGCATAACCCAGGAATCAGAGAAAATGACTCCATGTTTCCTTGAACATAAATAACTTCTAGGGTGGGGATATCATGGGCTCCACATGAGTACTGGCCACATGTGGACCCTTCTAGCACACAGAAAACACGAGAGGACAAGGGGACTGACTGCATGCTCCTTGCCCAACGTGCCCCTCAGTGCCACAGTCCCCACCCTGTGATGTTTCCTGGGATCCTGGCAGTCACAGGTACAGCAAGGATCGATTAAACCATAGCTCTACACCATGCTATACCAGCTCTTATGGAACAAGCTCAGGGGTCCAAGCTCAGGGGTCACAGGACACTGGACCAAGCTGGCAGGAGCAGTGAGCAGAGGGGGGTTCTCCACAGCAATGTGAGAGGTCGGGAATCACAGCCCTACACAGAGCTCCTGCAGGCCGCCCACTGGCCATTCTGGGTGAAAACCCGGCAAAATGTACTTTATAAAAGCCTTTGCGCACCCTGCAGGATTTGAGAGTCCAATCTCCTGGACCCAGAGCTGCTCTGGGAATGTCTGCTGTGTAAAAACCCTCTGCTTTGCTCTTTGAGGAAACACTGTAACATCAGAAATCAGAAACCTAGGAGAACTTGGCAAAGGGGGAGGTGAAAAAAATTGTTTCATTTTTACAAAGCAACACTGCAAATGCTAAAAAAGAAAATGAGATCTACACTTTTAGAAGGCCTCCTAGAGCATCATCAGTATACCAAGCACAGCGTTCATAGCTCGGTACATCAGGCATGTCCTGATGTTGGGTGAAGGATTCCCACATGCATACTTCATTTTTTTGTTTTGTTTTCTTTTGTAGTATTGGGAATTAACCTAAGCATCACACATGCTAAATAAATGCTGTACCACTGAGCAACATCTGCAGCCACCCCCCTTTTTAAATTTTGAGACAGGGCCTCCCTACATTGTCCAGACTGGCCTCAAATTTGTAAGCCTCTTGCCTCAGCCTCCTGAGTTTCTGCGATTACTGGTGTGTACCATACTGTCGGTCCCCATGTAAGCTTAGGTGGAGAGATGCATGCAAACCCAGAGAATAGCCTACAAGGACCATCCCAGCCCACTGCTAGTGGTTCCTTGGGGAGTAGAACAAAGAGTCTTTTCTCAAATATTGTATGTTATTTGGATTTTGTCTGGAACTTTTAATAAAATGTGATCAGTTGATCTAATGAAGAATTACAACTTACCAAAAATATTTTTTTTTAAAAAAAGTAAATTTTAAAATATTACTCACGCTTTGATCTTTGTCAAGGAATTTATTTTGAAGAAATAAATGGACAAGAACTCAATGATGACCACCCGGTCATCAAATGGTTGTTTATAATATTAAAAATGCAAATAGCCATCGTAGGAAGGCAGCTAAAGTGTAGCAATTTTGTAGAAATTGACTTTTTTAAAAAACACTAAAATATCTTTATTGACAGAGAAAGAGATTCAGGACATCCAAGGTATGACAGTATATGGAATGAGATTCTGTTCTGTGAAGGTCCGTGGAGAGAGGGTTTGTGCAGGAAAGTAACCCTAAAGACGGTCCCAAAATGCTCCAGGGATTATCTTTGGGAGTCAGGAGTCAGGGGACATATTTACTTTTTTGCTTTATCAAAAATTTCTGGGGCTGGGGATGTGGCTCAAGCGGTAGCACGCTCGCCTGGCATGCGTGCGGCCTGGGTTCAATCCTCAGCACCACATACAAACAAAGATGTTGTGTCCGCCGAGAACTAAAAAATAAATATCAAAAAAAAATTCTCTCTCTCTCTCTCTCTCTCTCACTCTCTTTAAAAAAAAAAAAAAATCTGGGTTTTCCAAGTATTTCCATGATCAACTTCCCAACCACAGCATTTGAATCCCTGAAGCTCACAAGTCCCTCTTCTTGGAACATCCTGGCCTCCTGCCTACTCACCAAGACTCAGCCACCCTGGCCTGAGTACTATGAACTGGGACTCCAAGGACAAGTGGAAGAGTGGGGTATGTATTTTTGTCCATCTTTGCAAGGGCCAGGCAGGTCCTAGCATATGGAAGGTACTGGAACAGTCAGCCTAACAGGGGAAAAACAGGTGTGAGTGGTGGGAACATGAGGTTAAGGGAATAATTCTATAATCTTGGCCCACAGTACTGACCCCCACATGCTTTCTTTTCCAAAAAGCAATTTACCTGCAGCCCTGCCTGGCTTAAGTAGACAGGATATGTCACATTCCTCAGCAAACTACCTGTTATCTGCCGGAGAAATGCAGGCCCAAAATAATGTTGATAAGAGGAACACAAGTTACCCTGAAGGGGGACACTTTTGTGACCCTTTACACAAACCAGATCCTGGAACTCAGGGAGATAAGGATAATTTCTCCTAGCCATAAAATCTGTAACAATTTATGATTAAGAATCCAATTAAAACTGGTCAGCATGGGCCAAAGTGACCTAGAGTTGTCATGGCGGTGGGGACTTGAAAGTTTGATGTCATTCTACTATCAGTCAAATGTCAAGAGGTGGACCTGGGCAGGACTCTCTAGAAACTTCTCCAGGATCCCCAATAAAACTGGGGGGGCAGGAGAGGCATGCTGTCCCTTTCTTCTCTGAGAGGACCCACTCTCTCCTTGGAAGTATCTCCTTTTCTTTTTCTTATCCTTTCAATAAACTCCTGCCTGTCGCTCTGAGCGACACGTCTGAAATCTTTCTGACTTAATTGCAAGAATTGGGGTTTAGTGGGGAGGCGTCTTTGTACCGCCTCAGTTTCCCAGAAAGCCCCAGCCCTGTATGATGAGGGCAAAAAGAGGCACCATGGTATGTTTCCAGGACTGGCTTACCATGTGGGAGTCATGCATCCAGGCCTAGGATTTGAGGGTGGCAGTGGGGCGCTGCCAGGAACAAGACAGCTCTCCTGAGCAGGACCAGGGGCACACAGCACAGTATTTCCAGAAGTCATTCCTGCCTTGGGAGCCCATGGTTCCGGCACCGGTGTGATTCCCGAAGTGAGGTGTGGGACCAGAGCAGCTGCCGCAGAAGAGAGGGACCGAGCCCTTCACCACACCTACCTTCTCTCATTGTCGTCCAGGTGAGCAAAGAGCACGTTCTTAGAGATGGCTTTGGCCAGCGCAGTCATGGTCTTGTAGTCCTTGGGAATGACCTGCAAGGAAGCCAAGGAGAGTAAGGAGACAGGGCACAGGGTCTGGTGCCAGAGTTGACTTCAGACTCCTGCTTGGCCCTGGGGCTGTGACATGGCTTGAAATCAAACTCTTCAGCTTCTCATGTGGGGCTGCTCTCAGAAGATGCCAAAAAGACACGGTGTGTAACTTGATAAGTATGTCACAATTTTTTAATTGTTTAAAATAAATAAAAGATAAAGAACCTGAAATGGCCCCAGAGGAGGCTCAGGCACCATCTAGAATCTGGGATCATTGCTGACTGGCTCTGCTGGACTTTCAAGCCACCTGGAAGGTGCTATGACATCCAGTTGTGAGGTTACGGTCTTTTCTTGATTCATTTCACTGGATTTTTAAAAAGATAACAAACACAGCTTGGCACAGTGGCACACTCCTGTAATCCCAGAAGCTCAGGAGGTTAGACACAAGGACCGAGAATTCAAAGCCAGCCTCAGCAACTTTTTAAATTAATTAATTAATTTATTTATTTTTGTGGTGCTGAAGGTTGAACCCAGGGCCTCGTGCATGCGAGGCAAGCAATCTACCAACTGAGCTACATCCCCAGCCTCAGCCCTAAGTAATTTAATGAGATGCTATCTCAAAATAGAAAAAGGGCTGGGGATGTGGCTCAGTGGTTAAGCACCCCTGGGTTCAATCCCCAGTAGCAAAAACAAACAAACAAAAGAATAAACAGTTGTTTAGAATTTTAAAAGCTAAAAGAATTAGAAAACTTGCTGGATGCAATGGCACACACCTGTAACTCAGGAAGCTGAGGCAGAAGGATTGTAAGTTTGAGGCCAGGCTCAGCAAATTAGTGAGACCCTGTGTCAAAAAAGAGCTGAGGAATGCAGCTCAGTGGTAAAGTGCCCCTGGTTCAATCCCCAGTACCAAAAAAAAAAATTGGGAGAGGGATGGGGAATTGAACTCTGGGGCATTCGACCACTGAACCCCCTCTCCAGCCCTATTTTGTATTTTATTTAGAGACAGGGTCTCCCTGAGTTGCTAAGTGCCTCACTTTTGCTGAGGCTGGCTTTGAACTCGAAATCCTCCTGCCTCAGCCTCCCAAGCCACTGGGATTACAGGCGTGTGCCACTGCACACGGCTCAAAAAATATTTCTTAAATAGACAACTCAGTCGTGCTTGGAAGTGTACCCACTGTGATGCTGACCCAGGGAGGAGGAAAGGACACAGTGAGAAGAGAGAGGGGATAAATGGGGCGGGCAGACATCTGGGCTGCCATGGCCAGGAATGCAAGAAGGCATCAGCAGTGCCCTCTGCTCCCATGGGGATTCAAGAGCCACCTGCAGGAGCTCTGGATCCACGTGCTGACCAAGGGGTTCCTGAGCGAATGGAAAGCACTGCCGTCCCCCTCTCCCCCCAACAATGAGCAGCTACCACGCAGGCCCTGTTTGTGGTGCAGACCTAGAAGGCTGCCTGGGCCATGGCGAACCGCACCTTGAGCTCCAGCCACCCCAGAAGGCTTGGAGGGGACAGGTGCACAGGATATCCAACACCACGTAGCCCTTTGAGAGATGCCTCTGAGAGACTGGACCGAGGTTCCCATGAGCCCCTACAGTTCTAGCAGACGTGTTAAAAAGCATCTTTTTTATTTTGGAACAGATTCTACTCACATAAAAGTTGTGAGGACAGCACTGGACACCACCCCCGGGTTCCCCTTCTGTCGGCATCTGACTTCACCTGGGTGCATTCGCAACAACTTTGGAACCAGCCCTGGTCCACAATGTGTAGCTGAACTCCACCCCTGATTCTGACTTCCTGAGTTTTCAGACGGCCTTCCCCTGCCTTGGGACCCTGGCCAGCAACATTCAGTGGTCCCGCCTCCTCCGTCCCCTCTTGCCTGTGGCATCCCTCAGAAGTCCCCTGCTTGATGAATACAGGTCACATCCCCACCTTGGGATTGTCTGTGCTTTTTCTTGTGCTTAGATTACAGATCTGAGGAGGTTTTGTTTTCTGGGTTTTTTTGTTTGTTTGTTTTTTGGAGGGGGGACCGTGGATGGAAGGTGTCTGATGGATTTTTAAAATCATACTTTTACTAGTTTTTGTGATCTGATCATAAAGAATTAAGCACTAGGAAGGAGACCACACAGGGAGCACAGCTTCCATTCTGCAAGATGAAGAAGGTGCTGGTGGTGGGTAGTGGTGCTGCCTTTACCCTCTGTGTCCCTGAACTGTCTCAGGAGGGTCTGAACTGGGGCCCCAGATTCCTGTGCTCCAGCCCTAACCACCAGGGTTCTGGAGATGGGGGCGTTTTGATGAAGTCATGAGGGTGATCCTGGGTATGTCGGGATCAGTGTCCTAAGGAGACACCAGAGGCCTGCAGCAGGACAGAACCATATAGTCCCTCCAGCCACCCTGGTGAGTCTTGTCCTTCCCTAAGCCGGTCAGAATCCTAAAACAGAGACACCTCTCCAAAAAGTTCAACCCATAAACACGCTCTCAGTTCATGCTGGTAGAGATGATGTGACTCCAATCCTGATGGTGACCACGTCTCCCCTCCCATCTGTGATCAGATAGGAAACCAGGGCCCCCAGGCACCATGGGTTCCTTGGGGATCTGGTGTGTGAGAGCCCCAGGCTGAGCCCTCACCTTCCTGACATAGGACACTGCATCCTCCTCTGTGTAGACCTCCGCGCTCACACCCCCTCGCCGGCGGCGGGCCTTCACCACGGGGTTTGGGGGGGTCGGAGACACCTCCTCATCGTGGGACTCTGGCTGCGAGTTTGACTTCTGCCGGGCCAGAATCTGCCTGTTTTCTTCCTGTACAGGGAGAAGAAATGGGGAAAGGAGGTGAGAACATGGTCAGGACATAGCCAAACCCTAGGAATTTGTTGAAATGGGAGGAAAGGTCTCTAGGGGTCCCAAGGGCAAGGACAGGGACCCACCATTTATCTCACAAGCTCCTGGTCACCATCACCACTGCCAGAAACCCCTGCCTCAAGCACCTTTGATGACTTCCATCTGACGACTCCTAGTCTTGAAGAATGTCTCCTCCAGACTGGCCATATATATCCCCTGACCAATTCAGACACCTACGCGACCCCACCCCGCTCCTGGGTTCTGGCTCCTGCATGGACTTCAAGGGCATCTCCAAGTCCACCTGTTCCAAGCTGGATGACTGCGCCAGCCACAGTGCCCTCACCCCAGGCCACTTCTTGTTCATTCACACAGTAAGCACTATTTATCTCTGGGCCTGTTGGGTGAGTCTAAATGCCTGGTATCAACCTCTCAAGTCTGAGGCTACCAATTCAGTTTCTGAGACCCCCACAAGGGGCTCTGCTCATCCCATACCCTGGTACCTGACTCACAATAAACATTGGGAAGTATCTGTGGGTGCCTCACCAAGGCCCTCAGCAACTCAGCAAGATTCTGTCTCAAAATTAAAAAGAAAAGGACTGGGGATGTGGCACAATGGTAAAGCACCCTTGGGTTCAATCCCCAGCACCCCAAAATAAAAAACTGCAGTGCCCCACCATCACAGTCTAAAGAGTGTTCATGTTCACCTAGAACCTCAGAATAGGACCTCATTAGGAAATAGGTTTCTGTAGCTATGACTAAGGCAAGAATTGAGAAGAGGTCATCCAGAATTTGAAAGGGCCCTCAACCCAATGGTAATGTCCTTATAAGACACAGGAAATAAGTCAAAAAGACACAGAAAAGCAGCCACATGAACACACAGGCAGAGATCAGAGTGACAATTCTTGAGACAAGGAACACCTGAGGCCACCAGAAGTCAGAAAGCAGCAAGAAAAGGTCCTCCCCTGGAGCCTCAGGAGGGAGCACAGCCCTACTGACACCTCATTCTCAGGTTCCACGCCTCCATGACTGTGAGAGGAAAACTTACTGATCTACACAGCTGGAGGCTACACCCCGCAGAGGCCAGCCCTGCTCAAGGTCATGCAAAGTCATTCTGCCCGTGGTGAGTGAGCATCCTCCCCTGGACCTCCACAAAGGGCCTCAGTTGAGGAAGCCACTTGCCCCAGCCTTATGCATGAACATGGAGGCCAGGAGAGGCCACAGGAGTCCCACAGCCCTGAGCCACCAGGTCCGTGAGCCACCCAGTGGACTCTGAGATCCCTTCTCACCCCCTCTGACATCCTACTGTTGCTCTGGGTTCTCCAGATACCACCTCCAGGACCCTCCCCTGCACTTCAGCTCTCCCTGCACCAGGTGGCTGCAGCACCTTCCTGTGCCCCAAGCCCTCGTGTTCCACTCTGCCCTGAGCTTTGCCCAGGTGAGAGTAGTGGCAAGATCTCCATAAAGAGATCTACTACAGTCTTACCCGTCTTACCCACAGTTACACTCAGTGGACTGCATTCTGAAAATATTAAAAGGAAAATTCCAGAAATAAGCAACTTGTAAGTTTTAAATCGCATGCTATTCTAGGAGCACAATGAAGTCTTGCACCAGACACAGGGCTTGGTGACCCAGTCTCACAGGTCAAGTGGTGGAAGGACTCAAGGTCAGCCTGGCAGCCACCCACTAATGCCTTCTGATGGCTCAAGAGCCTGCCGGTGCAGGACTGAAGATGCTGAGGTATCCAGTGCCAGGAGCCCAGACATCCTGGGGCTCGTAGGAGGGACAAGCACCAGCCAGTGAGTGCCTAATCTCCTATCTTGACTTCAAACACCCTCCCTTTGAGCAAACTATTTATTTTTTCCAAACATTTAACCTACTTCAAATCACCCAGCCAGGATGAAGACCCAGCAGGGAGGTCTCAGATGCTGAGTAGCAGAGAAAGCTACCCAGTATCTGAGACCTCCCTGCTCACCTGACCTCATGCAGGGCCCAGCCCTTCTTCAGCCACAGCCATTTCCCCCAGAGCCTCCTGGCAAAAACATGGCTGTCTCACGGAGGACATGTGGTATGAGATCCTGCTAAATGCCAATCAACTGCAGACCTGTGGGTGGTGGATACGTATGATGACGCCCAAATAGGCCAGAGCAAACCTGGCCAGCACCAAATCGGGCAGTGATTATTGGTCTCTGAACCATCATTGTTTTCAAGTACCTCTCCTCATTTCTCTGTCACATGTCAGGCTCGGACCCATCCATGTCAGCCCCCCTCAACTTGGCAGAGGGAAAGACAGCTTGTCCCACTCACAGGGACAGATCTTGGCTAGCACACACCCCCATCAGCAATTTCACTGTCACCTTATATACCTGTGGATCCAAATGCCCAACCAGGAAATCCTAAGGGTACCACCACCTGCATAATTTTAAATGCAGTCATTTAAAAATATTTTATGGAACTCTCAAAAAGAAGATGGCAAGTGGGTGACACACACATCTTCTTCTTCCAGACACTCACTGGAATGATAGTAACCTTAAAATATGCACATACGTAAATCTGCCACAAGTAAGAAGATGGGAGAGATGTCAAGAGGCTTCAAAGGGTTCCTGGAAACAGCCAGCAGGTCCAGGGGTGGGTGTGACATGCAGATGAAAAGTCCCCTGGCTCTGGAAGGGGAAGGATTTGCCCCTTGAAACCCACAAGTAGAGCACAAGCCATGAAGGTCAGCCGGAAGCACCAAGCCCAGAGGCCGGGCCCCCATGACATCCTGCCGTTCCCTTTCTTACCTTTTATTGTGGAAAATTTCAAGAAGATGTAAAAATGAAAGGAAAAATACAATGAATCACCAAGTGCTCATCACCCAATCTCAATGATGATTAAAATGGAGCCCATCTCTTCCCACCTCATCCTCCCTCCCTCCCCTCGCCCTCTCTCTCGCTCGCTCTCTCTCTCTCACACACACACACATACACAAACACGTTCACATTCACACAGTTGGAGAAAATCTCACAAACTATGTGATTTCACTAAATACTTCAATATGTATCACTAACCCATAACCACAAACAATTTTACACTGTTAGTGGGATTGTAATTAGTAAAACCACTGTGGGAACCAATACGGAGGTTCCTCAAAAGGCTAGACACAGAACCACCACATGACGTAGCTATCCCACTCCTCAGTATTTATCCTAAAGAACTGAAGTCGTCCTACCACACTGGTACATGCAAACCCATATAGAGAGCAGCACAATTTGAGCCAAATTAAGGAACCAGCCTATCCATCAACAGATGAATGGATAAAGAACATGTGGTCTATATACACAATGGAGTTTTATTGAGCCATAAAGAAAAACGAAATAATATAATTTGCAGGGAAATGGATGGGACGAGAGACCATGATATTAAGCGATATCAGTCAAACTCAGAAGGTCTAGGGTCGTATGTTGTCTTGTATATGTGGAAGCTAGAGAGGAAAAAGGAAGAGAAATGGTCTCATGAAAATCAAAGGGAGATCAGTAGAGGAAAGATGCAAAAGGGTAGGAGGTTGGAGGGGAGCTAGGGGGTTATATAGGCAAAATATATTGTTATATTGTGCACACATACAAATATGTAACAGCAAATCCCATCATTACATATAACTATAATACACCAATAAAACATGTGGGAGAAAAAAACCTAACCACAGGGGCTGAAGGAGGCTCAGCAAGAGATTAATTGCCTAACACATGTGAGGACTTGGGTGCAATCCCCAGCACCACACACACACACACACACACATACATACACACACAAAACCACAATACCCATTACCACCCTCCAAAATTAATATTTATTCCTTAATATCATCAAATACCCAGTCAGTGTTGAAACTTCCCCAACTGTCTCCACTTTTAAGGTGGGTTTTTAATCTAATCAGAATCTAAGAGTATTGACTCATTCTTAAATGTAAACAAAGATTTCTTGACATTGAGGAAAATATTCAATATGAATAAAGACCAGGATAAATGAAAAGAAAAAAAATGGCCCTGGGAGAAAATAAATTTAGGACAGAGAAGACAATTTCAAAAAAAATAAAGTCTTGTTTATATACTGCCCAGAGAGATTTGAAGAGATAACTTTATCCACTGGATATTAATAGAATAGTACAAAAATGGAAACTTGGGCTGGGGATGTAGCTCAGTAGCTCAAGTGGTATCGCGCTCGCGTGGCATGTATGCGGCCCCGGGTTCGATCCTCAGCACCACATACAAACAAAGATGTTGTGTCTGCCGAAAACTAAAAAATAAATAAATAAATATTTTTAAAAAATCTCTCTCTCTCTGTCTCTCTCTCTTAAAAAAATCTTTTTTTAAAAATGGAAACTTCCTTTAAAAAGAAATAATATAAGCACATACACATCTCATTTATTCTTTCTTTTAAAATATGTTTTGTAGTTGTAGATGGACAGAATGCCTTTATTTGCTTATATTTATTTGGTGCTAAGGATTGAACCTAGTCCCTCACACATGCTAGGCAAGTGCTCTGCCACTGAGCTATAGCTCAGCTACATTCTTAATTAATATAATTTATATTGCATATAAAATATATGTGTAAAAAATATATATATATAAAATGAATCAGGGAATATTTTATCCAAGGAAAGAGCCAAAAAGACAAATAGAAACCATGTAAGAAAAAAAAATAAAATATCTAACAAAAACAGTCCAAGAGTTTCAACATCTGATCACTTAAAGTTCCATCCTGAATGAGAGAAAATCCTCAAACCTGAATTTGAGGGTCATGGCTGAGAGGACCACAAAATGTTCAGACTGGTCAATAAGGATATTCTATAATATTCTATCCTGAGAATTTCCAGGTATAAGAATTTCCAAAAGTCCTCCCAGGAGAAGTGTCAGGCTGCCTACTGGGAACTGAGTATCAGATCAGCTCAGACTGCTTGACAGGGGGCCCAGACGGGGATGTGAGTGAGGCCACAGATGTTCCAGGGACAGGTCAGGGCTGTAAGTACCCCAGGGACCACAGTTCCACCTGGCCTCTGTGCCCAGAAAACCTGCCTTTTGTGAGTGATAAAGGCATTTTTGCAATATCCCTGATTATTGATTTTTCAACTTTTAGGGGGAAAAAATGTAGACAAAGCAAAGACATCTTAGTGCTTCTGGAAACATATATATAAACATCAGGCCACAGGGTCAAGCCCATGCACAAACTCCCACACTTCAGGCCAACTAAAGGGAACAAAAAGAGAAAAACGTAAAGTGGCATTAGAGATTAAAGTGACACCCTCAAGAGTCCCGCACATCCATCAAGGGCAGCTCACAGACATGAGGGAGGACAGGGACCTCAACAAAGTGCTGCTGCTGTTGCTACTTATAGTGGACAATCTGGGATTCCACACCCAGGGGAAATGCCTTCAAATGAAAGCAAAGAAGGACATGTTCAGACAAACAGATAATCCGTGACGGACAGGCCCATGCTCCAGAAAACACTAAGAGCTGATTTGTTGGCAGGAAAAAAAACAACCCTCAGGGAAGCCCAGAGATGCAAGGAGAGGTCAGACAGAAGAGCAGGTGTGTGGTTGACCCAAACACATTCCAGCCACGTAAAATGCCTGCGTGTCTGCGGCCAGATCTAAATGCACATGGGCCCCAACACCAACACATCTTGTCTCACCTCTACTAACTCCTCCCAGGGCCTCCAACCTGAGTTAGAATGGAAAGCATCCCATGGACAGACAAGTCCACCACAGCCCCATACTTGTCCTGGTGCTTGCTGTCCCCCTGCCAGGATTGCTATTCCCAGGTGCCACCATCTCCTGTCTCTATCCAAATGTCACCTTCTTTGTGCAGGAGAGCACCTGCCCCACATGGCTTCCCCTCACCTCCTATGTTCCTGTTCTCATGGCACCTGCAGCAAGCTAATCGTGGCCTGCTCCATAGAACATATTTTTGACCACTCTCTCCCTCCCTAGATACAAGCTTCACTCACTGCAAAATCTCCAGCCCTTAATTCAGTGCCTACATTGGAAAGATGCTTTTAAAATGAATGAATGGGGGCTGGGGTTGTGACTCAATGGTAGAGCGCTTACCTAGTATGTGTAAGGCACTGGGTTTGATCCTCAGCATCACATAAAAATAAATAAATAAAATAAAGATGTCGTGTCCATCTACAACTAAAATTTTAAAAAAATGAATGAATGCATTTAAAAATTTTTTAGAGTATCATTTTGAAAGTCAGAATAACTCAGCCCAGAAAATTGCAAATGCTTTCCTTCTCTTGCCTGACATCTAGACTTTTGGGGGGGATTGAACCCAGGGGTGCTTAACCACTGAGCCACATCCCCAGGTGTTTTTTTTTTTTTTTTTTGTGTGTGTGTGTGTGTGTGTGTGTGTGTGTTTTATTTAAAGACAGAGTCTCACTGAGTTGCTTAGGGCCTCATTAAATTGCTGAGGCTGGCTCTGAACTCTTGATCGTCCTGCCTCAGCCTCCCAGGATGCTGGGATTACAGGCATGGACCACTGCACCCAGCTGATATATCTAGACTTTAACACACAGACACACACAGACACACACACACACACACACACAGGGGGAGAAGGGAGCCTGTATATATGAAAGAATGCAGAGTGCTGAGTACCAAAAGCCAAGTTGTGAAGTCCCTTCGACTCCGTTGCTGTTATAATGCTAATACAACACAAATAAACGGAAAGGAACAATCATGCCTAAATGAAAATAAAACATTATTTTTTGCCATTGGGCAGACATAAATACCACTAAAACCACCAAAATAAATAACAAATCCCAGAAATGACATCCTCCACTTGCTGTACCCCTGAAAGGCAGTCTCCTTGGGCAAGACTGTCATCTATCAAACTCTGCAAAGAGTGTTACAGGATGTCCAGAAGACACATGTCCAGGCCATGTTGACAGCACAACTTTGGATGAACTGTGTTTATTGCAACCCCCTCTCTGCATGTCCGTCACATATCCAACCCAGTGGTCATGGTGCCCATCCTAAAATTAAAGATGACAATGGATTCAACCCAGTGAAACAGATATGCAAATCAGGGCAAAACCAAGCCAGGCACTGCCAAGACTAACAATGGCTGATCATCCTCTAGAAAATAATGGGGTTCCACACCCTTTGACCCAGCTATCCCTCTCCTCAGTCTACACTCAAAGGACTTAAAGACAGCATTCTACAGGGACACAGCCACATCAATGTTTATAGCAGCACAATTCACAATAGCTAAACTGTGGAACCAACCTAGATGCCCTTCAGTGGATGAATGGATTTAAAAAAATGTGGCATATATAAACAATGGAATATTACTCAGCAATAAAAGAGAATAAAATCATGGCATTTGCAGGTAAATGGATGGCATTGAAGAAGATAATGCTAAGTGAAGTTAGCCAATCCCAAAAATACAAATGCCAAATGTTTTCTCTGATATAAGGAGGCTGACTCATACATAGTGGGGTAGGGAGGGGGAGGATGGGAGGAATAGACAACTCTAGATAGGGCAGAGGGGTGGGAGGGGAAGAGAGGTGGGCAGGGGATTAGCAATGATGGTGGAATGTGATGGGCATCATTATCCAAAGCACATGTATGAAGACATGAATTGGTGTGAACATACTTTATATACAACCATAGATATGAAAAATGTGCTGTATATGTGTAATAAAATTTATAATGCATTCTGCTGTCATTTATTTTTTAAAAAATCAATTTAAAAATTTTTTTTTAAAAGAAAGAAAAGAATGGGGTTCCAAGTCACTTCTTTGCCAGTGGGGTGAGGATGGTGGCTGCGATGAAAAGCATCCACATTCCTTCCCCTTGGGTGAAGATTCCACCTGGGCTTCCAGATCATACCCAGGAAAGTCATGAAGTCATGAAGATGACCACTAAGCATTATCAGGTGATTCATTTCTATAAAGCCTTTGACCTACACCATCTTTACTGACAGAAGCTTCAAGCTTCCTCATGTGCTGAAATGCACATAGTTCTCCCAGGTGGGAGCTACCACATGCCTGATGTCTCTGCACTTCACTCTCAGGGTGGCACTCATGGACACGGCCTGGGGAGGAGCACCAAGGGTGCCATGTTGGGGCCACCTCCAGCTTGCCTCAGGAGGGCGGGGCTCCAGAGCTAGTCAAGCACATACTACATCTTCTGTTGCCACGGCAACCAGCCACATCATAATCTCTGGGCTTTGCATAAACACTGCCCCACCTTGAACCATACATCACTTTTTCATAGATCTCCCCATTTCCAGTCACCAGGAGGCAGAGGTCAATGACGACTTGCGAGATGTTATTGCAAGTCTGTGTTCTTTCGTTCATTAGCGATCTTTCACAGAAACTGTCACATCTACCATCTCCATTCCTACACAAACCGGATGCTAACCAGAAACACAAGTTACACTGCAAGTAAGAGACGCTGGGCCTTCACTTTTGGAAGTGATTAAAAATACTAATGGTGGCAACAGTCATCACAGAAGCATGAAACCTGGGCTGGAGAGTTGAGAAAGGTCCGATGCAGAACACTGTTCCATTCTCACAAGGCTCCGCAGTGCCTGGGGGGAAAAATGCACAGACAAGTCTGCTCCTGTGCCCACAGTGGTTTTAGGCAGCTCACACTCATCCTGGAAGGGACAGCAGCCAAGGCAGATGCAGGAGGTGACAAGGGCATGGCCAGGACAAGGGCAGAGGGGGAAGAGCTTGATCTGCCAGAGCAGCCTCACACTTGGCTCAGATGTCCCAGGGGAGGAAACAGGAGCCTGGCAGATGCCTCCACTGAGCAGGTGAGTGAGTAGTATTATTATTATTATGGCAAAATTCACATGATACAAAATCAACAACCATTTTAAAGAATACAACATAGTGGCATTAGGTGCATTCACAAGCCTGGCATCATGATGCACACCTGTAATTCCAGCGACTCAAGAGCCTGAGGCAGGAGGATCAAGTTCAAGGCCAGCCTCAGCAATTTGATGAGACTCTAAGCAACTAAGCAAGACTCTGTCTAAAGAAAAAAATTAAAGGGGCTGGTTATGTGGCCCAGCACCCCTGGTACCAAAAATAAAGTACATTCACAAGACTGTGACCATCATTTTTATCCAGCTCCAAGACCCTCTCATCCCTCAAAGGAGTCCATCAGCCACCATCACCTCCGGCCCCAAGCAGCTGCTGATCTGCTTCCTGTCGCTGTGGATTTGCCGTTCTGGAATTTCATATGAATGGTGCCTGTGGTCTCTGCATCTGGCTTTCTTTTTTTTTTTTTTAAGTTGTCAATGGACCTTTATTTTATTTCTATGCGGTGCTGAGAATCGAACCCAGGGCCTCACACATGCTAGGCAAGTGCTCTACCCCTGAGCCACAACCTCAGTCCTCCATCTGGCTTCTTTCACTCAGCACCATGTTCCAAAGGCCCATCTACATCAGAGCATGTGTCAGAGCTTCATTCCCTTTTGTGGCCAAATAATGCTCTTATTGTTGGGAGGGATCATTTGTCCACTGATGCACATCTAGGCTGTTTCCATCTTTGTGTGCTGAGGACCCTCCTGCTTTGAATACCTGTCTTCCACTCTGTGGAGTTTGGATATTTTCTGCTTGGTTTTTGTTTTTAATATGGGCAACATGAGTTGGGTTTTTGGACACACTGACTCGGAGGTAACAATGAGGCCCAGACATGCGAATATCCCACAGGGAAATGAAGCTGTGGCCCTGGGGCAGAGACAAAATGATTTGTGGCTTGAGTGCTTTACCCTCTGGACTGTGATCCCAACTCCATCCCAGAGCCTCGATGCCAGATGTACTTACTGTAGGCACCACTTGGAAGAAAAAAAAAGAACAAATGAATGACAGGTCAATACAGGGGTTTGAGCCTGGTGTCATGACCAAAGGTACCACTCAGTTTTCCCCAGAGTCTCTGCAATAGGCAGGTAGAGTGGGCTCAGAATTGAAGGGGCAGGGGCAGAGGTGGCAGCAAGGAAGCAGGATGGCCCCTAACAACATCCAAGGACAGAGGAAGCCTTGAAAGGCCAGCCATGGGTGATGTGGGCCTTTATAAATCACAAAGACCTTCTTGGTGATAAGGCCAGGAAGGATCCCAGTGGGAAGGCCAGGATCTCAAGGAATTTCCTTCTAGAGTCTAGATTAGGCACCTGGGTCTGAGCTCACAATTATCTACCAGGCTGTCAGACCCACACCCACTGGATACAAAAGAGCTCCAGCTGTTGGTGTCCCAAGTGGCCCATGTCACACAGGAGCATGTGGCCCATGCTCTTTCATTGGGTGGGGATCCCAGGTCCCTCCCTGGGGGAACCAAGTCTGTTTTCTTCCAGACAGCAGCAGTCAGGGCCTGTTTTCTGAGAAGGATGGGCATCGCCTGACCTGGCATGGAAATGATTTTCCATCTTCAGCAGGCACAGGGTCAAACTGGGCAGGATACGGGTGGTCTGAAACACGGAGGCCACTTCAGGAGGCCACAGGAAGAAATGGGCAGGGTTGGAGCCAGGGAGCCTCCCCGGCCACCACAGGGCTCCTCTCCCTGTTCTGCCTCCCACAAATGCCTGTCCATTATCTCTGCTGGTATCCCTTTCCTTTCCCTCCGTGGAATTCCAGGAAAACCTCTCATTTCTCAGATTCCCCTTTCCTGTCTCTGTTTTCATGCTGATGAATTGTCTGGAGTGAGGGACAGTCAAGGTCATCAGGTCAGGACAGGGTTTTCCAGCCAAAGGAATCTTTATACTGAAAGTGTGGGAACCAGTTTCCAGAGGGGTTTCCAGAAAGCTCGGTGGCCAGAATTTGCCCCTGAATCGAGGAACAACAGCCCAGGGATTGTCCCCTTCCTGCCCTAAGGCCAGTAATGCCATGGGCTGTAAAGATGTCCCTCCTTTTCTTATGACAACATTTTTCCTACACAAGGGATAGAATGCAGACTTCAGCGGAAAGGAAGCCATTCAGGTGGGGACTAGAATCTCAGAGATTTTCTGGAACCTAGTTTGTCCTCATGAGAAGCCCCCATGGCTGGGGCTGGTGGCTTTCCAAAGTCCTGCCTGACTGTCCACTTCCCTGGCCCTAAGGCTGCAGTCTGCCCTCTCCCACCAATAGGGATTCAAAGAGGCAGTTTATCAAGCCAACCGCCTCCTCAGCACTGGACTCCCACACCCAAAGGAGGAAAAGTGATTTCAGTAGCATGGCTTCCTCAGGCACCCACCCCTGCGAGGCAAGCATGAGCAGCATTTCTGGCCCGTCTCCAGGGAGAAGCTCTATGTACCATCCCAATACTGCCCATCTGCACCCTGAAGCCCCAAGTCCTAAGAGAGTGGTTGTGGCATCTGAAGACCTAGGCCTCCAAGAGAGGGTCCCAGGGTCACCAGCCCCAGGCAGGAATTATGAGCTGAGCTCAGGGGTGTAGCATCCTCTAAAGAAACCAGAATAAGTGGGCAACTGAGGACCAGAGAGGGTAAAGGACTGGCCCAGGGAGTACTCAGCCATTCAGTGGTAAATGTATAAGAGAAAAACAGTCTCTAGTCATTTATTGAACACCAAATGTATACCAGGCTAACACAGAGAATAGAGGAAAAGGCAAAGAAGAGGACCCTGGACCAGCCTTGGAAAGGAGGAAGCAGGGAGGATCTCCCAGATGATGCTCCCTGCCAGCCCTGCTCAAAAATGTGCTTGCTCCTTCCTCATCTGAGCTCAAGACAAGTTGTATGCCGCCTCTCCCTAACCTGGAAGGCACATCAGACCTTTGTCTGCTTCATTAATCTCCTTGAGGAATCAGGGTTTGATTTCACTGCTACGATTTCTTTGATTCCTTAGCTTTTCTGCTTTTATTTTTATAAATTATCTCTTCATCCTTCATCTTTCTCCATTGCTCTACATCTGACTTCTCAGGTTGGATGCTGTCAGGGCTGGAATAGTGTTGGAGTTTGGATCTGGAAGCTCTGGATCTGGAAGTTCATATGCTGAGGGCTTGGTCCCCAAGACTGCAGTATTCAGAGGTGGGGCCTGCCGGAGGTGACTGGATCATGGCCTCATCAGTGCATGAGGCCATCAATGGATTCATAAATTAACAGGCTAGGAAGGTGGCGAAAACTGTAGGAGGTGGGGCCTAGCTTGAGGAATTGGGTCACTTGAAAGGGACATCTTGTCTCCCTGGCCCCTTCTCTCTGTCTCTCTCCTTCCCAACCATCTTGAGGTGAGCAGCTCAGCTCCACCATATGCTATGTTCCCTTACCACAGGCCTGCAAACAACACAGCCAGGAGACCATAGGTAAAACCTCTGACCCCCGTCAGCCAAAATAAACCTTTCCTCCTTTTAAATTGTTTCAGGTACTTTGTCACAGTGACAGTAAGCTGACCTATACACAGAATTCCCCCAAATCCAAGTCCATCTGGAAACTCCAGGGGACCTTGTTTGGAAACAGGGTTTGCAGATATGATCAAGTTCAGACAGAACTTTGGGAATGAAGGAGGAGAGATGGAAATGGTAGCTCCTGGGCACATATACTAGATGGTTCTCCCCTTTCAAATGATTTAAAATATGCATTAAAAGTAAAAATTATAATGAGGGTTCAATGTATGTAGATGTAATACATATGACAATTATAATAAGGGAGAGTGGGGCTCTAGGGTACAATGCTCGCATGCTTTACTGGAAATGGTAAAACAATAATTAAAACAGTCAAGGAGTTACTTATAATTATTGTAAGTTCTAGAGCAATCACTTTAAAAGACAGTAAATAAAAATTCAATACTAAAAATAATCAAAGAATAAAGGCAGAAAAAAAAAAGAGGAACAAGAGGGAAAAATACACAAGACAAATAGAAAAATAATTCATTTTTTAAAAAAATCCAACCATAACAGTAATTACGTTAAATACATATGGTGTATAAGTGAGGTAATATATATGTATATGTATGTGTATGTAGAGTAAGAAATATTATTTCTTTTTTTAAAAAAAACCATACATTGTCTAAACACATCAATTACAAGACAGGAATTGTCATTGGTTAAAAAAAAAAATTTAAACCAACCATTTGCTGTCAATAAGAGACCCTTTACTGGTAGAGCTACAGTAAAAGGATGGGAAAACATGAGCCATGAAAATCCTAATTAAAAGAAAGCATGTGCAGCTGTCCTCATGTCAGACAAAATACACAAAGGAAACAGAGAGGAACTGATCACGGAGCTTCAAAATTCATGGAGCAAAGCTGGTCGAGTTAAAGGGAGAACTAGAGAAGTGCACAATTATAGCTACTCATCTCAGTGCTCCTGTGCAGTAACAGAACAAGGGGACAGAAAGCCATCAGGGACAGAAGATGCCTGCCACTAGAGCATCAACATTGACACTGCCCCACCCAACAGCAGCAGGATTACCTGGAGCACTCGCCAAGATAAGCATTAAACACACCTTAACAAATTCAGAAGGGAGGAGTGCACAACTCACCAGGATGGAACTGAGCCAGAACTGGGTGACAAAAGCATCTGAAAAGCCCCCCCCCCCATTTTCAGAAATTAAACAAAAAATCTTCTAAATAATCAATGAAACAAAAATCTTGGTGGAAACAGGAAAATGTTTGTACTACATAAAAAATGAAAAAAATGCAGCATATCAAAATTTGTGGGATGCAGCTAATGTTCCACAGCTGTGGGGTGTCTACATCATTACATTAGAAAAGAATAGTAGGAGCCAGGCACAGTTGCACATAACTTGTGATCCCAGTGACTCAGGAGGCAGAGGCAGGATTGCAAGTTCAAAGCCAGTCTCGACAACTTAGGAAAGCCCTAAGCAACTTAGCAAGACACTGTTTCTCCAAATAAAAAAATAAACAGGGATGGGGAATGGGAATTTAGCTCAGTGGTTAAGTGCCACTGGGTTCAATTCCTGGGGGGGAAAAAAAAAGTCTTAGGGGCTGGGATTGTGGCTCAGTGATGGAGCGCTTGCCTGGCATGTGTGGGGCATTGGGTTCGATTCTTAGTACCACATATAAACAAACAAATAAATAAAGGTCCATCAATAACTAATAAATTTTTTTAAAGTCTTAGACCAATAATCAAAATTTTCACCTTAAGAAACTTTAGCCCAAAGCAAAAAATAACAATAAGATCAAAAATAGAGGAAAAACAATGAAACTAAAATCTACTTCTTTGGAAAAGTTCATAAAGTTGACAAGCTTCTAGCCAGACTGATCAGCAAGAAAAGACACAAATTACCAACATCAAGAATGAAAGAATACAAATATAGACATTAAAAGGATAATTAAAGTTATCAAAAAAAATCTATCCCCATAAATTTAATAACTTAAATTACTTGGACCAATTCCATGAAAGACACAAACTACCAAAACTCAGGAAGAAATGGATAACCTAAATAGGTTATACTATTATCCTATTTTTCTTCTATTAAAGAAATTGAATTTATAAAACCTTCAAAGAAAACTCAGGGCTCAGAAGAGGTTATGCCATTCTACCCAGGGTTCTCCTGGTTCTTCCAGCCAGAAGAAGACTCCCCAACTCACTTTGTAAGACCAGCATTATCCTGACACCATGTGGTATTAGATCATTAAATAAATAAAACTACAGACCGGGCTGGGGTTTTGGCTCAGAGGCAGAGCGCTCACCTAGTGTGTGTGAGGCACTGGGTTTAATCCTCAGCACCATATAAAAATAAAATAAAGATACTGTGTCCACCTATAACTAAAAAATAAATATTTTAAAAAACTACAGACCACATCCTCCATGAACATAGTGCAAAAGTCCTCAAGAATGCATTAGCAACTAAAACCCAGTACATGTTCTTATATTATCTAACACAGAGGATTTTCTAACATAAGCTAATGGCCCAGAAAGGCAAAGCTAGCTCAAAATTCAAAAAGTATCAGCTCAGGAACTGACTTCCTTAACAAGACTCCTAAAGCACAAGAAATAAAATCAATAATCAATAAATGGAATGGTATCAAACTAAAAAGCTTCTTCACAGCAAAGAAAAAAATCAAGAACATAGAGACCCCATAGAATGGGAGAAAATCTTTGCCACCTGCAACTCAGATAGAGCATTAATTTCCAGGATATATAAAGAACTTTAAAAACTTAACATCAAAATAATGATAATAACCCAATCAATAAATGGGCAAAGGAACTGAACAGACCCTTCTCAGAAGAAAAAAATACAAATAGCAAATATGTGAAAACATATTCAACATCTCTAACAATTAGAGAAATGCAAATTAAAACTACACTGAGACTTCACCTCACTCTAATCAGAATGGCAATTATCAAAAATTGTATTTTTACAACAACAAATTGTATTTTTACAGTAACAGTAAATGTTGGTGAGGATGTGGGAGGAAAGGTACACTTACACATTGCTGGTGGTACTGAAAATTGGTGAAACCAATCTGGAAAGCAATATGGAGATTCCTCAAAAAACTAGGAATGGAATCACCAGTTGATCCAGCTATCCAACTCCTTAATATATATCCAAAAGATTTAAAATCAGCATACTATAGTGTCGCATTGTAGTACATCAATAAGCAACTCAATTCACAATAGCTAAGCTATAGAACCACCCTAAGTGAGCTTCAACAGATGAAGGAATAAAGAAAATGTGGTATGTATACAATGAAATATTACTCAGCCATAAAGAGGTATGACTTTATGACACTTGCCAGTAAATGGAAGGATCTGGAGACTATCACGCTAAGTGAAATAAGCTGTCCCAAAAGCCAAAGGTCAAATGTTTTCAACTGATATGTGGAAGCTAACCCACAATGGGGGTGAGGGGTTGGAAGAAGAGATATAGAAGAGAAGAAAATGAAGGGAAGATGGGGGGTAGGAAAAGAAAAAACAGTGGAGAATCCAAAATAATTTTCTTATGCACATATATGAGTACACCACAGTAAATTCCACCATCTTACACATCTGAAAGATTGGGGTCCTAATTAGAATAAAATATAGTCTGTGTTTGTATAAATATATCAAAATGAATTTTACTATCATGTAAAAAGAACTAATAAAAACCAAAATAAGGGGCTGAGGTTGTGGCTCAGCGGTAGAGTGCTTGCCTAGCACATTCAAGGACCTGGGTTCGATCCTTAGCACTACATAAAAATAAATAAAATAAAGGTATTGTGTCCAACTGCAACTAAAAAATAAAAATATTTTAAAAATCAAAATAAATAAATAAATGGGCAGAATTCTTACAGAAAGTGAAACTCCTTTGTAGTAGTTTTATTTTTAAGAGTGCACTTTCCTTTGGGTGAAAAACTTGAAATGCATGCCAAACTCCTTTCCATCTATGTAGATGTTATATAATTATGTAAAATATAAAATAAAGTAAAACTGAGGCATGAGAGAAAATGTCGAGATTGTAGCTACAGGCTTTGAGACCATATTATGGTCTACGAAAGACCTGAGAGATTATGTAAACTTGAAACCCAGTGCTAAAATTTTGTGTTTGCTTTATTTAACATTTTTATTTTTAATCAACATATTAAAAAACAAAAAAGCAACCAATGTCATTCATACTATTGTCAACAGAAGCAGAAAGGACATCTGGTCATGTCAAATCCTTCTGTGGCTCCAGCACCACTAGGACAGAGCCCTGCCCCACAGGCTAGGCCTTCCATGCCCTGCCCCAAAAGGCTCACCCCTCCCCACCCCACAGGCTCTGGGATCTGCACAGGCTGTTCTGCTGCACAAAGAGCCCTTCCATTCTACCCCTTCCTGGCCAATGTTACATAGTCACCGTGTCCACTCAAGCTCTCCTCTGTGAAGTGTCTCTGCCCACCCTCCCCAAGGCAAAGCCAACCCCCTAGCTTCAATGTATGGCACACATGCTTCCAGATCATCTTCACCACCCCTGGACAACCACCTGTATCTGCCCATGTATCAAATGCTACCCTCAAGGCTGGAACTACAGCTCTCTCATCTTGGCATACCCCTGGCCTCCTCAGAACCCAGAGTATGGGTCTTCTGAGTTCTAGTGGACAACTGTTTGATTCCATGCAAGTATGTCTTCCAAGACCATGGGACTCCAGGAAGCCAAGGTATTCAGCTTATGCCACCAGAATGGTGTCTGTAGCACTGGTCACCAGGAATCTCAGTGAACTTCATATGGTTTCCAAATTCAGGGGACTCCCCAGGTAAGCCCCATCCCTGAGGCATGTTATGGTTTGGATGTGAAGTATCCCCCAAAAGCTCATGTGTGAGACAATGCAAGAAGGTTCAGAGGAGAAATGATTGGGCTGTGAGAGACTTAACCCAATCAGTGAATCAATCCTTTGACAGGGATTAACTGAGTGGTAACTAAAGTGGTAGGATGTGGCTGGAGGAGGTGGAAATTGGGGGTGTTGCTTTGGGGTATATATTTGTATCTAGCAAGTGGAGAGCTCTCTCTCTCTCTCTCTCTGCTTTCTGATCACCATATGAGCTGCTTCCCTCTGCCACACTCTTCTGCCATGATGTTCAGCCCCAGAAATGGTGTTGGACTTCTAAGGACTGAGACCTCTGAAATTGTGAGCCCTCAAACTTTTCCTCCCCTAAAATTGTTCTGGTCAGATCTTTTAGTCACAGCTGAACCAGCATTGGGAGATGTTCCATGGGGAAGCAGGGACTCCAGGCTGGATGGAGCGGAGCGCTGCTGTAGAGCCTGTTCTTGAGCCACCTGCACCTACACGCTTCCTTTAAATCAGTTCGTTAGCATGATGGTGAAGGAAAGAACCTTTGGAAGCCATCAATCAGACACCAACAAAAAGAAGATGAAAATCATGATGCATCCCACATGGAATATTTCATAGCAATCTGACATGGTGGTTCAGGCTACTAAAAAGGAGGCATAACAATATGAATGTAACTCAGTGTACTCAATCTGTGAAGCCAAAATGGTCAATGGCACTGTATATTTTACAACAATAAAATATACTTCTGCAGGGGCTGGGGTTGTGGCTCAGTGGTAGCGCACTTGCCTAGCATGTGTGAGGCACTGGGTTCGATTCTTAGCACCTCATACAAATAAAATAAAGGTCCATCAACAACTAAAATAAATACTAATGCAAAGAACGATAGTAACAAAAAATTGCATTTGCTAAAATTACCCACAGACATATGCATCTGTACATTTATACTGAAAAGCAAAAACAGGTCCTCAGAGAACTTAAGGCCAGTGTACAAGAGGTGAGTTTTTATGGAGGGATCTTTTTTTCTATAGCGTTTAAAATTCAATATTAAAAAGATTGATGACTTTATCATCTTATGCAATCTTCAGAAAGCCCCCATCATGGTGGGAAAGTTTCAGGGCTGTGTTTTGCCATTGAATAAAAAAAAAAATTTTTACTCCTTAAGTCTCCACCATAAAATAACTGGACCTTCTTAAATGGCCAGAGGTGAAGAGTTCACTGGCCATAGCCTGAGCGTCAGGTATCTGGCTGGACTGACTTGGGCAGGACACAGAGGCCTGGCCATCCTGCTGGGCTATGAGAGGCAGCTTCATCAATCTCATAGATATGCACCTTGCTTGTGATAAAAGCTGAGAAAAACCTCCATCCCTCCTGCTCCTGCCTACAGCTCTGCCCGGTTGACCTTAAGGGGAAGAGCAGGGGTGGGTAGCTCGGGCGATGACTGTCCCTGTGGGGCTGCAGCCCTAGCCAGGAGTAGATGAGTTTCCTGGTTCTGTCCCACTGCTTCTCACTGGCTGGAGACATTTCTTGTGAAGTGGGATTCCTGTGGGATTTTACGACTCTCTTGGGTGCTGTTCACTTTGGCATCTCAGATCCGCTTGATCTGACAGCAAAAGGACATTCTCCTACATAAAATGCACCCCCATACAAAAATGGGCATATGATTTCAGACATTCACAAAACACCTCAAAAGCCTGAACTTACCAGCTATTGCAGAAAAAGAAAGCCAAAATAAGCCCTGCCTTGTGGGAGTTTGGATGTATGCCCTTGGATTTCTCTTTTGCACATAAATACGCTATTGTTGGCATTACCTTTGACAAAAGGGAAATTGTACCACAGGTGACAACCTGCAACATATTTCCAATGAATTGGTGGTAAGCTCTGGAAAGATGCCTGGAGAGGCAGCCATGACGGGTGAACTGTGTTCCCCAGAACAGACATGTCGGAGTCCTCACCCCAAGGCCTTAGCATGCGACCTTCCCTGGAGACTGTATTCCAGAGGTCACTGAGTTAAAATGAGTCATTAGGATGGCTCTAATCCAGTATCCTCACAAAAAGGGACACTTTGGACACAGATACAGGAAAATGCTGTGTGAAGATAAAGTCAGCAGCATGGAAGATTCTCTTCAATCCAAGGATCACCAAAGACTGCCAGCAACCACGGGAAAAAAAAAAAAAAAAAAAAAGCTGGAGAAAGGTTTGGAAGAGACCTCTGCATAGCCCCCCAAAGGAGCCAGCTCTGCAAATGCCTTGCTCTTGATCTTACACTTCTGCCCTTCTGTACTGTGAAAGGGGAAATGTCTTTAAGCTGCCCCCTCCGTGGTCGTTCCTAAGTCAACCAGTACAAACTAAACAGTAACAAAAAATTACATTACTAAGTAATGTAAGTTCTCTGGGGACCTTTTTGTGCTTTTCAGTATAAATGTACAGATGCATATGTGTGTGGGTAATTTTAGCGAATGTAATTTTTTATTACTATTGTACTTTGCAGCAGCCACCAGCAACCATGGTCAGAAAAGGACTCATGTAATTCCCTTATTGTTAAATATGAGCAATTTGAATTATGATTGTAATGCATTCCACTCTTGTTATGTATGTAAGAAATAAATTTAAAAATAAATAAATAAAAGCAATTTGAGTCCAAACATCCAAAATCTCAAACATTTCTGGCCCAGGCATTTGAAATAAGGCACATCCAATTTGTGATGGGCACATCATCAACATGGAACCAGGGCTAAAACAAGGTCCCGTGGCCACCTCACTCTGGAAAGGCACCCAACCCCATTCGCACCTCAGCCCTCACCTGTCAGGCAGGAAATCCAGGGCAAGTGTCGCAATTAGTCTTCCACCCTGTCCCCAGCCCTGCCCATAAGCGCCCATCTCACAGTCAGCTGCCCCTTAATAGCTCAAACATCACATCCAGAACAAGAAGCCTTGATCTTCCACACTCGGTCCTGCCCCTTCCTACTCAGCAGTGTACCCTCCACCCAGTGGCTCTGCCCAACCAAGACTGAAGCTCCAAGCTACTTTTCTCACTGCCAGGTTCAATCTGCCAGCGGACATCCACCTCCATCCTACCTGGACCCCATCACCTCAGCCTCACACCTACTGCGCCCCACCCCCTCCCTGGCTTCTACTGCCCTCTGTCTCAGACACTTTCCCACTAGGAGCTCCAGCTGCCCTTGGGATTCCCTGATAGGTGACCCACTGAGCTCCAAACTCATACTCACCTAGTTCCCTTCTGTGTCCTCCTTATCAGGCCAAAAACTTGGCTTCGCCCCTGACCTTCAACTCTCCAAATCTTGCCACCACTGGGTCCTGCCCCCCTACATGCCGGTGATCTTGAGTTCCTCACCCACTCAATTCTAGAGTTTCTCAATCTCGGCACCACTGGAATTTGGGGGTCATATAATTCCTTGTCATAAAGGTTGTCTTGCTCCCATTCCTGACCTCTACCTACTGGATAACAACTGGCTGGCCAAGCCCACCCCCAGTGTAGCAACCAAAAATGTCTGCAGGCCAGAGCCAGGAGTCTGGCCCAGCCTTAGGTCTCCTGGTGGACCCTGCATCCAATCATGCCTCAAACTAATGTCCTGTGAGGCTGGCAACCTGGCTGGGGATCACGTGTGAGCAAACCAAGCAAGTGACACCAGCATGACAAAGTGTGGTTTGAGATGAGAAAGGAAGAGGCCCGCCTGCTCAGCTCTCCTTCTTCCAAAGTGCAAGGAATGGTAGTACCTCCTCCCCACTCCCCAGTTCTCTGGTTTTGTACCTGGGAACCCAACAAAACAATGACTTCATGACTAACCAAAGAAAGATGAGCTAAGGCCACATGACCGTGTTCACCTATCAACTGAAGAAAGAAAAAAAAATGAAAACAAGAAAGAATGAAATCAAGAAAGAAAGAAATCAAGAAAGCAAGCAAGAAATATCTTTTTAAATTAAAACAGCCAAAGTTGGTGAGTGTAGATAAATTCAGTCCTATTCTGATGGTGGGAATGTGAACTGATGCCCCTGTTGGAAAGCTTTTCACAGAATCAACAGGATTGTCTTCACCCAGGAATTCCTGTCCTAGAAGGCCATCCTAAACAAACACTATGTACAGGGGAAAAAAAAATCTATGGGTGAAAATGTCAATATGGCATAACTTTTAGTACTTAAAAAAAAAAAAAAAAACCTGGAAACAATTCAATTACCAATCATGAAAGCAAGGTCGAAAACTTTTATCTCCTCAAAAGAACATTACGCAGACATTGAAAATGAGGTCTGTGAAGAGCAGATGACAAATGGAGAAATGCAAAATATAAAAGCACATTTGCAACATGACTATGCAGGAGTGAAAACACTGTGATTTTAAAAAGCACAGAACTTGAGGGGGAAGGAGCGGGGGAACTGCAGAAGATTTTATTTCTACTTCTGAACTGCTCAAATTTTCTTTAATAGGCTGCATTGCTTATAAATATTTTTTGATGGGGTAGCTCAGTGGTACAGCACTTGCCTAGCATGTAGGAGGCCCTGGGTTTGATCCCTAGCACCAAATACATAAATTTTGGATGGATTATCTTCAAGGGAATAAACAAATTAATTCCTTTGAATCAGGGCAATGTGATCACATCATGGATGAGGACCTGAGAGTTCATTGCTGTTTAAAAGCAGATCTTTGCATGAACAGGGCTGCCCACATTTCCACTTGATCCCCATGGGACAAGGGACAGTTAAATTGCAACCAAATATCAAGGAGAGGAAATCTCACATGACACCTAGAGCCAGTCTGGGGTAAGAAATGGGGGATGAGGACTGGAAGAAGAAACCACAGGACAAAGCCATAGGGTCTCATATACAATCTCCCCTGCCCAGGAAGAGTTCAGAAGCGGGCCAGTAAGTGGTAGGGGTGTCATTCATGGAAGACAGGGGTCTCTCCGAAGAGCTGAAGCCAGGTATGGCGGCAGATATCTGTAATCCCAGATACTTTGAAGGAGGAGGCAGGAGGACCCCAAGTTGAAGGCTAGACTGGGGAACTTAGCAAGAGACCCAATCTTAAAATAAAAAGGATGGGGATGTGCCTCAGTGGTAGAGCACTTGCCTAACATGCATGAGGCTCTGAGTTCACTCCCTTGAGGCACAAAAAATAGAAAAAAAAATTTTTAAAAGAGCTGAGCAGGTATGTGCTTCTCCCTTGTCTGAAGTATGTTTCTATCCATGACTGTCAAGTCTCAGTGGTACAGGCTGATGTGGAACCTCACCCCACTTGACCCGCTTCATAGGGGTAATTGGAGCTACTTTCTTTTATCCAAAATGCCAGTGGCATCTACAACTAGACCTGGTCCCAACCTCCATCCCCCCAAGCTGAAAACAGCCAGGGAACTCCATGAACTACCTAAAAACATGGATCATCTTCCAAGGGAGTCCTGAATCCCCTGAAAGTAGAAGGGAGGAATTCTGTGGCCAGGAAGACAACGCCCAAGGATGAACCTGAGACCAAACAAGCTAGGATCAGACCAAATGGGCTTCTCTTTCCATCTTGCAGAAAGATCCTCAGGACGACCTTCTGGCATTCAGGAGGAAGGAGGGGCTTATGACTACTCCACCTCAGGACACCTGCAAAGGGACACCCCCAGGTTGGAAGTCACTGACCTTCTCTAGCTTCTCAAAGTGCTCCCGGAGGAACTTCATGGGGCGGTCAGGCTTGGAGATGCAGAGGTGCACGATGCAATCTTTGAGCACCTGCTGGATGCTGTGTTTCTGAACATACAGCTCACACCCCTTCAGACTGTCCTCCTCCTCCAAGTGGAAAGAGGATGGAGAGGCCATGGTCAGAGCGTCTTGTTCTTCCCGCTGAGGAAAATAAAAAACCACATGAACCTCAGAGGAGCTGGAGGAGACCCGGGCTGCACTGCTGTGCTTCACAAACATGCACACAGTATATAAGATTTTATTGTTGGCGGGCAAATCCAATGAACCGTGTAACACAGAAAATGTCATTTATTTTGCATTTGTCAAAGATCTTTCATTTTGGGGGGTTGGATGAATTGTTTAATTTATTAACAGCCACAAAGACCTTACCTCTGAACAGATTTTGTGGGGATGGAAAAGATTCAAATAGAACTTATGGGTGACCCAAAGCCCCCTTTTGCCTCTCTGAGAAATCTGAGGTGGGAGAAGTGGGGTGCCTGGTGCTCCCAGTGTCCAAGCCTGGGGTTAATATGGTCTCACTTTCATTCACCCTCCAGGTTGTAAGGACACCTGTGTGAAATGTAAATGTTGTCACTACTTGGGGTCTCAGTTGGAGGGGTCCTCCGAGAGATAAAGGAGGTGGGGGAGGGGAGGTCAGTGAGAATCAAAAGGTGGGGAAGCCTGGAAAAGAAAGGGAAAAGAAGCAGCGGAAGCCCCCCGCTGGGGGCCAGGCTGAGGGGACTAGAGAACAATAGCAGCCTCTAGCCAAAGGCGCCAGAACGGCTTGTGTGCGCCCAGCGCAGGGTTAAGTCACAATAGCCAGGTCCACCCACCAGCCTCCGGACTGAGGCCACCAGCCAAACCCCCAGGGTTTTCCAGCCACCAGGAAGGCCCCCCAGATTCCACCTGCGCTGGCAGCAACACCCCCGCAGACGGTGATGGGGCACCCCACACCCCAAGACAGGACGCAGTGGAGGACCCCCAGACCATGATGGGATGCTTCGGGCCCCAAGAGAGGACGCAAGGAGAGACACCCCCACACCATGATGGGGTGCCCCGGAGCCCAAGAGAAGGCGGGGATCCCCAGACCGTAATACGGTGCGCTGAACCCCAAAAGAGGAAGAAAGCAGGGATACCCCTCCCCCCGAGTGTGATGTGGCATCCAGGCCGGAGCCGGGGCGCGGGCCTAGTTCCACCTCTGGCGCCTCACTCACTCCTCGGGGGCACCGCGGCCGGTGGGTCCCCAAATGCCCGCGTTTCCCGGTGGGCCTCCCAGCCCCGGCGAAGGCCCAGGTCGGGACAGTCCAGGTCCAGACGCAGACCCCACCCCAGCCTGCGTACCTGGATGCGCGACGCCTGAGGCTGGAGGCGGCTGCGCGGGGACGCGGGGCGCGGGGACGCGGCGAGCGGGTCCCCGCACTGCAGCGGCACCGCCCTCCGCCCGCCCCCGCCGCGCGCGGCCGGCTGCACCCTGGCACATCGCGAGTGCCCGTCTCCCCACAGACCCGCGATCCCCCCTTACCCTTGGCGGGCTGGGCATCCCCGCCCCCGCCCCGCCCCCTCCCCATCCCGGGACCCCTTCCCTGGGCTGGCAAGGGATGCACCACAAGCCTGGACACACAGACCCACAGGACCGCGGGCAGCACGGCCAGGCCCGCCCCCACTGCCGCCCTCGTCCCCTGTTCCCCAGTACTCAGACCCTGGCGTCGGCTGCAGCACAGGGGACCCTGGTGGTGGCCCGGACACCCCCACCTGTTGTGTGAGCAGCTATCACCCCGCGGGGGAGGGGTCAGCCTCAGCGACTTCCTAATCCACAATCCCAGCAAGCAGGAAAAAGAATTGACCTTAATTTTCTATTGCCCAACATCATGTTTTGCCCCATCTACCAGATTGGGGAAGAAACTTGTGTCTTTCCTGAGTGGTCTAAACACCAGGAGGAAGGGTGTGGCGCTCAGGTCTTGAGGACAGCTACTCTCCATCTTCACCCTCCTGTCCACATTCACCTGTCTTACCCCATCTGTTTTTCACTCACCTGTCCACCACACTCACTTGTCAACTCTGAGTTGTCTCATATCACCTGTTGCCCCATTCACCTGGCCACAGGCCCTCTGCAGAATCTCCAGCCTTGCTCATACTCCCCAGCAGGACTGGCCCTGGCCCAGCCTCTTTCTGCTAGTGTGAAGTTAAAATGAACAGGCCACAGGCAGGGGGTCAAACAGGAAGCTCCACATCCCCAGCCCTTGCCCTCCAGTGTGTCCCCCACACCCTGTTCACATCACAGGCTGACACTCTTGCTATGGACAAAGGCTGTAAGAATGGGTCTTTCTCAGAATTTAAGTCCCCATCTCACCTGAATCAAAACTTGCATCCCACAACCAACTCAAATCCTTGTCCAGCTCAGCTGGACTTGGAATTGCTGCGGACTAGCAGTGGAGTCCCCACCCCCTTGCTCCAGTTCCTTCTGGCTCCTCCAGAGTAGCCTGGCAAAAAGAATGAGAAAGAGTAGGTTTCGCCTGGCAATGATGGTGGACTGGCTTTGGTGCTCTAGGACTAGTTTTTTCTCTCATAGGACTGCCCCCTACAGGCACCTCCTCATGCTTTGTTCCCTGGGAGGGGAGTGTGGAAGACTCTCTCTGGCTGACCTCAAAGGACAGCCCTCCAATCTTGGGGTACCCCCACATGAGTCTTAGTCCTGCGGGGCTGCTTTGTCCCAGCAGAGCCCTCTTGGATCATGTTGCCCCTGGCCCTTTAACAACCTGGCCCCTTGACCTCATTAGGTTGTGGCTTCTCCTGAGCCCATCTCCTCATACCACCATGAGGGCAGCTCCCTCCAGTCTCTCACTTGGGACATTTCCAGGCAACTCAACTACCTATTTCAGTGCCCCCCCCCCCAAGCCCTACCTAGACTCCCTTGCCAGACTTCTGTTGTAGCAGTGCCCCAGCCTACAGACCTCTACATAACCCATAACCTGAGGCTCTTGCTGCCCTCTGCTGTGCCTGAAGTAAGGCCAGATGGTTTCAAAATGTCCCACTCACTGGTGGATCCCCAAGGAGGAAATCAGTACACAGAAGCAGAGACAGAAGTTCAAACCAGAACCACCCTAAAAACCATCCCCAAAACTCTTCTCTGGGCTCCCCGTGAATTGATAACCTTTATTGCTAAATTTGGTTGGCTTTTTACTTTGTTGGTTGCAAGTGAAAACATCCAAGTGGATCTTTCCCCAGACCGGATGTGCACAATCCACACACAGACACAACCCATGACAATACAAAGGGAGGGGACTCGGCGAGCCCAGATGAAGTAGGGGAGCTAACTGGGTGACTGGTGGCCAGTGCCTTTAACTGAGGATAATAAGAATGTCCCTCACGGGACATCTTCATGGCTCATCAAACCATGTGGATCATTCACAGTAGGCTGCCACCCTGCTGAACAGTGACAAATTCTGACTTTTTTAAGGACTCCAAATAGCTACATCCTTTTACTAAAAACATGCAACTGGTGATTTCATGACCCTTCAAAAGTCCCAGTAATTTAATTATGCTTATACAAGGATGCCCCCCCCACACACACACACAGGGGAGTACTTACACTAAATGCTTCATAGTATTATCATCACATTTCCCAGCTCTGTAGGCTCTTACTTCAATCCTAGACCTGACTACAGGATTCATCAAGTGATGAGATGTCTTCATAGTGACCAAGGCCTGCAAAGTCTTACCTCAAAGCCACGTTCTCAAAGCCCAACTGTTACTGATGTTTACCGCTAAGGAGTCCTTCAAGCAGAGGCAAGTGTAGAGTGGAAAGTGGAAGGCTTTATTAAAGGACAGCAGAAAAGACTTCTCCCGGGAAGAAGGGGACCTGAAAGGCAGAATCCGTGGAAGGGTGAGATCTTCCCTTTTTTATAGCTAAGGTCTTCTTTTAGTTTTCCCACATTTGTGTCTTGTTTCCCTCTATCTTTCAGTGACAGAATACAGGTGGGAAGGCCAAAAGGTGGCAGATAGGTGGGCTGGAGGAGTAATCTGGGCCTGAGGTGGTTTGATTAGCACCTCCCTGCTTACTGGGAGCTGTTTCATTAACAGTTCCTTAGGATGCATTGGGGCCTTGGGGACATTAACAGGGGCCTTGGGGACATTAACATTTCAATTTCCCCAAGTGCTGCTCTGGTTTCCTGGACTCCATTCTTGATAATGGTCTCCATTTTCTTTATCTTACTCCATGTTAGACCCGATTTACCTAACTACACTAACTACCTATCTGTAAATCTGGCTTCACAACCATCCCCAAACTCTGTGCCAGCTCCTGCTTATTCCCCAAGGTTCAGCTGTTCCTTCTGCAAGGAAATTCCCCCAAGGCACCTGGCACCACCAGGTGAGGCAGGGAACCCCAAGGGACACACCAAGCTCTCTCACAGGAGCTACTACATTACATGAAAGGCTGCTGGGCTAATTCCTGTCTCCCTCGCTATGCTGAAAGTAGACATGGAAGATGTTTGTCTTATTTTTTATTCACTCTGCATGGTAAGGAGAAAAAAATATTTTCCTGGGTGCAAAAGAAAATGGATTCTTTTGGGTTCTGGAGACATTGCAGAGTTGGTGCTTTGAGACAGGCTCTGTTGGCAGATGTCCAGGGTGCAGATCCCTGTTCCACCCCTGAGCTCAATGCACGTAAGCTCACTGAGCAAAAGGACAGAGATGCTGCAAACTACAATGGCTGACACTTATTGGGCTGAGAATTTTACTGGGAAGAGGCCACTGAATGCTCAAATCAAAGTAGATAATATGAGGGACTGAGGGGAGGAGAGGCTGAGACTAGACAATCATAGTCACCCCCCAATAAATATTTAAAAATATTTTAATATTTTAATAAAAATATTAAAATATTTTTTAATATTTATTTTTTAGTTGTAGCTGGATACAATACCTTTATTTTATTATTTATATGTGGTGCTGAGGATCGAATCCAGGGCCTCACACATGCTAGGCAGGCACTTTACCACTGAGCCACAAACCCAGCCCTGCATCAATTAATTTTAAATCATCTCCAAGATGTATTATTTTTATCATTTGTATCAGGGGTTGAACCAATGAGTGCTTAAACACTGAGTCAAATCCTCAGCCTGCTGTTTTTTTTGTTGTTGTTGTTTTGTTTTGGTTTTGGTACTGGGGATTGAACCCAGGGGCTCTTGACCACTGAGCCACATCCCTAGCCCTTTGTTGTATTTTTATTTAGAGACAGGGTCTCACTGAGTTACTTAAGGCCTTGCTCAGTTGCTGAGGCTGGCTTTGAACTTGAGATCCTCCTACCTCAGCCTCCTGAGTTGCTGGGATTACAGGCATGTGCCACCAGGCCTGGCTCTTCCTCTTAATTTTTTTTTTTTTTTTTTTTTTGTAGTCTTAGATGGACAGCATGCCTTTATTTTGTTTCATTTTTATTTTTAAAATATTTTTTAGTTATAGGTGGACACAAAGTGGTGCTGAGAATCGAACCCAGTGCCTCACACATGCTAGACAAGTGCTCTGCCACTGAGCTACAGCCTCAGCCCCTCCCCAGTTCTTTTTTATTTTGAGACAGTGACTTGCTAAGTTGCTTAGGACCTTGCTAAGTTGCTGAGGCTGGGCATGAACTTGTGATCCTCCTGCCTCAGCCTCCAGAGCCAATAGGATTACAGGCCTGAATTGAGTAAACCACAGCACCCAGCTTCTGAAGTGTATTCTTTTTTTTTTTTTTTTTTTTAAGTTGTAGTTGGATACAATATCTTTATTTTGTTATTTTATTTATTTATTTTTATGTGGTGCCAAGGATTGAACCTAGGGCCTGGCATGTGCTAGGCAAGCACTCTACCACTGAGGCACCACCCCAAACTTCCAAGGTGTATTCTTAAGTGAAAATAAAGCATGGCATAAAACTGTGCACACTTTGCTACTATTACAGAGGTGAAATCACACATCGTATATGTTTATTCAGGTGTAGAACATCCCTGGGAAAATACTGCAGCAACCAATAACAGAGGTGGCCTCTGGGGCGAGGAACTGTATGTGTCAGGCAGACTCCCCTGGAGAGGGGAGTGACAGACACTAACCCAAAGGTGCATCTGCACAATGGCCCAGCTGCATTGCCACCCCCCAGCTAAACTGAGGGTGGAACTGTCTTCCATGTGCCCAAAGCAAACAGGCAGCTGGAGACCCCCTTGCACATAGGCTGTGAGGATACACTGCGTGCCTTATGACACTGGAGCCAAAGGGTGGCCCTGCTTTTGCCAGCTTTTTTCTCCCCTTGGGACATTTGCCTTTAGACCCAGCATATGCTGTGAGAAAGCCCAGAGCAGCCACATGTCAAGGGGCTGAGGCTCCCAGTGACAGTCCACAACCTCCACCTGATTGTGCATTGTGCAGGCATCTCTGGCCCCTCCACCACGAGGAGAAGACAAGCTTCCTCTGCTGCACCCTGTCAACATCCTGATCCACAGAATCTGTAAACTAACAGGAGTCACTGTTTGAAACCCATTGTTTTGGGGTGATTTGTTAAGTAGTGTTGCATAACTGGAACCTATTTCAAGATTATTATGCCCCAAACGAGACATGTGCTCTCCCCTGCAAACCTGGTTGACTGCCAGTGTTCTCTGCCTCTGTGGAGGATACCTCCATCTGCCCAGGAATCCGAGCCAGGAACCTCTCCCTGCCTCTCCACTCCAAATCTGCAGCCAGCTTCTGCCAGTGTTATCCATGAAACAACTCTTGAACGCATCCAACTCCCACATCATGTGGGGGTCTGGACCAGCATCACCTCCCATCCTAGGGGGGAGCCAGCCTCTGGGTTTGTCTCCCTTGCTCCTCTGTCCTAGGCCTCCTCATGCCTTTCCTCACAATCTTCTCAAAATGACTTGTCTGCCTCCTGCTGGCTTCTTTGCTCCCCAGCAGGGCACAACCTCTACTAGGACAAGGGGCCTCGCCTTCTTTGCTTGGCTAAGGACCTACCACTCCAAGGTACCACTTCCAGTGTTTCTACTCAGAACTCCATCCTTGGGCATCCTGCACCTGCCCTGTGGCTAACCGCTGCATCTCTGAGCGTTATCATCCGATCAGCCCATTGGCCATCTTCCAGCTGGACCTTTGGCTCCATGAAGATGAGGAACTACATCTGCTTTGACTCATCATTCTCTTCAGTGCCTAACAGAATGCCTGGAGATGTCAGGTGCCAGATAAATATTTGTTGAGTGAAATAATGAATGAATGAACCAAGAGTTATTTACTAACTTTGGTTTATTATATGGTTTAAGTGACTCACTGTAAAATACGTGTAACCAAACCTTTGGGCAGATGAGACTCTTGGAAGAGACTTAGGAATCCCATTTTTCTTGCCTTTTGTGGCTCTTTAGAATATACTCTCTGAAGGGAGTTAGACAAATATGAATTTAAACATTTTGGTACAAATGGAGATGATTTAAAATTCCATAGTTATGTCAAGATATAAATCCAGCCAGGCCTGTAATCCCAGCAGCTCAGGAGGCTGAGGCAGGAGGATCGCAAGTTCAAAGCCAGCCTCAGCAAAACTGAGGCACTAAACAAGTCATTGAGACCCTGTCTCTAAATAAAATAGGGCTGGGGATGTGGCTCAATGGTCAAGTGCCCTGAGTTCAATCCCCAGTAACCACCCCCCCCAAAAAAGATATAAACCCTGTGTCAACTCAGTCATTTTAAGTGTCCACTACCATGAAATAATCAAAACTCCAAATTTGATTCAGAGTTAAAACACATTTCCTCTTTTCCAGCAAGGCCACTGCTAGGAGCCACCTGGGAAAGGAGAGGAAGCTGTTTCTTTTTTCCTTCCTTGCCCTCAATGTCCCTCCTTGGTGGGTTGACTTCTGCCATGCTGGAACAGACTTGACAACAAGGATTCCCAGGAGAAATCTGAGCCCAGGACTCTGCATCGTCACCAGCCACCTGTTGTAAGTGGGTGCACTGAGGTGGTCCTCCACCTGGCTTATTTCACTTGACCTCAAAGTTAACCAGATGGTGCCTGCATCAGAATATCCTCCTGCTAGGGCTGTATCATGTCCCCCCCACTAGGGCTGCATGATGTCCCCTGTGTGGATTGACCATATTTCCTTCACTGCACATGGATGTTGGGACTTTCATCTTAACTGCTGTGAAGATGCTGTGGAGAACATGGGCCTGCAGCTCTTGGCTTGACTCCCAGTTGCATAGTCCCAGGAGTGGAGTTCTGGGTGAGAGGTGACTGGTCTTTTGTTTCATTATCTGAGCACCACACTACTCTGTCTCCCACAGTGCTTGCAGCATTTAACCTTCCCACCAGCAGCATGGGAGACCTCTCTGCACCCTTATCCCCTAGTTGTGTATGAGTGCTCTCCTTCCTGGTACTGGGGATTGCATCCAGCAGTGTCTACCACCGAGTTGCATTACCAGCCCTCTTTATTTTTTGAGACAGGGCCTCGCTAAGTTGCCAAGGCTGGTCTTGAACTTTCGATGCTCATGCCCCAGTCTCCCAGGTCACTGGGATTAGAGATATGCACCACTGCGCCAGCTGCCCTTGTTTTTTTGTATGAGCCATTCTGATGGGTCTGAAGTGGTTGCCAGTTCTCTTAAAAGTGAGGGCTGGAAGCAGCTGGGCACCATGAGCCCAGCCCAGCCCATGAAGGTGTACACAGTGAAAAGAAGATCTTTTGATTTAATATATTTATTGTGGGATTTTATAAAATTGACTGAAAGAAGTTCCTTTATATTCCTAATATGCTAAGAGTTTTATATAAATAAGGGTCACACAGAGACACACTCAACGCAGATACAGTCATCTGATACTCAACAAAGATGCCAAAAACAGATGTTGGAGAAAAGATAGCCTTTTTAACAAATGGTGCAGGCAAAACTGGATATGTATATGTAGAAGAATGAAACTGGATACCTATCTTCCATCCTGCACAAAAGTCCAATCCAAGTGGATCAAAAACTAGGAATTAAAACAGAAACTTCTCAACTGATAGAAGAAAACAGGGTCAACACTCCAACATATTGGTGCAGGTGCTGACGTCCATAACAAGACCCATAAAACTCAAGAAATAAAACCAAGAGTCAATAAGAGGAATAGCATCAAATAGTAAAAAGTTTCTTTCTGGGCTGGGGTTATAGCTCAGTGGTAGAGTGCATGCTTTGCACATGTGAGGCACTGAGTTCGATCCTCAGTGCCACATAAAAATAAATACTGTGTCCATCTACAATTTTAAAAAAAAGTATTAAAGAAAAGTTTCTTTCTGCACAGCAAAGGAAACAGAGCGTGAAGAGAGAGCCTATGGAATGGGAGAAAACCTTTGCCAGATACTTCTCTTACAGGGTATTGATATCCAGAATATACTCAAAAAACAACACCAAACAAACAAACAACCAAGTAACCCAATTGATAAATGAGCAAAAGAATTAAACAGACATTTCTCAAAAGAAGAAATAGAAATGGTCAACAAATACAAGAAAAAAAAATGTTAGACATCCCTAGCAATCAGGGAAATGCAAATCAGAACTACTTTGAGATTTCATCTCACTCCAGTTAGAATGGCAGCCGTCAAGAATACCAACAAGGGGCTGGGGTTGTGGCTCAGTGGTAGAGCACACAACCTGCACGTGTAAGGTACTGGGTTTGCTCCTCAGCACCACATAAAAATAAATAAACGTATTTTGTCCATCTACAACTAAAAAATATATTTTAGAAAAGAATACAAACAATAATAAATGCTGGTGAGGATGTGTGAGAAAAGGTACACACATAGGTTGTCAATGGATACAAATGCTTTGAAGAGCAATACAGAGGTTCCTCAAGACTAGGAATGGAATCAACATGTGACCCAGCTAGCCCATTTCTTGGTATTTATTCAAAAAAACCCTAAAACCAGCACGCTATGGTGATTCAGCCACAATCACATCAATGTTTATAGGAATGCAATTCACAATATCTCAGTTATGGAACCAGACCAGGTGCCCATCAACTGCAGAATGGATAAAGAAAACGTCGTACACACACAATGGAGAATATATAATCAGCCATAAAGAAGAATGAAATTATGGCATTCGCCAGTAAATGGATAAAAGTGGAGAACACCCCGCTAAGTGAAACAAGACAGATTCAGAAAGTCAAGGAGCAAATGTTTTCTCTGTGGAAGCTACAGCAAAATAAGAGGAATAATCCAGGGCAGATCCCATGAAAACAGAGGGGGGATCAGTGGAGTAGAGGAAGGGGACTGACAGGGAGGGAGGAGAGACAGGAAAAGGGAGGAAATGTGAAATGAACTTGACCAAATTATACTATGTACATATATGACTATAGCATACGGAATTCCACCTATCTCTATAAAGAGCTATTTTAAAAAACAATAAATAAAAAATAATTAAGAGGAGAAAGATCAGTAGTGTAGAGGAAGAGAAGCAGGAGCAGGTGGAAGGAAGAGGAGAGGGAAAGAGAAAGCACCAGGGATCAAAGTGAAGCAAATTATATTCCATGCATGTGTGATTAGGTCAAAATGAACCTGTTATATATAACTACAATGCTATAACTACTTAACCAAATGAGGGTCATGTTTTACCAAATGCTTTTTTCTTTTTTGGTACTGCAGACTGAAACCAGGAGTGCTCTACCACTGAGCTATATCCCTAGTCCTTTTTATTTCAGACAGTCTTGTTAAGTTGCTGTGAGGCTGACCTCAAACTTGCAATCCTCCACCCTCAGCCCCCAGTAGCTTGAAATACATGCATGTGCCAGCTACAGTGCCTCACTTGGCCTATTCTTTCCATTTTTAAAGGCAGTAAATTACATTAATTTAAGGTAAGTTAATTTGCATTCCTAGAATAAATTCAATTTGACTTTATTATCTTTTAAAAATCCTTCTTTCTATATTTAATGTTTTGTTTAGAATCTTTGCATCTGTGTTCAATAAAATTTGACTTATATAGTATTCCTTTAAGATAGAAAGTTTCATCTTTTAAAATTTTTTTTTATCTATACAATATCTTTATTTTTATGTGGTGTTGAGGATTGAACCCAGTGCCTCACATGTGCAAGGCAAATGCTCTGCCACTGAGCTACAACTCCAGCCCTATAATATTCCTTTTATATAATGTCCTTGTCACCCTTTGGGATCAAGGTTGTGAAACTGGCCTCATGAAATGAGTTGGGAAATATTCTTGTTTCTATTTTTGGAAAGATGTTAAGATCAGAGTTATTTCCTTATTAAAATTATGCTTGAAGGATTTGTCAGCAATCATCTAGGCCTGTGGCCTTCACTGTGAGGTTTTCAACTCTAAACTTGATCTCTTCAACAGTGCTGAACACCTCCATTTTCTATTTCTTTTTGTGTTTTAGTAAATTGTGTTTTCCTATGATTTCCCTATTTCATATACTTTTGGGGGCATAGATTGGTTTATATTATTTTTTTTATCATCTTTTAAAAATATTTAGGGGCTACAGCGACCACCCTTTAAACTCCTTAGGTTTAATTTGTGCTCACTTTTTTTTTTCTCTTGATAATCTGGACAGAGGTTTCTTAATTTTATTGTTCTTGTTATTTTTGTTATTCTTTGCTGTGTATTTATTTTTCTCCATTTTCACGACTGTCTTCTCTAATTTCCTCAGTGTGAAGGTTTCCTTTCGTATTTCTGGTTTGTTTTGTTTTGTTTTGTTTTGTTTTCAATTATAGACCTGGGGACTCCCTCAGAGGCCACTCACAGGCTCCTCTCCCTCCCAGAGGCCTGCAAAGGGGCAGGGCTGGCATCTCGTTAATCATCTCAACTTGGTTCCATTATTGTCAGAAAGCATGTACTGTATGACTTAACTCTTTTAAATTTGCTAAGGCTTGTTTTGAGGTCCAGGATGTGGAAGTGAAAAAGAGAGGAAGAGGAGGAACTTGGGCCCCACAATCCCCCAGGAGGGCAGGCCCCCAGGACTGGAAGATCTCCCAGCAGGCCTTACCTCTTATCTCTACCACCTTCAGCAGTGCCACCTTGGGGTCTATGCCCAACACAGGGCCCCTGGGGGACACTCCAGATCCAATTCACAGCGGAGGTAATGCTCTGCCAAGGTCAATGGATCCCCCGATTGCTGGTGCTGTCTGTCCAGTAGTCCTAGCAATTGCTGAGACTGGAGAGTTTACATCTTCAACCATTCCAGCAGATTTCTCTCATTTTCCTGTCACCAGGCGCGCCTTGCTGCACCTGCTTTATTTGGAAAACCTGTTGTTTGATACACACATTTAGGATAGTTGTGGCTTCCTAATCACCTAATCACCAAGACAGTGTCCTTCTTCCCTTAGAAATGCCCTTTGCTCTGAAGTCACCCTGGTTGGTATTAGCATAGCCAGCATCTTCTGTTTCAGTGTTTACATGGCCACTTTCCCATCCTTCAATCCACCATGTCTTCATGTCTGCAGGGAGTTTCAGCAGAGTAGACAAAATATTCTGGTCATGGATTTTATCCACTGTGCCAGTCTCCCAGTTGGTGTGCTTAGGATATTCACATTTCAATTACTAGCATAGGAAGGCTGAGGTCTGCTATTTTGTTACTCTTTGTGTTTGTTCCCTCTCTCATGCTTCACTGTGGAATGTTTGAACATATTCAGAATACTGTTTTATGATGATTTTGAGTAGATCACCATGCTCAGTGTTTTCAGTATTGTTCTGATATTAATGTGTACATAGTAATGGATCAGTCTACCAGTACCAGTGTTTTACTACTCCAAGGACAGTGTGAAAAACTTACTGTACCCTCCTTGCTTTTAAATGTAATCATAAATATTTCCTCCATGTACACCAAGCACTCTATCAGTGTGAATTTTGCTTGAACTACGGAATATGATTAAAAATCATGAGGTTAAGTCTGTTTCTCTTTCCAGTAGCCCAACACCACAGACTGAATGAGTTATAAAAAAGAGGTTTATTTTGGTCCCAGTTCTGGAGGTTTAAGGTAGAGGGGCAGCCTTCAGTGACCACCTTCTGAGGGCAGAGTGCTGAGGTGATACAGGGCAACATATGGTGAGAAAGGAAGTACAAATGTTTGCATACATGTGTGTGTATCTTCTAATCCCTCTCCCTCTTCCCATAAAGCCACCAGAATTCAATCATGGGGCTCTACCTAATGACCTTATCTAACCCTAATCGCCTCCCAAAGATTTCCAACTAAACACCATAGAATGTTTCCACCCCTCCCTTCCCCAAGACAGGGAATCAAACCCAGGGTCTCACATGTGAGGCAAGTACTGAGTTGCATCCCCAACCTGTCTTATTTTGAGACAGAGTCTCACTAAGCTATACAGACTGGCCTGAAACCAGTGATCCCCCTCAGCCTCCTGAGTAGCTGGGTTACAGGTGTGGGCCACTGCGCCTGGCAAATTTCCACCTTTTTAATACCACATGGTAGAGTTTAAATTTCAACACATGAAGGCTTGGGGCCACTCAAACCCTATCACTGATTGCAACAAAGGATCAAATACATTGACTTCTATTTTCACACATTCCATTGTGCTTCTTGACAGTCTAAAGGTCCCAGCCTCCTTTTAGTATAATTTTCTATTTAGGGTGCTTCCTTTAGGCATTTCCTAGGTAGGTCTGCTAGCAACATTCCATTAATTTGCCCTTTTCTGAGAACATCTTTATTCCTGAAGGATGTTTGCTGGATAAAGTTCACAGTGCAGTTTCCGTAATACCCGTTCCTTCTAGCTGCTAATCAAACTGCTGTTCAGGCAATGGATAATCTCTCTCTGGCTGGTATTATTTTTTGTCTTTAGTTTTCAGAAGTTCATCATGATGTGTCTCAGTGTGGGTTTATTTGTTTTGTCTTGTTTTTTGGTACCAGGGATTAAACCCAGGGTGCTTAACCACTGACCAACATTCTCAGCCCTTTTTGAGACAGGGTTTCACTAAGATGCTGAGGCTGGCTTTGAACTTGTGATCTTCCTGCCTCAGCCTCCCAAGCTGATGGGATTACAGGTGTGCACCACCATGCCAAACTCAGTGTGGATTTCTGAAGGGCTTATCCTGAAGCTCACTCAGCTTCTTGAGTCTGTGAATTTGTATCTCAATAAATTTGGGGAGTTTCAGTCATGAGCTCTCTCTCATCCCACGATGCTGGTGATACAAATTATTGTCCTACAGACCTAAGACTCTGCTCACTTTTTTCCTCTATTTTCTGTCATTCAAATTGAGTAAATTCTATTGCTCTATCATCTCTACCACTGCATCCTTCCAGTGATAGACAATATTATTCAAATTCCATTTGGATCTTTCCGTAACTTTTCTTTGCTGAAATATCCTGTTTTTTCACTTGCAACAAAAGACTTGTAAATAAAAGAACTCTATCACTGAACTACACTCCCAGCCCTGTAACTGCTTGTTAAGGTATGTTTTTGTTTTTTTTTTTTTTTTTTTTTGGTTTCTTTGTTTTTTGGTACCAGGTACACCACTGTGCCTGGTTAAGGCACTTTTTATGACAACTTTAAGGTCCTTGGCAGATAATTGCAACATCTGACTCATCTGGGCATTCACACTGGCTATGTTTTCCCCTTGGTTTTGCAGGTTCTTGGTATAAGTGACTTTCAAATGTATGGCAGACATTAGGGCTAGAGACTGCTGATTCCATTTAAAATACTCTACCTTCACAGGCAGCCAGTTTGGGTGCAGCATGTAGGTTCAGGCCTGCTTGTGTCCTGTTGTCCACTGTAGATGTGCCTTCGGAGCCCTTGCATTGATTTCCTGTTATGTTTATCCTCTGGCCCTGCTGGTGCTGGCTACAGGGTGAGAGAGCAGTTCATCAGGCCTCCCAGTGTTGCTGAGCCTCCTTCTGCTGTGGGAAGGGGCAAAACATGCTTGTAGTGTGCCTCCTTGTGCTGCCAAGAAGGTCTGGAGGTCTCAGCCTCATGGATGCTGTCTGTGTGGTCTGCACCCTGGTGTGAACAAGGGGCTTTGAAACTGTACTGGGGGCAGATTGTAGAGTGAGTCTGCTGCTCCCCTCTAGGTCTCAGCTTGGCATCTCCTTCCCCAGTCTATTGGCCAGATACAGGGGCTTTTACTTGAAGATTTCCTGTCTATGGCTACTAGCCCTTCTGCATGGCACCCAGTGAAGGAACATATACAGGAGAAAAAGGAAACCCAGAGCTCCGTGGGACAATTGTCTCTCCAGTCCTGGGCCCTTGAACAGTGTATCTTCCTATTCCCAATACTGAAGTCCTTTCCTTACTGGCTATCAAGTCACTAACAGGGCACACAGTTGTAGTCAAATGGGAGGCCAGGAGAAGGTGATGTTCCTTATTGCTTACCTTGACCACAGCCTTCCAAGGGCCTCACTGCCACCCTCTGGCCTGTCCCAGCTTGTTCCTGGGCAGGGCCACAGTTGTTCTTAAAATGACTGATCCCCAATGCCCTATCCAGGACCCTCCCTCAGCCCTGACCAAGGCCTTGCTGACACCCCCTCCCTTCTCCCCACAGGAAGCTTGTCTTCCTCTCCTGGGAGGAGTCAAGTCTCCTTTGCACAGTTCCCAAGTCACAACTGATACCTGACGGTTCTGGAGGCTAAAGTCCCAGATCAGGGTGGTAGCAGGACTGGTTCCTCCTGGCCTCTTTCCTTGGCTTGTTAGCTACTGTCCACATGTTAAAAAGGCTGTTCCTTATGTGCCAGTTGATCCCCAATTTCCTTTTCTCATGAGGAGAGCAATCTTACTGGTCCAGGGCTCACTCTAATGACCTCATCTTAACTTGATGACATCTACCAAGACCTTGTCTCCAAACAAGATCATGTTCTGAGGCACTGGGGTGAGGACTTTGACATATGAATCTGGGGGACACAGGCGGTCTATGACACCTACCAAGGCCTTTGCCCAGGCAATTCCCTCCCTCTTTGGCCACCTCAAGTCCATTTCCCCTGGTTACCAATACTATTCTTCATACTTCACTACTGATACCACTTCCTCCCGCACTCTGACGTATCTGGACCAATCATGTTTAGACTCGGTCTCCTAGGACCTCTACAGTCACATTTATGCATGGGATTTTTCCACTTCGGTCCCTCTCCTTCTGCTGTACCCTAGGATGGAACGGCGGGAATTCCATGTCAGCACTGTCAGAGTTCACAGGCGCCTGCGAAGGTGCCTGGCCAACAGATGCCTGTTGGAGGGAAGAAAGACGACTCGGGGCAGGGCTGTGGCTCAGCGGTAGAGCGAGCGCTGGCCCCGCACGCGTAAGGCACTGGGTTCGATCCTCGGCACCACATAAAAATAAACAAAATAAAGAAAGACGATTTCGGAAGACTTCCCAGAGACATTTACAAAACACAAGGACTACCTGTTAACACCGTCAACAACCAGAGAGTCAACGTGGAAACAAAGTTCAGTCCTGCTTAGAGCACTTTCATCTCAGGATCTGCCTGGCTGCCGGTACGCAACTAACTGGGGACCCTCGGCGGCTCATCGCATGAACAGGGGCCCGGACCGTGCCCGGTGAAGCGCAGGGTCCCCCACGGTCCACGCGGGTGGTGCAGAATCTGCCCCGGCGCCGCTCGCTCCGCCACCCGGCTCCAGCCCCGCCCCGCGACTCGGCCTCCTTGAAGCTTTCGCCCAGCCCCTCCCCTGCCGCCGCTCAGTCGGTGCCGGCCGGAAGTCGTGCCGTAATCCGCTCCGCGACCGTCGTAAGAGGGCCGGTTCCCTTGGTGACAGGCAACGCGCGAAAGATGGCGGCGCCGGCGGAGACGGAGGCGGCCGAGGCGGCCGAGCTGAGCCGCGTGTTGGGACGCCTGCTCCCGGGCCTGGAGGCGGACAGCAAGATGGGGCGGCGGCGTGCGCTGGAAGCCCTGCAGCGCACTCTGGAGGAGGTGGTGCCGCCGGGCGCCGACCCTACCGCTTTCCAGGGCCCCTGGGCGCGACTGCTGCTTCCGCGCCTGTTGCGCCTCCTGGCCGACCCCGCCGAGGGCTGCCGCGCGCTGGCCGTGCACCTGCTGGGCTTGGGCCTGCGCCGCGCCGCGCGGCCCTGCGACGCCTTGCCGCGCCTGCTGCCTGCGCTGGCCGCGCGACTGGCCCGGCCCGAGCCCGCGCGGCCACCTCCAGAGCCCTGCGAGGAACTGCGCCTGGCTCTTGTGCAGCTACTCAACTTGGCTGTGGGCCTAGGCGGCGCCGCGCTCGCTCCGCACCTAGACGACGCTGTGCGCGCGCTGCGGGGCGCACTGCTGGACCCTTTCGCCGCGGTGCGCCGAGAGAGCTGCGAGTGCGCCTCCGCCCTGGCGCGCGCCACGCCAGGTGAGTTGCCACATCCTCCGCCCCTTCGACCCGAACCCATGTTCATTGACTTGTTCCCCCTACCTCTGCAGACGCAGCCCTTCCCATTGGGCGACCTTCCGTGACTCCTGATCCCTCTTCGCGACCCCGGACGGATGCCGGATGAGCCCCCCCCGCCACCTCTGCCCTTCGGACCTCTGACCCAGACCCACGCTCTATGACCCTTATCCCCTGCGTCTTAAGATCCCAGAGACCCCCCTCCTCCCAATGCGCTCCATAAGCCCTGTCCCTTACTGCTGAAGTCTCACACCCACTGACCCACGTGGGGTGATGAATCCTTTTGACTCAGACCCAGGCCGTGACCCCAGTCCCTCTTGGCTCCAGACTACATGAGCCCCCATCATGATCCCTGCCCCCTCCCTATTACCCAGACTCCTAACTCAAGCCAGATGAACTGGTGACCTCATCACCACACCAGCCCCATACTCATTCTGGGTAAGCCCTTCAACACCTGATGTGTTCCTTGTGGCCTCCTGTCCAGGCCTAATAGCATGGTTCTCATCTCAGACCCCCACATCTGCCACTGGTGCCCATATTCCAAGCCTGGCTTGAGTTGGTTGGTATTGATGGCAGCCTCTCTCACATTATCTTCATGGCAGAGATTACCAGTCATACCTGGAGAAACACTGCTCAGCCCACCCACTTTGCCCCTGTTTCTCTACTGCCAGTCTGCTTGTCTCTGGTTTGGCCTGCAGTCCTGAATGTAGGTGGTTGCTTCTCTCCTGATTACCTTTAGTCCATTCTCCACCTTTCCACCAACTCTGATCAAATCAGGGCATTCCCTTGTAGCAGGTTGGGTTTGGAAAGAGAAAGAAGACCTTTTAAGCTGGAAATATGTGAACAGGAGGGATCAGCCAGATTAAGAAACAGAGAAGGCTTCCAGGAACTGGAAGGATGGAGTGAGGGGTGAGGCCAGGAGTGGAAAGAGGAAGATGTTTGGTGTCTAATATTTTGGTGGCCCACAGTGGCTAAGTGGGGCATGCTGGGCAAGCTGTGGTGACAGATGCCTCCCACCCTACAGAACACTTTCACATGCAGTCGGAGTCTCTGATTGGCCCCCTGATGCAGACCATCTCCCATCAGCACTGGAAGGTCCGGGTGGCTGTCATTGAAGCTACAGGCACAGTGATCCAGTTTGGCAACGGGAAGTCTGTGGATGACGTGCTTTCCCACTTTGCTCAGCGGCTCTTTGATGATGTCCCTCAGGTAAGGGATTTCTCTGCTGGACAGTCTGTGTCCTCTAGAAGCATGCTGACCTGCTTATTATTTTTGTTTGTTTTTGGTTTGGGTTTTTGTTTGTTTGTTTTATGGTACTAGGAATTGAACTCAGGGGCACTCAACCACTGAGCCATATCCCCAGCCCTATTTTGTATTTTGTTTAGAGACAGGGTCTCACTGAGTTGCTTAGCACCTCACTTTTGCTAAGGCTGGCTTTGAACTCATGATCCTGTTCCCGCTGTTTACTGGTAATGAATCCTTGCTTCCCCACATGCCAAGGCAAGTGTAGAGTGGAAAGTAGAAGGTTTTATTAAAGGACAGCAGAAAAGGTTTCTCCTCTGAGGAAGAAGGGGACTCGGTCTTCCCTCTTTTATAGCTAAGGTTTCTTTCAGCTTTCCCACACTCCTGTCCTTTGTTTCCCTTTCTCCTGCAGTGATAGAATGCAGGTGGGAAGGCCCAAAAGGTGGGAGATAGGTGGACTGAAGGAGTAATCTGGGCAGGAAGGGCCTGGAGTGGTTTGATTAACACTTCCCTGCTTGCTGGGAGCTGTTTCATTAACAGTTCCTTAGGATGCATTGGGGCCTTGGGGACATTAACATTTCAGTTTCCCCAAGTGCTGCTCTGGTTTCCCAGACTCCATTCTCAATAATGGTCTCCATTTTCTTTATCTTATTCTATATTAGACCCGATTTACCTAACTACACTAACTACCTATCTGTAAATCTGGCTTCAATCCTCCTGTCTCAACCTCCCGAGCTGCTGGGATTGCAGGTGTGTGCCACTGTACCTGGCTCTGACTTGCTAGTTTTGACTAACTCACTTGATTTTTACATTTTAAGATTTCATATGTTCGTCATTTGTTCATAGGATGCTGCTGTTTCATATCCTGAGGAACTGGAGGGAGCCAAGTTGTTTTAACATGTTAGTGCTATTCTTCATTCTAGAAGACATGGGAAAGAATTCTTTTTAAATTATTGTCTCTTTGAAAAAAAAAAAATCTAAACCATGTGTGCTCAGTTAGCAGAAACATCTTTTATGTGCTGGTTCACCAAGGCAAACTTTACTGAAAATCCACTGTGGTCGGAGGACCTGTTTTGGGAGGAGAGGGTGTAGTCAGAAGTGTAGGGACAATTCATATTATTGGGGATTGGGACCCACTTGGAGACAGGCAGGCAGGAGCCTGATAGGTGGTGATCAGAGCACTGGATTTACTGCAGGCGAATCTAGCTCACAGTGTCTTTAACCTGAGGCCACTGTGGTTTGTGAAAATTTCACAAGCTGCAAAGGCTGGCTAAGGGTGTCTCTGTCCCACAAAGAAAAAATGGCAAAGGGGCACATGCTGTGGTCAGTGGGATGGAAGGAGCAGTAATCATGGTTGTCCAGAGCAGCTAGAAAACATCCTTGGCCACCTGAGTCCATTCACATTGGTCACCTTGAGCTACTCAACGAGACGCTGTATCCAGGTGCAAGCCCCTACTCTTGAGACAAAAGTGTTGCCAGTGTGTTGTCCACACACCACCCCAGCTAATCCTCACAGGAATCCTGCATGTCAGATATTGTCATATGCAATAGGGGGTCCCCCCCAGGTGCCATCTTGTCCCCATCACAGCACCAAGTGATTCTGTTTATTTTATTTGTTATTTTTTGAGACAGGGTCTCGATAAGTTGCTCAAGCTGGCCTTGAATTTGTGATCCTCCTGCCTCAGCCTCCCAAGCTACTAGGATTACAGGCGTGTTCCACCATGTCCAGTTTTGATTTTTAAACAGCTTTATTGAGTTATAATTCACATACCAAAAAATTTACCTACTTGAAGTGGTCAGTGAATTTTGGTATGTTACATTATAATTTTATAAAAGATGTAGTAGTAAGTTTGTTACTTTAAATTGTATTCACAATGTATGGGTCAGTCACCACTATCCAAGTTTTTCATCTTCCCAAACAGAAACTCTCTAACAACTAAGCAGTAACTCCCCATGCCCACCTCCACTGAGACCATGTCAACCTCTATTCTTTCTTTTTTTTTTCCCTCATATTTTTTAACGATGCATTATAGTTTTACCTAATGATGGGATTTATTACATATCCATACATATGCATATAATATAACAATATAATTTGGCCAACCATCTAATCTTTCTGACTTTTATGAATCTGCCTACTTTATGAATTTTTTTTACAAGTGGAATCCTACAATATGTGATCTTCCATGTGTCTCCTGTTTGCTCTGTTCATCCACATGGTAGAATGGGTCAAGTCTCTATTCCTTTGATATTTGGAGCGTGTGTTGGGACTCCATTCTTTTTCAAGGCTGAGTGGCATTGCATTGTGAGGATGGACCACATTGTGTTTATGTTTGTTAATAACAATTGGGTTGTTTCCACCTTCGGGCTATTTTGAGCAATGCTGCTATGAAATGTGTACAAGTATTTGAGTCCCTATTTTTCATTTCTTCTGGATAATACCTGTGAGTGGAATTGCTGGGTCACATGATCACCCCATGGTTAGGTTCCTCAGGCTCTCCAAAGTGTTTCCCATAGCAGCTGTGCTGTTGTACATTTCCACAGTGCACAGGTGTTCCGCTTTCTCCACATTCTCACGGATGCTTATTTTCATTTTATTATTATTATTGCCATCCTAGGGGGTTTGTGATTTACATTCCCTAATGATTAGTGACATAAGCATCTTTTCATGTGCTTATCTCCGGGTTCCTTACTGTATATGAATTCACCTTTTCCCCCCAAATATTCCTAAGAATTTGCACATTATAACCTTCACCTCACATGATTTAAGGTGCAGTTTTTGCTCTGTTAACCTGTGTGCATAAGTAGACTGAACAAGCCAAGGGCCTGGTCCAATTTTGTGGAAAGATGGAAAGGAAAGAGGCTGTGGAAGCCAGGAGTGCTATTTCCTTTCCTCTTCTATCTTGAGGAGCAGGAGAACTAGAGGAAGCGATTGTGTTGGCTCCACTTCAGGGCTACTGCTGGAAGGCAAGTTTTAGCAGGATGCAGGTTTTCTGGAAGGAAATGGCGTGGAGGTGGCAAGGTGAGGGTGTCACTGGGGTCTGCATGTGGGGCAGACTCTGGGTATTATGCAGCACCTGCTTGGCCTCCACTCTGGGCTTCATTCTAGGCTGCCCCCTCCAGGTGTAGCATGGCCACCAGTGGGAGCCATGCACAGAGACGGACTCCTCCTGGGACCTCAGCCTGTCCCTTTAGTCTTATTGGGCCAGCTGAGGCTGAATCTAATGATGCACACCAACTGGGTGGGGTCTACACATGGCAGATTGGAGGAAGAAGACAGGGTAGGGTGCTGGGTCAGCACCACCACTAATTCAGGACCTGGCTGCAGAAGACAGAACCAATCCCAGAGAAAACAGCATGGCCACACAGGATGGGCCCTCACCTCCTGAAGACTGGAGTAGAGCATGACCAGCAGGGAATCTGGTTTCTGTGTATCACAGGCCAAGTCATTCCTCAGAATAGTGGACTAATTATGTATTGGGAGCTCTCTGTAAATAAGACATCAGTGTCAACAGCCAGCTGTTAACACTCTGCCTCTATAGCTATTTGTAAACAGTGTTACTATGTATCCATGGCTATCTGCAAATTTTAGATATGTCAGGAGCTCTCTGTAAATAGTACAACTGTATCATTAGCTTTCTATAAATAGAAAAGGCCATTGACTGCTGTCTGCAAGTCAGTAACCATGTATCAGTAGCTATGTATGTAACCTACTTTGTAAACACTGTTTTTAAAATGGCTGCCATCGCTGTCTTTCCATCTACAACATGGGAGTAATACACTCCCTAACCTTGGCATCCTAGAGGACTTGCCTTTAATGCAGGTGGGAAAGAGCATCCCCCTGTGGCACAGTTAATGTGGCCCACCCTGCATAACTGCAGGCTTCTGGGTGACATCTGGGCCAGATAATGAAGATGTCACCAGTTGATTACTGTCCTGCTGGGGTCTTCAAGGCAGCATTCTGTTTTCTTTGGTGATGGGCTCTTCCAAAACTTCAGTCTATGATTCTTTTTTGGATTTAATATCCCCTAAAATGTGTTCCCTGATATTAGGCTATTTTATTTTCTTATTTCTCCAGCCTCAGCTGGCCCAACAAGACTAAAGGGACAGGCTAAGGTTCCTGGAGGAGGAGGAGTCCGTCTCTGAGCACCACTCCCACTGGTGGCCATGCAGCATCTGGAGGGGGCAGCCTAGAATGAAGCCCAGAGTGGAGGGCAAGCAGGGGCTGCATAATACCCAGGAGTAGTATTTGACTTGGTAGGATTTGATTTGCTCCTTATAGGAGTCCAGGCTGGTTGCTGTGGGATTCTGAATGTCGTTTTCTGATCACTTGACAGCTTGCACACCAGTGTGGGTCTGTTGGTGGGGATGCCTGCGGAGTCCTTTCCAGTGCTGCCTTCTCACTCTTCTGTCAGCTCTGTGGCTCTTGTCCTTGAGTCCACTTTGAGCAACTTGCTGACTCCTCAAAACCCCAACAACCAGGGCTGCATTGGGACCCCATATCCTCTGTGCAGAAGGTCCTGACTCCCTCTGCCTTCCAGAAAACTTTCCAGCAACTGCTGTCCTGCAGCCTGCTCGATGAACTTGAGGTCACTGGACCACATTGTGGTCTGGAAATCACTTTAGTCTGTAGCTTCACTGAAGAGTCTCTGTCTCACCCCTGAGGAAGCAGCTCAGGTAACATGCTTGTGGAGTGACAGAGCAGGGCCAGAATGTGAGTGTCTGGCTCTGTCTTTCCTCTGGAGTTCTGTTCCCTGGGGATCCCAAGGACAGTGAAAAAGTGAGAATAGGGTATTCATGTAACTGTAGCTCTTGGCTTAGGTCACTGGGTAGCATCGGAACCCTATGAGGTGCCTGGGACCTGTGGTTTTGAGTTGTCCTTGGACTGGTGACTGTGCAGGGCTGCTTCCTGTAGGGAGGTTCTTTTTGTCACCAAGGGTTATCAGACATTGCTCTTGTCCTGCCTCAGGTGTCTTAGCTGGCAAGATGGCCTTCAGGGAACTGTGACTGTTACAGGCTGGGGCCTTGTGGTCACTTTTCGAAGACCAGTGAGTGTTGGGTTATCTTGTGTAGCCTTTGTCGGGTATTTCTGATGTAAGGGGCTGTGAAAGCGCTCGTGGTTGTAGCCAGGAAACATGGCCATATGTCTGTCCCTCCTGCCGCCAGCAGGGGCAGCACAGATGACAGGGTAGCAGAAAGAAGCAGGGTTGGGTGGTAGCGGTTGTGTTCAGTGTCCACAAGGGAACCACACTGACGGCGTAGCCAGCCCTTCCTGCCCTTAGGCTGTGGGGGTTGGGTGTACTCTGCACCCTTTGATTATAATGATGGTACCAAGTGTGACATTCTCCATCCCAGTGACCCTGTGACCCACAAACCTGACCTGTGACCAAGTAACTCTCAATAGTTCATTTTGCTTATATAAGAAAACTGGCATAGTCAGGTGGCAACTCCTGCTGTGCTGGGGACTGACAGAGGCAGCGTGTCTTGTGCTGGCTGGACTGTGTAGACTTTTTAGGCTAACTGGAGGCTGATGGGAAAGAGAGGCCCCAATCCCACTCTTCCCACAGTCCTGGTTCATGAGGGATGATGTGTGAATTCTCATTTCTACAGAAGAGGCCAAATCTGTGGTGACCCAGACACCAGACCCTGTCACGGCTAGGAGAGGGGCAGCTCACCTGCCCCAGGCTCACACTGCTGCCTGTGCATCCTGGCAGGTGACTACTACGGGGCTCCTGAGAGTGCTCAGACCCGGCTGGTGTGTCGGCTGAGGGCATGAGTGCCTTTCCCTCTACGGCACCTCCTGCTCTTTTGTGTGGGCACAGGGTGGGCTGCAGCTTGGTTTCTCAGTGAAAACTCTGTGACTGGCAGGTTTTGTTTCATGTTGGCAGCATGTGGAATTGGCTGAACCTTGATTTTGTCCCTTATCTCTATGACCATAAATTAGCACCTTTCAGCTCTGGTAAGCCCCGAGGCACCTTATTCATCAGCAGCAACCCACATGGCGTGGAGTGTGAGGTGGTGAGGGAGAAGGACTCCATGGTGGAGCACTGTTGCTTCTTGCTAGTTGCTATCATGGTTAGGAGATTATTTTTTTCTCAGGTCTTTATGTGTTGTTTTTGGTTAATAATGGTGTCATATTAGTTAACAGTAAAACATTAATAATAAAATTAGTTTTTAAATGGTTAAGACTCATAAAAAAGCTGCAGAAGTTGTCCATGGGAACTCTGGACAACTTGGGCCCTTCCTGATTTCCCAGGGCTGTGCCCACCTGGCCACCTACTCTGTGCCTCACAGTGAGAGAGGGAGTGAGGACTGCTAAGCCCCTCTTGGGTGTCACACACTGTGCCTGGTGCTCTCCTCTCCTAATGTGTTTAGTTCTTGCTGGGACCAAGTGACAACCTGTTCTTTCTCATTTCTCCCCAGGTTAAAATGAGGTTCAGAGAGCTCAGGGCACTACCCCAGTCCCAGGTAGCAGCCTCAGGGCCTGGGAATGACCCATCTGTGTGCCTTGCTGGAGCCAGGGGCTGAGCAGCACCCCTAGTACAAATGCACAAGCATCCAGTGGACAGGGTTGAGGCCCACGTCCACTTTCCCTGCGCGCTCCTGAGTGTCGCTGCTGATGGCTCATATCCAGGTGGAGCCACACCAGCCTGAATGTCTGGGAGAGCATCCCCTCCTGCTGCCCGCACAGCCCCAGCCAGTGATTGACCAACACCACAGTTGGCCTCTTGCTTGGGGTGGGATGGCTGTGAAACCATCCAGATCTAGAGCTGCCCAGGTGCCTGAGATGAGCCACCTCTGTGCCTGGCCCTTCCCAGTCTCAGCCTACCTCCCTCTCCCAGTAAATTATGGTGCCATGTCCTGGTGTCTGCTCTTAGGGAGCTGGGCTGGGGCATCTGGTAACTGTGGCCTGTCTTCTTCCTCTGTGGTAGGTGAATCAGGGGAGGCCTGCATGTGACCTCAGAGAGCCAGCATCAGCACTGAAGGACACTAGTGTCTTCTCCAGCAGTCCCTAGCACTTGGGGACCAGAGGTTTCTGTGTGTGATAGTTGGCCACAGCCTGTGTAAACGCCCAGGGCAAGACGGCACCCAGCCAGCCCCAGGAGCCCCATGCAGGAGGCTCCGCAGCCACGGCTGAGGCGAGGGTGCTGCTGAGGACCAGGCCAGACAGCCCAGAGGGTGCGCACAGCAGCAGGGCCCAGCCATGGAGGATGCCTTTGTTTCAGGGGTAGCGGGGCCATCTGGGAGGCAGGACTTGGCAGTCACAGCAGCCACTGTGGACATTTTCTTCACCCAGAGTGAAGCCTCTCTTGTCTTTGTTTGTAGGTGCGGCAGGCGGTGACCTCTGTGGTGGGGGGCTGGCTCCTGAGTCTGCGGGATCGTTACTCCTTTTTCCACAAGCTCATCCCTTTGTTGCTGAGTAGCTTCAATGACGAGATACCTGAGATCAGGTGAGTGTGTGTGCTGACAAGACGAACCTGCCGCTTGGGTGGGGTATCTTCTTGAGGCAGTGGGAGTCTCCTTTGTTTTCTGGTTCATCTGGACTTGCTTTTCCAGAATTGTCATGTACAGCGATGGCTGTTTCTCTTCACTTCAGAATCCCCTGTTTTTAGAGACCTGCTCTGTCCCTTTGTTTGGTGTCATGAGCTCCTGAGGTGTACAGATAGGCTCTGTGGTTTTTGCACAGACGTTATTGCATCTTTTTAATGTTTTGATTGGGCCATGGATAGAAATCTGTCACCTCTTGGAACCATTAATACACAGTCAGAAGCCCGTCAGGACCTTGCGGAGGGGGGGAACCTTCCTGCTCTTGTCCACACGTGAACACTGATCTGACCCCATTCAGCAAGCAACTCCCCAGGACTGCCCACTGACTCATGCTCTTTTCCCGTGCCACAGGCAGTTGGCCGCCAGCCTCTGGGAGAAAATTGGTCTGCAATGGCAGGAGGAGAATGAGGCGGATCTGAAGGACAAGCTAGACTTCGCCTTGGCCCCCCCACCCCACTACCCCCAGCAAGGTGAGCACAGCCGCAGAGATGGGCAGGGTGCAGAGAAGGCTGTGTGCCGCAGTCTGGCTGGGCACAATCAGGAGCCACTTGTCAAAAGAAACTAACTTTATTTTTAGAACCACACACGCCAAACAAAACAGCCTCTCAGGAAAAACCCTCAGAGCCTCAACTGCCACCACCGGCTTTCCACAAGCCTCTCTCTCCCACACAAGCTTCTCCCCACCTCCCACAATCCTCCTGCTCTTGAGGCCGATTGGCTGGGTCACGTGGGCGGAGCCAAAAAAGTCCCCCAATGAGCAGCTCCGTGGTCTGAAAGGGCAGGGAAACAGCCCAATGAGCATCACCGCAGAGGAGCCAATCAGCTAGATGTTGCTGGGGCCGCTGTGAGCCAATCATCAGCCGGCAGCTGGAAGTTTGCTGGGGCCCCTTCGGCTGTGGCTCTCAACAGCTGTGGGAGAATCTTCAGCCGAGAGGAAGGAGCCCTGAGTTCCTGGAGCTCAGCTGAGGCAGCAGGTCCCCCACCCCAGGCTCCGGGTGGGGTCCTTCCTCTTATTGGGCGTCAGCTGCCACTGAAACTTAAGCCAGTGTCACTCACATATCCTGGGTAGGCAGCAGGCCTCTGTGTCCTGCAGTCCCTCACATGCCTCTATGTTGGCTTCTCCCTCCTCTGAATCAGTTTATTTTAAAGAGGCTCCTAACTTCCGTAAGTGTCCAGATGTGCCACTAGTGTATTCACTTCACACCTCTTGGGCCAGGCCAGACAGAGCCCAGAGGATGTGCACATGAGGGTCGCATTAAGCTGGGTTCTCAACAGCTCTACTAGTCCCAGTGGAAGTTTTGGAACTAGGTAGGATGGGGGGAGCTTTGTCCTTTTACTAAGAAAAGAACTGAATACATCAGTCACAGACAGTAAGAGGAGCCAGTCTCTGTGGTGCATGCCTACAGTTCTAGCTACTCAGGATTAAGACCTTGAGCAAGAGGACCACAAGTTGGACAACCAGCCCAGACAGCTTGGTGAGACCTTGTCTCAAAATTTAAAGGGCTAGGGTTGTAGCTCAGTGGTAAAGTACCCCTGGGTTCAGTCGCCAATACCATTAAAAACAAGAGCAAAAACAGAAACATTTGGATGAGGTCTTTATCTTCCCATGCAACTTCCACACCTGGTGCCGGCCTCCACTGGAGCCTCTCCATCTCGTCCCATGATGACCCCTCTCCCCCGAGCACATGTCGGTGCCTGTGCTGTTTACTGTCATCAGGCTCCACTGCTCTTCCTGCCTCTTGGCCTGTCCACCTCAGGCTTTTCCTGCTTCGTATCCCCTTTACTCTCATGCAGGGTGTCTTAAAATGGAGTAAAATTCACACTGACAAGCACAAACAGCAGGTGAAAATTCAACTGAAACTAAGCAGATCTCAGCAAGAGGTCTGTCTCTCCCAGGCCACCCTCTTGCCTGATCAGGGTACAGAAGGAGCACCGCAGGTGTGAGCACAATGGTGAGGCAGCTTTGTGCACTCCTGCTGGGTGTGCTGCTGAGTTTGGGACTAGAGAGGTCCTGCTCCCCTCCAGCCTGAGAGTCCAGCCTTATCTTTCCCTCTGATGAGCACCTCTCTACTCTGGCACTTCACCCACACTGTGAAGCTGATGAAGAGGAGGCACTCATATTTTGGACTAAATTACAAGTACTAGTTGGCAGGGGTTTATTGAGATTAGTGAAGTCAGTTTGAGAACACACCATCTTTCTTAAAATATAGAGCCTTGATGTAAGGATTGCTTATGAAGCCAGGCAAGGTGGGGCATACCTATAATTCCAGCAGCGTAGGAGGCTGAGACAGGAGAATCACAAGTTCAAAGCCAGCCTCAGCAACTTAGCAAGGTCCTAGGCAACTTAGACCCTGTTTCAAAAAATAAAATAAAATGGGCTGGGGATATGCTCTGTGGTAAAGCACCCCTGGGTTCAATTCCTAAGTACAAAAAAAAAAAAAAGCTTATGAGTTTACTTTTAAATGAGTCTCTGCCCCAGGGTGGCAGTAGGATTCTGAAAGGTTTGTTTCACTCTTTTTTTGGTACTGTTTGCCTTTAGCTACCTGTTTCTTGTGCACTGTTGGGCTTGGAAGCCCAACACTTCGGGGTGTTCTGGACAGATCTCAGCTGAGCTCTGATTAGTGATTGGGCAGTGGGTCTCTGTGGATGTGGGTTCGTCATGCCCATTGATTTCATATAGAGGCTGAGACGTGTCAGGTCGTCCTCTACTGGCACCCAGGGTCCACCCATACAGTGCACATAAAGCCCAGCAGGTGTCTTCAGGCCATGGGTCTGGCCCCATGGGATGTGGAGGCTTCTGTCTGTGTAGCTGGCATCTGGACATCCTTAAAGATCACATTGCAGAGAGGGGAAGAAGGCATAGGAGACAGCGGCTGTTTTTAAAAGATACCATCCTTGGAATGTGATGAACAAGGAGACAGGGAGGTGTGTGTGCAAACACACGAGTACGACACACCGTACCTGTGCGCACACAGGCTCTGCCCTCGCTGCATCCTGCGTGCAAGTCCTTGGGGAAATCTCTCTCCTGCCGCATCCTGGGGCTTTCTGGTACTTCCACATAAGTACTAGATTTCATTAGATTTTACCATTTTTTTTCCCCTACAATTAATTTTCTTCAGTATATAGATTTGAATTCTAAATATAATTTTTTAGAATTTTTTTTTTAGTATATCAAATGTCAGGTCATGTCAGCCTCTTGCTTGAACTGTCACACACACCAGCCTTTATCTTGTGCCCACACTCCTTCCCTGCTGTCCGTCAGAACCCCGTGCCCAGCCTACCACCTGCCACTCCAGGTTCTGTGACATCCCTTCCCCAGGTGCCGTGTTCTAGGTGCCTTTCAATTGCAACTTAGTTTGCATCCCTAAAACACACCGTGAGCTTTGACAAACACTATATCTGCCACCAAGGGGGATGATGTCATCGTTCACATGTCCCTGGTGCCCAAGCAACAGCCAACAGTCTCTGTCCCAGAAGTTTCCCAGTGGTGTGGGCATGAAATCGGTTGCCGGTCTGTAGCCCATAGCCAGCTCACTCCACTCCACAGGGTGCTTCTCCATGGGAGCAGTGTTCTGTCTGTGAGTGGGCCACTGTGTTGCTAGCTGAGGGACATTTGAGTCATTTCTGGTGCTGGATGATTACAAATAAAGACGTAGACATTTGCAATGGAGTTCCATGTGGGTGTTTTCTTCCCCCTGGATAAGCACTGAGGAGTGGGTTGGTGGCCATCTGATAACTGTGTTTAACTGCATAGGAAACTGGCCACACCACTTTATCACATCGTCTGTGCCAGTTTTACCTTCCCAGCAGCTCCACAATCTTCAGTGGCTCTGGGCCCTGCTAGTGCTTCGTGTGCTTGAAGCACGGTGGTTTTGTCATTGCCGTGCCTGTTGGTACATAGCAGCTGTGACTTACCTTTCCCTGACAAGTGGTGTCAGATCTTTCTGTGCTTATTTTATAAGCTCCTCCATGTGTCTTCTGTTGTTTGTTTGTTCAGATCTTTTGCTCAGGTATTGAATTGGGGTTTGTTTTCCTACGGGCTTTGAGAATTCTTATATTCTGGATGCAGGTTCTTTGCTGGGTCTGTGTGTGGCAATGCCTTCTGGGTAGACTACCTTTGAACTCCCCGCCCCCACCCAGGGCCCTATCTCAGCTCCACGTCCCCCTCCTTCACAACCTCACTTCCTCCCTGTGCCCTGCACCTCGAGCTGACCTCACACTGCTGCTTAGCTGATGTGTTTGCATCACCTCCCACCTGAGCGGCGCTCTTGACCCCTGCTGCAGCCCAGCACCTGGGACAGGTGAGCCTTGTAGAGTGGCTCGGATGAGTTCCTCCTGAAAGATATGATAACTGGCAGGTCAGGGAGCCTGGGACCTGGAGGGGTTTGATCAGCTTGTCTTCCCCCTTTCCTAAGAAGGAAGAAACGTAGCCTCCACCAGAGTTTGCTGCCAGCTTTCCCAACACCTGGGCACAGGAAGGGCATCTTCCCTGTCTTCGGGTCTGCTGTCCACCTGAGTGAGCACCCCCACAGAAGTGTAGCCCATGCTTGAACTTGTCTGCCCATCACACTCAACCTGCAGTGGGGGCCTGGTGATGGCAGGTTCTGGAGGCTTTTGTTTTCTGGAATTATCTTCCTGTTGGGATTGTCTTCCTTCCCAGGCTTGAGTGCTAAGGGAGCATCTTCAGAGAGGTGGATGGCAGCCAGGCCTTTTAACACAGAAGAATGGAGTTGCTTTTTTTTGAACTTGTTGTAGAAATTAGTGAAGCTGTCTTTGAATAAATGCAGTGGTGACACAGAGTGCTCTGTGCAGTGCCCTCCCGTGCTCTAGTGTTCTGCCTGTGCGCTCTTACGTGCTGTGCCTCCAAGTGTATTTCATCTGAGTGTTTGGAAAGATGAGGGACTTGAACGGAAGTTGTCCGAAGCATCACACTGTGGAGAACAGGAGAGGGGCTGGAGGACTGGTTTGTGTTGTGTGCCTCAGCCTTCCACGCGGCTGGGATTATAGGTGTGCATTACTATGCCCAGCTCTGCTTTTACGAACATCCAGCACTTTGTCCCAGAGCCCCAATGAACTTCCTGTGTGTTTGTGATAGTTTTACATAATGATGGAGGGGTGGCCCACTATCAGACATGAATAAAGAAGTTATAAAATTGGTAAACTGTTTTCCTGCCTGCAGTTTAATTCACTTAATTCAGTTATGTAGAAAATAAGTTGAAGGAGTTGATGTTCCAGTATTCCCAACACAGCTCCATTAGGACTTTGCACAAACCGTCCCCTGATTTGAGAGGTGGGCAGGGTTGTGTTTAAAACACAAGCAGCTAGAAGGGCCTAAGCCTTGTCCCAAGACCAGGTTTGCTCAGGGTTTTCCCAAGGCTCCCTTTACCCTGCCCCATGCAGTTCCAGGCAAGTTCCCAATTCCTGGGTACAGCTGGGTCTGTGCAAAGGGTATTGGGGTGCTCTGTACCAGCTCATGGGGCACCCACCAGCTCCATAGCAAAACTGCAACCCAGCTTGTCAGAACAATGACCTAGTTAGTGGTAGCAGTGAAAGTACAGGTGGCCGTGTCAGTGGCATAAGGGAGAAGAGTTACAGGTCAGTGTAGGGTGCATTACTGCACCTCCCCCCAGCAGAGGAAGCCAGCTCTGAGAAGGCCTTGGACAACCCTTAAGACCCCTTGCCCTCAGAGCCCTCTTTGTCGTCACCCTGAGGTCATTGTGCTCTCTGTGGTAAATATATGTGAGGTATTTCACCTATGGGACAGTTCTACAGTTCAGTGACATGTTCTACCGTTGCCCTGTAGAACACACCAGAAAAACATTCATCAGAATCAGCTGTTGCTTCTCAGTGACTGAATGGTGTTTTTGTTTGTTTGGTTGGTTGGTGCCGGGGATTTAACCCAGGGGTGCTTAACCACTGAGCCACATCCCTTTTTATTTATTTATTTGTTTGTTTGTTTTTAAATCTTTCTTTATTGATTTTATTTTTTTAAATACATGACAGCGGAATGCATTACAATCCTTATTACACAAATAGAGCATAATTTTCATATCATTGTATATAAAGTGTGTTCACGCCAGTTCATGTCTTTATACATGTACTTTGTATTTTATTTTTTTGCATTACGATTCTTACTACACATATATACCATAATTTTTCATCTCTGTATATAAAGTAGGTTGACACCCAATTCATGTTTTCATACGTGTACTTTGGATAATGATGTCCATCACATTCTACCATCCTTGCTAATCCCTGCCTCCTCCCTTCCCCTCCCTCTCCTCTTCCCTATCTAGAATTCATCTATTCTTCCCATGTTCACCCTCCCTTACCCCACTATGAGTCAGCCTCCTTATATCAGAGAAAACATTTGGCATTTGTTTTTTGGGGGATTGTCTAATTAGCATTAGTTTATCCAACACCATCCATTTGCCTGCAAATGCCATGATTTTATTCTCTTTCATTGCTGAGTAAAATTCCATTGTGTATATATGCCATATTTTTTTTTACCCATTCATCCACTGAAAGGCATCTAGGTTGGCTCCTAGATTTAGCCACTGTGAATTGTGCTGCTATAAACATTGATGTGGCTGTGTCCCTGTAGTATGCTGTTTTTAAATCCTTTGGGTATAGTCCGAGGAGAGGGATAGCTGGGTCGGGTCAAATGGTGTCTCCATTCCCAGATTTCCAAGGAATATCCATACTGTTTTCCATAATGAGTGCACCTATTTGCAGTCCCATCAGCAATATGTGAGTGTATCTTTTTTCCCACATCTTCTCCAACACTTATTGGTGTTTGTCTTCATAATAGCTGCCATTCTGACTGGAGTGAGATGATATCTTAGAGTAGTTTTGATTTGCTAGAGATGATGAGCATTTTTTCATATATTTGTTGATTGATTGTATATCCTCTTCTGAGAGGTGTCTGTTCAGGTCCTTGGCCCATTGGTTGATTGGTTTATTTGTTTTTTTGGTGCTTAGCTTTTTGAGTTCTTTATATACCTAGAGATTAGTGCTCTATTTGATGTGTGAGGGGTAAAGATTTACTCCCAGGATGTAGGCTCTCTGTTCACCTCACAGATTGTTTCTTTTGCTGAGAAAAAAACTTTTTAGTTTGATTCCATCCCATCCTTTTTGATTTTTTTACTTTTGAGACTGGGTCTTGCTAAGTTGCATAAGGCCTTGCTAAGTTTCTGAGTCTGACTTTAAACTTGTAATCCTCCTGCCTTGGCCTCCTAAGCTGTTGGGATTACAGGTGGGTACCACATGCCTGGTATGCCATTTTTAATTATTTTTTTTAAAGCATTCTAGTCATTCTTCTTGGAAAGAGGAGCAGTGGTAGGGATAAAGGAAGGTTGCTGTCATCGGATCCAGAGCAGCGGGCAGCACCACATGGCCCCAGAACCAGCTGGAAATGCTCATTTGGAGCTGGTTCTGATGTTTGAAACTTATGCTGTCACTAAGTACGCTCTGGTCTTGCCACACTGTCCTGCCAGCCCATACCCATGCAGAAGAACTGATTCCCAGACCCTCGACACCTCTTGCCTTCCCCCAACTATGAACTCTAACCCTAACTGAGTCCTGAGCCCCCTCCCCCAGGTGGCATTTCCTTCTCTCCGCAACTCTGGGCTCCTTGGCACTTTCTCACCTTTTCCACTGTATTTTGGCAAAGTTTGCCAGTTGCCCATTGCCATCAGGTCCCATTGTTTCAATTATGAAAATGAGTCAGCTTTGCAAATATTTGCATCACGTCTGATTTGCTAAAGGTTGAATAAGCTTGTTAATTGAGTTGTCAGTTATGCTCTGCAAGAGCGCAGCCAAGGCGCCCGTGTCTTCTCTGGTGTAGGTGCTGTCCACTTACATTGTCTTTTCACACTTTTTGGCTCACTAAAGTGCCGCAATTATGTTTTCAAGAAAAGATTAATAGATAATTGCTGAGCTTTCTGGGCATCTGACCTGGCAGTTCTGGACTCTGGACTTAAGTTAATGATTGTTCAGGCCTCAGGGCACTTTCTCTGTGTTTGCCTTTGCTACCAGGGCTGCATGATAGACAGAAACTGACCTCAAATTACGTTTTGTAAATCAACAAATAAATAGCCAAATCTGGAAAGGAATTTGGATGTAGAAAAATTGGAGCCTTGCGTGGTGCAGTGGCACACGCCTGTAATCCAGCGGCTTGGGAGGCTGAGACAGGAGAATCATGAGTTTATAGCCAGCCTCAGCAAAAAGCGAGGCGCTAAACAACTCATGTAGATCCTCTCTCTAAGTAAAATACAAAAAATAGGGCTGGGGATGCGACTCAGTGGTCAAGGGTCCCTGAGTTCAATCCTGGTACCTCCCCCCAAAAAAGAAAAGAAAAATTGGAGACTTCATGCATCACTGGTAGAGGGCAAGGGGTGGAGCCACTTTGGAGCCCAACTGCCACTTCTTAGCCTGTCAGATATACACACCACACACACACACACACACGCATGCATGCACACACACAATCCACTCTTCCACCCTAGGTAACACTCAACAGGAATGAACACTTATGTCCATCTGAGCCTTGTTGGTGAGCGTTCATGCAGCATTCCTCAGGAGACTGACAAAGTGGAAGTACCCATGTGCCAGCCAGCACGTGACTGGATAAACAGGAGCTGTGTCCAGACAGTGGATGTCAGCAAAACAGAGGAAAGGTGCATGACACACACAGCAGCATGGGTGAATCCCCCACATCATGCTAAGCGAAAGAAGCCTTTTATGAAAATTTCATAGAAAAGACAAAACCAACAGACAGGATGCAGATCCCTGGCCCCAGGGCTGGCACAGGGACTGGTATTAACTAAAGATGGGACTTCTTAGGATGGCAGGTGGCACTAAACAGGACTGGGGTAGTGACTGCACAGCTGTGGATATTTACCTCGGCTCAGCCGTCACACTAAAGGGGAGAATTCTAGGACGAAAGTTATGTCCAGGGAAGCTGCTTTAGGAAGCTCCCCTAAAGCATCAGTTTAACCATCTGCTTATGCATTCAGCAAGTGCTTGTTGAGGACCCCCCACTGGAGGGAGCTGAGTCCCATCTGTCCACCACGCTGCAGGAGGCAGAGTTGAACTCCCAGTTGCATCCTGAACCAGAGCAGCACCACGTGGGCTGTGAGGGCTGTGGGCAGTGTGGGTGGAGCCTTCGGGCTGGCATTGTGGCCAGCTCACCGAACCTCACGGGAGCCACTGCTGCCTGAGGGTGCAGGTAGAGGTGCAGGTGAGGCCACCCCTGGGGGATGACCAGCTTGACAGCAGGGTGCCAGAGGACAGGAATCTGAATGGAGTGTGGACATGATGGAGCTCTTGAAGGGAGACCAGAGCCACTGCCTGGCTCTGCCTGCCTGTCTCCGCAGCTGCAGCTCTGCATGTGTCTGTGCTTGATCACTTGACATTTGTTTTTATTGTTTGATTCTTGGTGATTTCACAGAACAAACTAAGATTGTTTATACCTTAAATCCTGTTCATTTTGTTTATATATTCCCATGGAAACCACTTTGAGATATGGAGAAAGAAAGTTTCATTCTGCCAGCCTGATAATTTTGGAAATTACTACTTTGGAAACTTAGGTACCAGTTGTTTGAATTCACCATATCAAATGAGCAGTTGAATTTAGCCCAGAGTCATCTGCCCCTTTTTGATTCTGAGCACAGTCTTGGACATGTTGGGCAGATAGCAGATGAACATGCTAGATAAATAAAGAAAACACACATATATCTTGACCCAGAAGTTCTGCTGGGATTAGGAGTCAGTCCTGTAACTGTGCCCACCCACATGTGCAAAAGTGTGTGCAAACAGCTTATGGTAGCAGGGCTTACGGGCTGGTAGATGGAGCTTCGGATACCTTATGCTGGTGGGGAAATTTCAGTACCCTGGGTAATGAGAACAGCCCTGTGCTGTCACTTCTGTAGAGAGGGCAGGGTTCGTTTGTGGTTCTGCACTCAGACCATTCTCAGGGCTGCACAGGAAGGGGTGGGGTGTAGTCTCCAGGGAGGGGACAAGGAATTGGGCAGGGCAGGGGTAAGATATAGCTTCTTCATTATCTTGGAGCTGCTTGAATATATCTGGTTTTGTATTACTTCTTTAGGAAAGGAAAGCAAAAGCCCCCTCCATTTTTAAAATAACTGTATTTTATATGTATGTATATTTTATGTGGTGCTGAGGATCAAACCCAGTTCCACACACATGCTTAAGCAAGTGCTCTACCACTGAGCCACAACCAGAGCCCAAAAGTCCCATTTTTAAAGAGTGGTGCTCCTTATGGAAAAATAGATTGGTACAGGCTCTATTTGGGGATCCTAATATACATCCTCATTGACCCAACTATTCCATTTTTAGCATTTTAAGCAATCAGATATATAAAAATATTTACATACAGATGTTCATCATAGTCTTAATGAGAAGAAAGGAACTACTGGGACCTTTTCCTAATACCCTTCTCTCTGTCGCTGTTAAAATCAGTCTGCAAACTGCCGTCACCTGGAGTGGTGCTGACCAGCAGAGCCCTCTGCATTGCCAGAGTGTTCTGCTTCTGTGCTGTCCTATGCAGCAGTCACTGGGCACGTGGCTGACAAGCACTTGGGATAGGAACATGCGACTAAAGACCAAAGTTGTTTATGCATATACATGTTATGAGCTGAAGTTTTAACAGCCACATGTGGCAGCAGCTGCTGTGTTGGAAGTTTCTGTGCTGGAGACCAGAGTGAGTGGTCTGCACTTTTCTATGAAAGGCAGCCTGTTTCCCAGGCCTGGAGCAGCTACCATTGTGATGTCGGGGCAGCTCAGATGGTAGTGATTGAGTGGACAAGACTGTGTCCCAATAAAACTTTATAAACAGACAGCATCCAGGAATGGCTCATGAGCCACAGTCTGCTGACACTAGTCCAAAAGAATATTATGTCTGCTGTAATAAATACAGAAAATGAGGCTTCAGAACCTACATAGCACAAACAATTTAAAAATACTCTGCAGGCCCAAACTTCAGTGGCCAACAGACCCTTCCCAACTGCCCCAGTTGGGCATTTCCCTTGTTTCCAGACTTCTCCGTTGTCAGTAGGAGAATGGTTATTTGTGCTTTGGCCCTTTGTTTAAAAAATATATACATGACAAGCTCACTTAAATAGCCAACAGAATTTGAATCATTTGGAACTAATTCTCTAATATATGGTATAAAAAGAGAAAAATAATGAGAATAAAAGTTAAAAGTGGGTTTTTATAGTACAAGCTGTTCTTCTTTTAAATACACTTTAAATTCTGACATGTCATGGTTTCGTTGCTATCTTTAGTGTTGTTTTGAATTTTTAAGGTCAAAGTCTGTTAATCATAGTCCTCAAAGGCTGTTTTGGTAGAAATCAACAATTTTTTTTTTTTTTTTTCTAAAATTCACATGGAGATATAAAGGACCAAAACCAGGAAAACTTTGTAAGTGAATAACAAAGCTGGAAGATTAGCACTACCTGGCTCTAAGACTTGTTATGAAATTACGGAAAACCAGACAGTGTGGTTTTTGGCAAAAGGTAGGTCAGTGGAACAGAGTAGGGCATCCAGAAACAGACATATGTAGACAACTGGATTTTGACAAAAGTCAAAGCAATTTTGCAGAGGGAAAAAAAAAAAAAAGGTCTCTCAACAATGATGCTGTTGTGATTGGATTGTCCACAGGCCAAAGAGTAAACTTGAGTCTACACATTGTGTGATACACAAAAAGCAACCCAAGCCAGGTGCAGTGACACTCACCTGTAATCCCAGTGGCTCTGGAGGCTGAGGCAGGAGGATTGAAAGTTCAAAACCAGCCTCAGCAACTTAGGCCCTAAGCAACTTAGCAAGACCCTGTCTCAAAATAAAGGGTGAGGGATGTGACTCAGTGGAAAAGTACCCTGGGTTCAATTCCCAGCACTAAAATAAGTAAATAAATAAATAAGCAATCCAAGATACATTGCATTAGGGTTCTCTAGAGGAACAAAATCAACAGGAAGTATAGTTATAAAAGGGAAACTTATTAGGTTGGCTCAAGCTGGATGGTCCATAATGGCTACCTGCAGGCTGGACAGCTGGGAAGAATCAGCACAGTCCAAGAGCCTAAAGCCCCAGAACAAGAGGAATCAATGGTGCTACCCTAGTCCAAGACTGAAAGCTTCTGGAGAATCACTGGCAGAGTCTGCTTTGGAAGAGTGAAGAAGCAGAAGTCTGATATCCTAAGATGATTGCAGCAGCAGTCAAGAACCCGTTCAAGAAGAATTGAGCTTGCAACTGCTGCTGTTTCCTTGTTCTTCCAATTTTTATTTCATCCAAGCCATCATCCTACTGAACAGTGCTGCCCACGCTTAGGGAGGGGCTCTATTTCAATTGGCTATCCCACATGCCAATCATTCTCAAACACACCCTCATTGACACACTGTAAGCCTCTTAATCATTGGCATCTCTTAATCCAATCAAGTTGACAATTCAGATTGGCCATTACATACATTATGTGCCTAGATGTAAAACTCAAACCTAAGAACTTCTAGGATAAAGCCTTAGTGTGACTTTGGGTCAGGCAAGCTTTCTTAGACACATCATCAAAAGCACAGTCCATAAAAGAATGGGTAATAAATTGAACCTCATCAAAATATAAACCTTTGCTTTTTTTAAAGACTTTGTTAAGAGAATGAAGACAAGCCAAAGACTGAGAAAACAGTTGCAAGGGGCTGGGATTGTGGCTCAGTGGTAGAGTGCTGGCCTCACATGCATGAGGCACTGGGTTCGATCCTCCACACCACATAAATGTGAATTAATATATTGTGTCCACCTAAAACTAAAAAATTAATACTAAACAACAAAAAAAAAACCGTTGCAAATTATATGCATAAGGACTCGTATGCCAAATTTTGAATCTCAAAACTCAAAGAAAACGATCTAACTTGTTTAAATGGGCAAAAATGATTTGAAAAGACGCATCACCAAGAAAGATAACAGGAAACAAGCTGCAAAGTGCTGCTCACAGCTATTTGTCATCAGAGAGCTGCAGGTCAGACTGCAGGAAGGACCACCCAGCGTTCTGAGCCTACTAAAGTCAGAGGCTGGGGAGCAGCCGAGCTCTCACCCACTGATGACAGAATGTAAAGTGGAGCAGCCACCTTAGAAAACAGGTAGAACCAGGCACAGTGGCACACGCCCGTGATTTCAGCAGCTTGGGAGGCTGTGGCAGGAGGATCACGAGTTCAAAGCCAGCCTCTGCAACTTAGCAAGGCCCTAAGGAATTTAGAAAGACCCTGACTCTAATTCTAAATAAAAAAGGGCTGGGGATGTGACTCAGTGGTTAAGCACCATGGGTTCAATTCCTGGTGCCACAGAAAAAAAAAAGAGAACAGTCAGGTGGTTTCTTAAGACATTGACCATACCTGCCACATGAGCCAGCCATTTCACAGCTGGATATTTACCAGGGAAAAGGAACAGCATGTGGGCTGGGGTTGTGGGTCAGTGACAGAGCGCTTGCCTGGAATGTGGGAGGCACTGGGTTTGATCCTCAGCACCACATAAAAATAAATAAAATAAAGGTATTGTGTCTAACTACAACTTTAAAAAAAAAAAAAAAGTAACAGCATGTGTCCACACAAGGACCTGCACACTCAAGTTCATAGCATTCAAACCGGAAACGACTGTGCTCTTGAGCAGATGGCTGGTGGATAAACTGGCACATCCGAATCATGAGTACTTCTCAGCAGTAAAAGGAAACAGACACACTGTCCCTTGATTATGCAGCGTGAAAGAAGCCAGACCAAAAAAAGATATACACTGTCCAATTCCAGTTATATAAAAATGTTAGAAAATGCAGTCTGGTCTGTAGTGTTAGGGAGCCGGTCAGTGCTGCTGGGGAGGGTCGGCCACTGCAGAGCAGTGTTGGAGACTAGGGGTTGGTGGTGGTTCTGCAGGCGTGTCCTTTTGTCTGAGCTCATCACACGCACACTTTAAGTGTGTGAAGCTTGTCGTGCATCACTTAGGCTCCAGCAGAGCCATAAACAGTACTTCAAGATGAATTCTGACTCTGGCCTCATTCTATCTCGAGGCATTCTGAATTTGTAAGATCTTAGGACTTCAGGTGCCTAGAATAAGGTGTCATAAGTTGCTCTCCACACAAGTTGCTGGGTTCTACTCATGGGTCTCATCTTTTTGATCCCTAGAGAGCCGCCCTGGGCTAGGTTGTCGGGAGCTGGTCTTCAGGAACCTCTCCAAGGTCCTTCCTGCCATCTGTCGGGACATCACCGACTGGGTAGTAGGGACCAGGGTGAAGTCTGCACAGCTCCTGCCAGTACTGCTGCTGCATGCAGAGGACCACACCACTCAGCACTTGGAAATCATCCTCAGAACCCTGCAACAGGCCTGTGCTGACGAGGAGAAGGCAGTGGTCAGCAGTGTGAGTGGCCTGTTTCCATTTGTGTGTATGGGTGGTGAGTCTCAGCCTGTTGGGGTGTGCAGGGCTGGGTTACAAGCAGGTAATTGTGTTATGGCTGGCACAGTTAGGATACAGAACATTCCTGCTGGGCATGGTGGCACACACTTGTAATCCCAATGGCTCTGGAAGCTGAGGCAGGAGGATCACAAGTTCAAAGCCAGCCTCAGCAACTTAGCGAGAACCTGAGCAACTTAGCAAGACCCTGTCTCTAAGTAAATTTTTTATTTTTTTAAAAGAGCAGGGAGGGCTGGGGTTGTGGCTCAGTGGTGGAGCGTTTGCCTTGCATGTGTGAGGCACTGGGTTCGATCCCCTGAACCACATAAAAATAAACAAATAAAATAAAGGTATTGTGTCCATCTACAACTAAAAAAAATAAATAAATAAATAAAAGAGCAGGGATATGACTCAGTGGTTAAGTGCCCCTGGGTTCAATCCTCAATGCCAAAAAAAAAATGAGCCATTTAAAGCCTACTTTCATGTCATCTGTCTCTCTCTCCCTCTCCCTTTCTCTCTCTCTTCCCCTCTCTCTCTCACATACATACCCTTCACATACTCTCCCTCTGTATATATTTATACACATGCACATATATGTATATGTCACTGAACCATATCCCCAGCCCTTTTTTGTTTTTTTAGACAGGGTCTAATTAAGTTGCCTTTTAAGGCCTCATTAAGTTGCTAAGGCTGACTTGTACTTGTGATCCTCCTGCCTTAGCCTCCTGAGCCACTGGGATTGCAGGTGTGGTGTGTGCCACTGTGACCAGCTCATGTCACGTATTTTTACTTTCCAAAACCCACCATCAGGGGGCTGGGGTTGTGGCTCAGAGGTAGAACGCTTGCCTACCATATGTGAAGCACCGGGTTCGATCCTCAGCACCACATAAAAATAAAGATATTGTGTCCACCTATAATAACTAAAAAATAAATATTCAAAAAAGAATATAAGCAAAAATTTAAAAAACTACCATCAGTTTTAAAAATTCTTTTACAAAATATAGCTTCAGGTTTATCACTTCACAGAGCCAAGCTGTATGCAGTTTGTGTCTCTATACAGCTTGTAAGCTTTTACTTTCCCCACAAAGAACATGACTATTTTGTATCTCTGTCTAATCTTACGAAGGATGAGAAGTGAGGGTGATGGGCACCTCTTGAGCATCGCTAAACCACGTGTGCTGCATGCCCTTCATCCCTGTATAGGCTCTGGGCACCACTATGGGAGCAGGTACAGGGCCATCCAGTACCACAGGCCTCTTCCAACTGCTGCCACCACCTCCTGGCAGCCCTCACCTGCTCCCTCTCTCTGTATTATATCACCCTGGGAGTGTCTTACAAATGGAATCAGCATGTGGCCTTTGGGATTAACGTTCTTTACGTGTGATGCCTTGAGATCAGCCCAGTTGCTATGGATCTCAGCAGTTGTTCTTTCTCTTACCAAGTAGAATCTGGGCTGTGGAGGTGCTGTGTGTGTTGTGCCAATTATCAATAAGAAGTTCAGGTCACCGATATCATGAGAGGCTTGAGGTGTAGGCAGGAATTCCATACCCCTAGGTGTGGCCAGGTGTTCCAAACCCCAGTCTGGCCCGGTGTTCCAAATCCCAGTTGTGGCCAGGTGTTCCATACCCCTAGGTGAGGCCCCATGTTCCAAACTGTAGGTGTAGCCAGGTGTTCCAAACCCCAGAAGTGGCCAGGTGTTGCAAACTCCAGGTGTAGCCCAGTGTTTTAAATCCCAGTGTGGCCAGGTGTTCCAAACCCTGTTGTCTTCCATGTCCCCACACAGTGCATGAAGTCCGCAGAACTGATTGGGACATTTGTCAGCCCGGAAGTGTTTCTGAAGCTGATCCTGTCGATGCTGAAGAAGGCACCCTCTTCCTCTAGCCTTTTGGTCCTTGCTTCAGTCATTCGAGGCTGCCCACAGGATGCCCTCCAGCCACACCTCAAGGTCATCGCCATGGAGCTAGCCCAGGCCCACATTTGCCAGGCATCTGAAAACGTAAGGTGGTGCAGTGGAGGGGCAGGCAAGGAGAGCACATCCTGGCACGGGGGTCCGGAGGTGTCCCACCTGGCTGTCCTAGTGTAACTACTGATGGTGCTTGTTAGCAGGCAGCAGCATGTCTGTACCAGGCCTGGCAGACATGTCCAGGGTCCTCTGGTTTAGGGACCTCACTGCTTTGTCCAGTACCATTGACACCAGCCACAGACAGCCATTTAAATTAGTTAAAATTAAACTAAAATTTCCTTTTATTGGTTGCTCTGGCCATGTGTCAAGTGTCCAGTAGCCACCTTGTTGGACAGCACAGGATAGACATGTCCATTGACATGACATGACAGTCTGCCAGAACATGCTGCTGTGGGTGGTCACAGGCCAAAGAGGGTCAAAGGTTGGTGGCACAGCTCTGAGAACCCTGGACTACCTCCAAGAGAAGGAGTCACATCTGTCACATTGTACTTGGAACGTGCAGTGCATCCTTAGTGATTGACAAGCACTTGTTCCTTACCCATGCCACTTGGCATTTGGATAAAGCCTTGGTGTAGCTGGCCAAGGACATGCAGGCAGACAGCTTGTCTTAAATTGAGCAGTGATTCCTCTCATCTGAGGCTGAGACAAACTAGGTGGGTTGGCTCAATCACTTACATTAATTTGTCATTGTTTCTGCTGAAAACAAAATAATGGCTATTTTATTTGGATATGTTAGACTTGACCCTGTCCATTGATGCATCCTTCATGCACCCTAGACACTCCTATCAAGAGACTGGGCCCTACTGTCCTCCACAGGCCTGGGCATGCCCCAGAGGCAGCATATGCTCTGGCTTGAAGTTTTTTAGCAGCTGGGCCAGAGGGAGCTGGGATCAGTTAGCCCCTGGTCCTCTGTCCAGGCCCTTTCTCTGTTCTCAAGTGAGAGGCGTACAGTTAAGTCACTTTATAATCCACTTTAAGAAACCTGTAAGCCATATCTGAGATGAGCAAGAGAGGAAAGCAGAGCAGAGGTCGGGAGGGAATGGGGACCGGCTGCTATTGGTGGGGTTTTGGCTGCATTTCAGCTCTCCCCCAAAACCATTCTTCACACAACACATAATCTATGTAAGTTCTGCAGTTTTACTTCTGAGTAGTTCTGAGAAGATTTTGGTTCCTTATATAGATTTATAGGCCAGGAGCATTCTTTTTCTAGAAGAAAATACATATAGGGGTGTGTGTGTGTGTGTGTGTGTGTGTGTGTGTGTGTGCACGCGCATAAATAAATGTATACAGGTGTTTAAATATGTACAAACTTAATAGCAAAGAAAATAATCTTTTCATTTCTCAGTGCTAGTAGCAGAGAACTTGAACCTCATGGGCCATGATGTATTTTTGGCTCCTCATCTCTGGTTCAATCCAGGACAAACTTACTCAATGACCTTTCATGCAGAGAGGCCCCTTTCTGACCCAGGTTGATAGTGCATAGGCCAAATGTTCCAACCCTGAGGCCAAAACTTGGTCATAATAAGAACTCAGGTCACTTTACTCCTTTCCCAACAGATTTAAGTTTTTTGCAAGAAAGGACAAACATCCAGGTCAAATGTCATTGTTGCTTCTGAATTGACACAGCTAAGTTCCTATTCATGGGCAGCTCACCCACTGTGTCTGAGTCCTATCCTTTGGGAAGTAGTTTGTGTTTCCTGGAACTATTCAGTGACCATAGGAACAGGTTAAGAATGTCTTTCAAGAGCAAACAGCTGGGCACAGAGGTGTACTTCTGTAATCCCAGTAATTTGGGAGGCTGAGCAGGAGGATTGCAAGTTCAAAGGCAACCTCAGCAGCTTAGTGAGACCCTGTCTCAAAAACTAATAAGGGCTGAGCAGGACTGGGGTTGTGCCTCAGTGGCACATGCCTAGCATGTGTGAGGCATTGGGTTTGATCCTCAGCACCACATAAAAATAAATAAATAAAATAAAGGTATTATGTCTGCTCATCTATAACTAAAAATATTTTTAAAAAGAAGAAGGGCTGGGCTGGGGATGTGGCTCAAGCGGTAGCGTGCTCGCCTGGCATGTGTGCAGCCGGGTTCGATCCTCAGCACCACATACAAAGATGTTGTGTCCGCCGAAAACTGAAAAATAAATATTAAAATTCTCTCTCTCTTAAAAAAAAAATTATTAAAAAAAAGAAAAGAAGAAGAGCTGAGTATGTGGCTCAGTGGTTAAGCACCCTGGATTCAATCCCTAGTATACTCTACTCGCCCCCCACTCCTCCCAAAAAACCACCAGATTTTCTAAATTCCATGTTAAAACAGGAATTTGTGCAGCCATTTTGTGCACGGTGAGTTAGATTGGACATGGTCACTGGGAGACTGGCTCTGTAGTGAAAAGTACTTCTCTGATGTCTGAGCCAGACACTGTACCTAGGCCCAACTGAAGGAAACTGGATTCTTGTCCTTGGGATGTATCAGCAACAGGTCACCAAAATGAGGCTATAATGTGAGCACAGCTCATTCATCCTCTTTAATGAACAGGGATATAACTTTACCTCAGTGGGAAACCTCTGGTGCTTTAGCTAGTGAATTACTTTTTGCAGATAGCATTCCAGAAGCAAGAGACAGCACTGTCCCCTGCTGTGTCTTTTCTCCTCTGGGTGACTGACATGGAGCATCCTTTGATTAGTTGGGAAAGCAAGGGATGCTAAGGTCTTGCTGTTTCCTCAGATGATGCCCGCAGCCCTCTACCCACCTCTCATTTGGGTTTGTGGTGAGACCTCTCCACCAAAGCTAAGAGGATTGCACACCTTTTAAAAGCGCATTCCCTTTGATTTAGTTGAAAAATGGTGGCTCCTTAGATTTATGTGTCGGGTCACCTAGACATTGGCCCATATCACCTTGCAGTCTTAGAAATCAATCAGTAAATCCAGGCCAAAAGAAATAGGGCTATGGGGAAAATCAGGAGTGGAATGAAAGCCGAAATCTGCAGCTGCTCCTGGGATTAGGCAGACAGGCACCCTGCAGATCAGGATGTCCGTGGGTCAAAGCAGAGCTGGGTGCAGGGGAATTTCTGCGCGCACTGTGGCACTAGTTAGTGGGTCATGAAATTTTAGAACCCCTTCTGTTTTCTAGCCAAATAATTTTCATACTTTTTTGAGCTCATACCCCATTAGTAAAAAAATATATAAAATAAAATAAAAAATGAAGCATTTGCCTCAAACACACGTACAATTTTTTCTAAAGCATATGTATAAATTAACGTATGTGACCACTAACCCAGTTCATTCTGTACTCTGTGAAGCATGCATAAGATAGTCATGCTACAGGGATGTCATAGAAAGTACATATGAACAGAAGCCTAGGATTCTTGGACCCTGCGGCACCTGGTGTCTTCACATGCTGCGGCCCCTCCTGTCACTCCACCCACACTATGTAGTGGATGTGCCTGAAGCTGAGAAGGAAATGGTATGACCCACTCAGCCTTTAGTGCCCTTCTGCATCAGGAAGCACTTTTTGAAATACAGAATTTTGTTTCTGTTAAAACCTAGCCTTATGGAAATATTCATAAATACATAAAAGCAGGAAAAGTAGAGAAATGCCACTCCGTGTGCCACCCCTCACTTTGTCAGCAGCTCTTTTGTGTTCTTTAACCTCCCTCTACATCTCTTTAGAAAGAAAGAAAAAAAAAAAAAAAGCCCTTCTGGAGAGCAGGGAGAACTCTGAGTTATTTTAAAGTGAATGCAAGATACATGTCATTTCTCTTGTAAACATAGAGTACACGTCACTGACATTCATGAACTTCTAAAATGTAACTTAAAAGCATTTCACAGAGTGAGCTGTGCCCTTAGCTCACAGCCTCTGTTCTCTCTCTGTGCTGTCTAAACTGTGCCCTTTGGTGGCTGATGTGGCAGGTAAGTCCTCTGGTTTTGCTGTGCACATGGGCCGTGTGCTCCGAGGGTGGCACATGCGGGGCACTGAGTGCTGTCTTCTGGTCTCTTCCAGAGCCTCTACCTGGAGCACCTGCTGCTGTGTGTGCAGGCACTGGTGTCCACATGTCAGGAGGACTGCAGTGCAGCCAGCCTACAGCTCATGGAGGTGCTGCTGACCATAATAGCTGTCTCAGGTGCCACTGGCCTTGGAGAGAAGGTGAGACTGATAGAGACCCTTCCATACTCTGTAAAGGAAATGTGATCATCTTCTCCAGGCCTCCTCTACACCTGGATGTCAGGTTTGGGGTGTGCCCTGTGAGCAAGATGAAGGAATGTGGGACAGTTGGGATGAGTCATGCATGAGGTGGTCATGGGGGTGTCCCCTGTACCTGCAGAAGTATTTTAGCATCTAGAAGGGAAGACTGTTTAATCGCAGAGCTATGGCAAAGAAGCAACCGCAGGCCTGCAGGTATCAGTGGGGTCTCAGGAGTGCACACTTGCCTGTGTGGCTGCAAGTCTAGAGAGAAGAGCGATGGCACAGCGCTAATGGCAATCCACTCTGCAAGATTATTTCTGTCCCACTGGCACTGTATTTATACCTAAAAGTCTCTCATCCACCAATGCCCCTGGGTTCATGGACCATTTGGGACCCAGAGTGTTGCTCCCCGGCTGGAGCTGAACGTGGTTCCTCTCCAGCACCATTTCTCAGCAACCCTGGGGCTGGTTCTCTCTGGGAGACTTAGGTGGCCTATGGGCTCCTTCCAGAGGGAGCCTCACATTGAAGGGGATTGCTGCCCTCCTTCTCCTTTCTTGAGGCCTCTTTAAACTTTTTTTTATACCTTTGAAAATAGCCTTTGCAAAGGGCACGTGTCTTTGCAGTCAGCTTCTCACTAATGAGGCCATAAACACTAACAAGGCAGTGCCTGGGAGCCACAGGAAGGAAGCTGAGCACCACGTGCTGGCAGGAGAGGCTGCTGGGCAGCTGCCACCAAGATCTGGAGGACTTCCTCATGTGTTTGAACCTGGGGAGGAAGGCTCAGGTGAATGAATGGGTGGCTGGCCAGCCTGACATTTAACCACTCTTGCCCTTGTCCCCTCCAGAGCCATTTGCATACCTGATTTGCTTTGAGGTCTGAGGGCATGGGAGAGCTAAGTGAAGGAGGGTGAAAGGACAGTCTGGTGAAAATAGTCTCTAAACCACTTGAACCGGGCATAGTGGTACATGCAAGACCCTGTCTCAAACTAAAAATATGAAATAGACTGGGAGTGTAGCTCAGTGGTGGAGCACCCTGGGTTCAATCCCTAGTACTGTAAAACTATTTGGCCCCATGTCCGTGCATAGCCAGTCCGTGCATGGCCAGTCCCTGCTCGCACCCGACATCAGAAGGTTCTTGAGCAGTTGTGTCCTGGAGCTCTGTAACCTGAATGCCACTGGCATTGAACTGTCATAAATGCATGTGTCTTAAAAATGAGAATCGTACTAACCTGTGACTTGTATCCTCTAGGCCCAGGAGACTATGAATGCATTGGCCTCGGTGGAGAATGTCCCCAGCAGCCAGGACCTCTATCGCAAACACATGGGTCCCCTCCTGGAGCGGCTGACTGCTTCACACAGCGACTGGACGGTGCATTCTGTAGAGCTGCTGCAGTTCAGTGTGATTGTCACCCAGTCAGGTGAGCCCCGCACGGTGCTGGCCCAACTCCCAGCTCAGTCCACAGCCACCTCTCTTCTCCACAAACAAGGATGCAGGTCACTGATCTGATTTGACTGGGGCATCAGAGTGACAGTCACCTTACCTGTGGAGAGGAGCCTTGTGACAAGACCTCTCAGAGATGCCAAGGACCTGTTTGGGGTTTTATTTGTGGTGCTGGAGGTTGAACTCAGGCCTTGTACTTGCTACAAATGCTCTCACTGAGCCTCAGACCCAACCCAAAAGGCCTGTTTTGAAGTGTGGTAACTCTTCAGAGTCTGTCCCAGCACATAGTCTTTTTTTTTTTTTCTCTGTCTCTCTCTTTATTTATAGTTATGCATAGTGGTTGTGTTCACCCAGACAAACTCATACATGCATGGAAATCGATTTCCGTTCAGGATCCCCCCAACCCTTTTCCCTTCTGTCCTCGCTCCCCTCTCCCATTCCCTTCCTCTACTTGACTTCCTTTTGCTCATCTCGTAATTTAGAGTGGAGCACAGGGGCACATGCCTGTAATCCCAGCAGCTCAGGAGGCTTAGACAGAGGATCACAATTTCAAAGCCAGCCTCAGCAATTTAGCAAGGCCCTAAGCAACTTAGAAAGACCCTGTCTCAAGTCTTTTTGGTCAGTACTTTATATCATCTCTTTTTGATTGGTACTTTATATCATCTTTAGCTCCCCTTTCCTTTATTTTAATCTAGCTTCCACATACAAGAGAAAACATCAACCTCTGAGTTTCTGAGTTTGGCTTATTCCACTTAGCATGGTATTATCCCCCATTTCCATCCTTTTACCATAAATTGCCATATTTTTGTTATTTTTTTATGACTCAGTAGAACTCCATTTTATGTATATACATGACAATTTCTTAATCCATTTATCTATTGACAGACATCTGGGTTGATTCCATAATTTAGCTATTGTGAATTGAGCTGCTATAAACACTGAGATGGCTGTATCGCGTAGTATGCCAATTTTAGATCTTTGGGAAAATACCAAGGAGTGCGATGGCTACGTCATGTGGTGGCTGCATCCCTAGTTTTTTGAGGAACCTCCATACTGCTTTCCAGAGTGGTTGTACTAATCTGCAGTCCCACCAACAATGCACAAGTGTTCCTTTCTGCCAGCCACCTTACCAGCACTTACTATTGTTCGTATTCTTGATCACTGCCATCTGACTGGAGTGAGATGAAGTCTTCGTGTAGTTCTGGTTTGAATTTCCCTGATTGTTAGAGATGTTGCACATTTTGCCACATGCTTGTTGGCCATTTGTTTCTTCTTTTGAGAAGTTTCTGTTCAGTTCTTTTCAGGCACACATTTTTCATAATATACTTTGGAAATGGAATATTTGATGGCCTTTTATATAGCCTGTATATTTCAGATACGTATGGGTTTTTTGTGGTGCTCAGCACCTCCAGCCATGTTGGTGCTAAGAATGTAGTAAAGTGGCTTTGGCAGTTGGAGGCCTCAGCTTTTCTTTATTCTCCCAGGGCCCCCAAACGTGGGCTTTTTCTGGGAGGAACAGCAATGCTGCCTGACCCTTCCTTACAAGTGTGGAACACGCACCTCTGAGTGTTCATGCCTCCATTAACAGAAGCTGCAGTGGTTCATTGCATATATCCTGCAATTTCCCAAGTGGACAGACTTGTCCAGCAAATCAGCCTTTTCTGGTCTATAGGCCCCCACTGTCCCTTTCCTTGCCAATCCTGTGGCTCCCCCAAGTGGTGCCACTTTGAGGTGTGCATGTTGCAATCACACCCTGGGTCCAGGGTGCCTAAGTCAGCCTATGACTTCTGTGCAGCATAGCAGTCAGTCACCATGGTTGGTCTTGGTGGCCAGTGCTCCAAGGCCTAGAAAGAAGTCCAGAATTATTCTTTGTCAGTTATGTGCAAAATTATCTCTAAGTAGAAAAGAAAGTAGAAAGAGTAAGGTCGTGACAGCATTGACACTCATGCCAGACACTGCTCCAGTTACTTCAAACATCAGCCTGTTGTGTTCTTGTCTCTGGAGAGGCACAGGGAACTCCGGTGACTGACCCAGAGTCCTAGCTGACAGACTGAGGTGTAAGCCTAGGCAGCATCCAGCCCCTCCCCACATGCTGGGACCCCAGAGGCCTTGTCTATGTAATTTCACGTTTTGCTGACTATCACCCAAAAGGAACTCACATATCAGATTACTCCAGGATGCAGAGATCAGAATGCTAGGTGAGCACACCCTCAGAGACAGCCTTACCAGCAGTTAGCAGGAAAGCCAGGACCTGAGGCTATTTCCCTTGGTTCTATTTCCATTTGAAAATATTTCTTATGGTGTTGGCATAACTGATTAACAACTTGCAAAATAAATTTGAGTGTACATCTCATATCATAACACCAAAAGACAGGACACTTAGCAATATGTTAAGCCCCAAATCATCATTGAAACTGATTCGGTGATTCCAGCTGTATTTTTCCGAGCCTCTGCTGTGCATTTGTGTGTGCATTTGTCCAGAGTTATTCTGTGTCAGTTATGTGCTGGTAGAGCACATTATTATATTATACTTATTATATTTGTATAATATATTATTATATTATATACCAGTATATTATTATACTGGTAGAGTGACTCTGAACCCTGTACAGCCAGAGGAATGAAGAGTTGTGTTTCATTTGTGTACTATATGTCAAAATGCATTCTACTGTAAAATAATTTGATTTTTTTTAAGTATTTATTTTTTAGTTTTTTTTTTTTTTTTTTAGGTGGACACACTATCTTTATTTTATTTTTATGTGGTGTTGAGGATCAAACCCAGCATCCCACACATGCCAGGCGAGCGCACTACCGCTTGAGCCACATCCCCAGCCCAAATTAGTTGATTAAAATCAATAACAAAAAGAACAAAAAAAAAATCTCAAAATAGGATACATTTCCAACACAGTATCTAGGCAGTATGGATTATTTTTGCATTCTTCTCTGTTTTATTTCCAAGTTTTCTATGATGAGCATATACTACTGTAATGAATGGAGAAAGCAAAAGGATTAGAATAGTTTTTTAAATATGAGAGATTTTTGTAATCTGGGTGTGGTGGTACATGCCTATAATTCCAGTTACTCAGTAGGCTGAGGCAGGAGGATTACAAGTTCAAGGCCAGCCTCAGAAAATTAGAGAAGCCCTAAGTAACTTAGTGAAACCCTCTCTAAAAAGAAAAGGGGTGGGGGCTGGTAAATGGTAAAGCACCACTAGATTCAATCCCTAGTATCTATCTATCAATCAATTAATAAGAGAGATGTAAAATTTTTTCTTAGTTATAAAAGTCCTGTGAGAGGGGCTGGGGCTGTAGCTTGGTGGTAGAGCACTTGCCTAACACGTGTGAGGCACTGGTTCGATTCTTACCACTGCATAAAAAAATAAATAAAAATAAAGGCATGCTGTCCTACAACTACAATTTTTTCTAAGAGAGAGATAATTTTTTAATATTTATTTTTTAGTTTTTGGTGGACACAACATCTTTATTTTATCTTTATGTGGTGCTGAGGATCGAACCCAGCGCCCCGCGTATGCCAGGTGAGCGCGTTACCGCTTGAGCCACATCCCCAGCCCACAACTACAATTTTTTTTAAAGAAAAAGAATCATTTTTTTTAAAAAGTCCTATGAGAGGACAGCCTTTTAGTTATAAAACATTTAAAACTTCCAGAAAGTGAGGCTATAAAGAAAAGAAATAGGTACAACTATGCCTTTATATGAAGCAAATAAAAGAGGAGGTGTCACAGTAAACTCCAGCATCAGGCCTGTGTGGTGTGGGACTCACAGGAGCTGAGGACAGCACAGACCCACACTGCAGGCAGGACGTTCCGGCCATGGGAGAGCATTGGTGTGTGGCCAGAGCAGAGAGTTGTCAGCGTTCCTGGTAATAAAGAAATACAAGTTGCAAATCCATCTATCGAATTTGACCAAAAATAACAAGGCTGTCCCCGTGTCATCAGCTCAGTGCCTGGGATGTGGCAGGCAGTGGAGCAGGCAGTCCTTATGAAGGGCAGCTGGGGCAATGAGGGTATCCACGCTGGCTCAGCAGGCACATTGGGAGAATTGATCCGAACTGTGGAAACAGCTTTGTACCCAAAATATTCAACAGGGCATGAAGTGCTAGTAGGAATTGGAAATGATCCAAATACCTAGCATGAAGTTGAGAGTATAAGGTCATTCCCCCAGGAGAAGAGCCTGGCCACCATCAGAGCCCCATGGAGCAGGGCAGTGTGACAGGAGGAGAGGGAAGGACAAGGGCAGCAGTGTGCCCCTGGCAAGGGGAGCGAGCACCAGCAAGGCAAGGGTCCTGAGGCCCTTTCTGCCTTTGGGTTTTGTCCCTTTTAACATTCTTAAAACCCAAGGAACTGCCTCACAAGTACCACCTGAGCCGCAGCCCTGGGGTATCATCCTGGGGGGCCACGTGGCCCTTCTCCCCATACTCCAGCAACCATGCCAGGACCCAGGGACATTATGCTCACTTTGTATTTAGGCCAGCAAAGGTAGTTTGTTTCCAATTAAGAGTCAGAAAGGCAGAAATAGTGTCATCTTATGGCAGTAAGGCCCTTCACCTAGGTCCCTAGAGAGTCTGCCTGAGTAAATGCTCAAACAGGAGACGACACCTGCCCCAACCCCGCATCAGCCTCCCAGGGTGGGAAGATGAGGACCCAGGTAAACTTCATGATCCCCTAGTGGCCTCCAGCTCTGCCAGGTCTAGTCGCACGTAGAGGGTCAGTGGGTGGACTGTTCTTTCAGACTGGTCTCAGGTCCAGAGCCTTCCCACCACACCCCCACCACCCACTGAGCTTCAAGCTTTTGGACTGCCCTGTGCTGGCAAGAGGTGTGTGTGCTTGAGACACAGTGCAGCCACTGGGATCTGTCCCATTATGATTTTTTGAGACTTAGACATGAACGATCAAGGGGGACTCTTAGGGTCCGTGCTAAGGCCCTGTCCTCTCTGTCACACCATCAGGGGCTGTGATGATATCAGATAGCACTGCACAAACGTTTTCATACATCATACAGAGAGCAGGAGTCCGGGGATGTGTCCAAGGATCAACAGCCAGAGGTACAGGGTCAGGCTGCAGCTCCACACCCCTCACCCCGGTCGCCAGGAATCCTGGACTTACTGTCTGTTGAACGCCTGGGCCTTCCATTTGAAAAGGCAGTTCCCAAACAGCAGTGTCGGCTCTCCTGACTTAAAAGGCCATGGCCAGGGCTGCTTCCCTGGGTGTGGCAACTGTCTATCAGTGGCTGTCGTGCTGTTTCCGTGTCCTAAAGAGAGCGTGAGGCTGCGCTGGAAACAGCCTAGCCTCTGCTCCCCTGCCCACTGACTGACCCTGAAGGCAGACCCACAGATGGCAGAAGCTTCTCAGGAAAGTGCTACCTCCTGGTTTTGCATGTAGTGACTTTTTAACTTACCGAAGCGTTTTTGTGTAAGTTGTGCGTTTAATAACCTTTATCCAAACACTTTCTGATCCACACAATGCCAGCCATGTTCTGGAGTGGCACCCCAGAAGCTCCACTGCTATGTGGATGCCCAGCCCCTGTGGATGCTGGCTCTGCAGGTCCACACCTGCCATTGCAAAAGTTGACATTCTCTTCCCAAAGTCAAGTCTAGCATAGTGTTGTGTGAGTATCAAGAGCTCTTCACTAGGTGCTTAAAGTCACCCATCTTTATACCTAAGAAAGGACAGATACCTGCATTTTTTAGGATTTTTTTTTCCCTCTTTATTTTTGTTAGTATGTGTTTGACCTAGACTTTAGATATAAATAAGAATTTGTTGGGTTTCAATTTGTAAAGAATAGCTGATAAAATGCTCAAGATAAAACTGTTTGCAAGAGGGAGGCCAAAGGCATCCATTGAGGCTTACACTTTCCTTTGTGCGTCTTGTCCCTCTACTTTTTGTGAACAGAACTTCAGTCTTGGGAGATTGGTATTTACCCTGAATGTTCTCTCTCCTTCTCTCATCCGAACATTTTGAGACATTTGTCACTTGTTCAGAGTTGACAGAGTCTGAGCAAACCTCTGGCCCTTACCCATGCTGTGCTGAGCAAACCCCTGGTGCCTACCTATACTTTGGGGATCCCACTCCTTAGTACATCAGTTCCTTTTTCCAACATCTTGGTAGCATTTGTACATGGCTTCCGGGGATGAATGAGCCCTCCGCACCGGGTTTCCCTGTTTCCGTCTCGCAGGCTTAGACAGCGCTGGGATTTGAGATGCTGAATCTTAAAGGAGCAAAAGTTTAAATCACTTGGCTTGTTCTCTAATTTATCACAGAATTAGCAAAAAAAAATGTTGAAGAGAATACAGGCTCGAGAAACTTGTATTCGTTCTGAACTATGAAGTTCTGTTTGTTGGCATGGGACAGTGAAGAATTTTCTAGGTGGCCCATGTTTACATCAGTCAGTGTGACAGCAGAGATTGTTTCTTTGGGGCCGTAATTCAGTGAGCTTTCAGATCAAATGCCAACCTATATGTGAAGTCTCCTCATGGTATGGGAAGTATGCATATATGGGTGTACATGTATTTAATGATTCTGGTCAATCTTTCTTTTTCTTGTGATATGAGCCACAGCAGGCCTTTCCTAAGCTCACGTGCTCCTGGGTCTCTTTCCTTCTCAGCCAGGCCCCCCGTCACAGGGATGGCTACAGCTTGCCATAGCCCCGTCTGTCTGTCTTACAGGCCCTGCTGTTGGAGAAGCGCTGCAACACGTGGTCCCCACCCTACGGGCCTGTCTGCAACCTGCCAAAGACCCACACATGCGCCTGAAGCTCTTCTCTGTCCTCTCCTCAGTGCTGCTAAGACCCAAGGACACCATTGACTCACAGGGGTAGGTTGGTTCCAGGTTGGTGCAGAGCCCAGCTAGGGCCCATCTCCACACTACAGGGCACGCTCCCCCTGAGGTCTAAGGTGGGAGCTTGAGGCCACCCCTGAGCTTCTTGGTGACCTGAGGCCCTGGGTTTTTCCTCACTGGGTAAACAACAAGATCGGGACAGTAGTGCACAGCAGAGAAACACTGAGACACTAAATCAAAGTGGTTTTAGTGTGGTCATTAAAATTCCATTGAATGAAAAAGTTTTAGGGAACATTAACTATTAATGGTTTATATATTAGCTGTTCTCCATTTTAAAAGCTTTTTGGTACCTTTCAAACCTAACAAAGAACTGATTGAATCACTGTCGATGGTTAGAGTTAGACATAGTCCCCCGTTATCTAAAGAACTTTTAGGTAAGCATTAAAACAGAAAGGGCCTCTACTCTACGGCTTTGAAGTAAGAAAAGGGCAGACAAAGACCATGGAGAAGGAGAACCAGTATCTGGAGGAGGAGCAGCTTCAGATCCCAAGGTCACTCTGAAGTGGGAGAGACCTGGGGATAAGGCCAGCCACTACCAGGCTGCTTGTCCTCCTTTGTAAGTCAGAGTGTCCACAGTCACACTGGGCACCACCCCAGTTGACCAGGAGCAGGTAGGAGAGGCGGTGGGGCCTATGCGCCTGGGTCTCACAGATGGAGACCTGAGTGTTTTGGCTGTTGACACCTGACTTCTCCCCTGCCAGGGAACAAGCCAGTCTATGCAGAGTGTAGCCACAACTGTAAAGTTTCCTATGGAAATAGTTTAGTCATTCACACTTCTCTTTGATTGCAACCCTAATCTCCTCTCTGCTATTGGGCCTCTGGCCAGCCGTCAGGAAATTTTGTTTCCTGCTTGTCTGCAAAAACCTCAGGGCTAGAAGGGTCCATAAAATGGCATTAATGAGCTCCTTGGCAGCCAGCCACAAGCAGGCAGACACACACGTGGTTGACAGGGAGGCAGCACAACCATGAGGACTGGCCAGGCCGTGGCCTCTCCACACTCCACCGTTTATCTAGAAGAACAGCAATGAGCACAGTTAAGCCCATGAGCCCAGCATTCCAGAGATGCACTAAGGGCTCCTCATGGAAGGAGATTGGCATCAGGAGAACAGATTATTCAAAGTACAGTTGTTCTGGTAAAGGAAAGATTTAAAACACGATGTCGTTTGCTTTTTACCTGGGGATCATAACGTAATAGGACATGTCTAGTTGACATGACTGGACTGTGGGGAGGAGCCACTGCTGGCTGTGGGGTCGCTGTCAGCAACTGCCGAGCACCTCAGAGAACAGATAGCAGCACCTGAAGGTGACCGGGAGGTTCAGGTTCAGGACACACATGGACTGTTAAAGGGCTCCCAGGACCTCCTTATATCTACCAGAAACCCCAAAGCAACAGCGAGGGATGTCTGGGCAGGACTGCCTCGTGTCCGGGTATGCTATCTTTGGGTGTATCTAGAGAGCACGTCCCTTTCCAGAGTAGGATGCGTACCAGCTGCCAGCCCAGCATGCTCGTCCTATGCAGGCCCCTGGCTCCTGTGGCTGGCAGGCTCCCTGCAGGCCTGGTTGTGACAGGGCCTTCCCTCCTAGAGTGGCCTGTGGAGTGACCTGCCAAGGGATGCTTGTCTTCACTCCTGTTTGCCTCCTCCTCACAGTTTCCTGCTCTCGCCAGAGCATCTGAGAGGTGATGTGGGGAGGAGCTGGTGCAGGAACATATCCCGGGCTGCCACCATTCACTCCAGTCCTCATTGGTTGTGAACTGGGAACATTTTGCCAACCTGAGAGTAAAAGATTTAATTAAAAATTGCTGCCAGGGGACTGGGGATGTGGCTCAAGCAGTAGTGTGCTCGCCTGGCATGCGCGGGGCACTGGGTTCGATCCTCAGCACCACATACAAATAAAATAAAGATGTTGTGTCCACCGAAAACTAAAAAATAAATATTTTTTTAAAAATTGCTGCCAGGGAAGGTAATGTGTGTGATCTTTGGGGCCTTATCCCATTCCATTAGGCCTCTTGGCAGAGCAGGGTCCTCTGTTTTGAAGGGACCTCTTGGATGTGTCACTCGGGCGTGTCTTTTTTTTTTTTTTTTTTTTTAGTTACATCTTTGTATGTGGTGCTGAGGATCGAACCCGGGCTGCACGCATGCCAGGCGAGCGCGCCACCACTTGAGCCACATCTCCAGCCCCCTCGGACATGTCTTAATGATAGCAGGACCTGGTGTGCATCTTTACAGTACTCCTATTTCAAAGGAATTTGTCGTTTTCTTACTCCCTTTGTTTTAATGGTGCCTATGGCAGGGTCTCCTGGAACCATGTGACTACAGCCATCCTGAGGGCCAGGGTCCAGCCAGCACTCAGTACTCACCCTCACGTTTAAGCCCACAACTTTTCTTTTTTTTTTTTTTTAAAGAGAGAGAGAGAATTTTTTAATATTTATTTTTCAGTTTTTGGCAGACACAACATCTTTGTTTGTATGTGGTGCTGAGGATCGAACCTGGGCCGCACGCATGCCAGGCGAGCGCGCTACCACTTGAGCCACATCCTCAGCCCCAAGCCCACAACTTTTTGAGGGCACTTTTACCTGAACCATCTCGGAAACAGGTGCAGGGCGCTTGGTCATTCCAAGAAGTCCTCTTATGAATCACTGCAGGACATGACGGCTCTGTGCTTAAAAATTAAAACACATGGATGCAGACATGCAGCTGCATCCCCCTCCAGGTTTGCTTGTCCACCTCCCTCCTGGCCCTAAAGCCCTGCTGGGGGCAAGCACCTGGAGCCTTCAAAAGAGAGGGCCACGCATGTGGGGTGGTCTCTCACTGGCACAGCTGGTACTGGAGACAGGACCTGTCAGGAGGGGCCTGCAGGTGCAGGAACCAGCAGGATATGTGAGGCTTCTGCCATTTTATCAGGGCACTCAGGCGTGCAAATGCAGAGCTAGAGCTGAGGTGAAAGTGCACAGGCTGGGTTCTGTATTGTTTGTCCTGACAGCTCAGGGAACTAGTTGGCCACCAGTAGAATGAAGCCACCCTGGCTCTTGGCAGGAGCTTCTTCCCTCCCTGAAGCCTGGCGGCCCCACAGCTGCTGCCCTTGCTGAGGTGGAGTGTTGCGTGGTCGAAGGAACCCATTGGCCAATTTCCGAAAAGTGAACACAGATGGATGTGAGTCTGCTGGGCTGGGGAGCTGCTGTGGCAGGGGTCAAGGTAGCTCAGGCCTTTTCCGTGAAGCCACTGGAGCTGCAGCCCCTGGTTTTAAAGAGACTGAAACACATCCTCAGGCTGTAGAGTTCCCCCGAAAACCAGGACCTACCACTGGTCCAAGAAGAGGCCACCAGAGTCCTTGGAAGAGCAGCCCTGCCATGCCCACTGTGATTCTCCCTGGTGGCTGGGCAGCAGCTCCCTCTTCCACTGGAGAAGCAGCCTAGCCCTCGGCCACCTCCTCCCCAGGAATGGAAGTTCTCCCGTGGGTGTCACTTCCAATGCTTCCTGTTGGCTCTTTGAGCCCAATGCATTTCCCAAATTAAAGTGCTTTCTTTGGCGTGGATCCATCTGCCTCTCCCTCACCCACCTTCGTGCTTTGGCTCCAGGCAGTTCCACGGCTACCTGGAGATGGTGCTGAAGGACATCCTGGCTCCCAATCTGCAGTGGAGAGCAGGGAGAACAGCTGCAGCCATTCGCACAGCTGCCGTGTCCTGTCTGTGGGCGCTCACCAGCAGCGACATCCTGTCAGCCACACAGGTAGGGACAGCCTGACGTGTCTGGGTATGAGAAGGAAACCTGCAGTGGGAAACCTGGGGCCTCACTTGGGGATGCATGGGGCCAGCACAATGCTTTTCTTACAAGGAGTGAGAGAATGCACAGAGGGCTGTACCTGGGGGCTGGCGGGTTGGGGCCACAGGCTTTGTGCCCTCGAGTAACCTGGGGGCCTGGCAAGGATTTGGTCTCCTCCTCTTGGTTTATTTATTGAATATTCTTTACAAGACTAAGAATTTAACAGCAGGGTCCCTGAATGGAGACAGGCCTCAGGCTTTCTGCTCTGCTTGTTAGCATGTCCAACTTGTGCAGGGATCAGCAAGGCAGAAAACCATGGCTTCCTGCCAGGCCTTGTGAATGTCTTATCCTCCTCAAGGCCTTTGTGCTGGGCACCTATAGTATGCGAGCGCCCCCTCCTGGCACATGGGAGGACTGCCACTCAAGCTAATGCTCCAGATGCTGCTGGACCTGCACAGCACTGCGTAGTAGGATTTGGGCCTTGCTAAGAGTCAGCTGGCCACATTAAAATAAAAAATGTTGGCCCACGGGTTGTGGCTCAGTGGTAGAGTGCTCGCCTAACATGCATGAGGCACTGGGTTCAACCTCAGCACCACATAAAATATAAAAATAAAAAAATAAAGATATTGTGTCCACCTAGAACTAAAAAATAAATATGTTAAAAAATAAAAAATATTCAAGTTATGCAAGTTTTAAAATCAAGTCTACTTCCAAGTATAACTTTCAAAATAGCTCTTCAGACTGCACGATGTCTGTGATTTGGCAACTGCTCTACGGGCAGGGGCGCCAAGTAGTGTTCTGATGGGCAGGACACCTTCCAGGCATCCCCTCACACCCTGGCCGGTTGCAGATGCAGGAAGTGCAGGAAGCACTGATGCCACAGGTGCTGGCCACCCTGGAGGAGGACGCCCAGACCACCCGGCTTATTTCCTGCCGTGTCCTGAACACATTTTTAAAGACAGCTGGTGACACAATGGATCCAGATAAGCTCATCAAGATTTATCCAGGTAGGACACTGTTCATCAAAGCATGTTGTTTTCCCATTTGCCGGCAAAATACTGTCAAGCACTCTTTGACTTCTGGCTGAGTTGGTTCTACAAGTCAGATCCAGCATTGACAGATATAAAACACCCAGTGAGTAGAACATGGGAGGAAGGTGGACATTCTGGACCAGAGTGAGGGCAGGGAGGACAAAACTCCATGTCCACCTCAGCCAGGGCACATGACCATAAGGGTAGCAGGGACCCCTGCTCTGGCGGGTGCTGTGGCCACGCCCTCACTGTGAAAATAAAATCCAGGACAACTTCCTTCACAGTACACTGGAGAGCGTGCCCCTATGCCGAAGCCAGACCTGTGCAGCAGACAGGGACAGAACAGACATCCCAGACTGAGACATGCAGGAGGGGTGGGAGCCAGGTGGTCAGTTAGGAGCCACCAAGAAAAGGATGTGCTGAACCAAACCAGGAACTCAGAAGGAAATTCAGTGGCTCAGGGGGAGCTTGTATATACAGTGGCAGAAGAACAGAGAAGGCCAGCCCCAGAGCGATGGGCAGGTAGGTTATGGGCCTGCCTCACATTCTGTCATCAAAAGCTAAGAGAGTGCCATCCATTAAAAACACCAGAGAAAACAGAAGGCAAGCAGGAATAAAGAGCAGCCAGGTGATGTGAAAAGAACCAGTAGGGGCTGGGGTGGGGCTCAGTGGGAGAGCACCTGCTTAGCCTGCACAAGGCCCTGAGTTCATCCCCAGCACCAAAAAAAAAAAAAACCCAGGAAGCTCTGGAAAAATGCTTGTCTGTTGTTGCTTATTTCTTAAAATGGGAGCACCCACACACTTAATTTCCAAAAGATGATCTTCAAAGATGTCTGTAAATGAAAATAAGTCCTGGAATTTAAAGCTTAGTACGTTGAAGGCGTGGAAGAGAAGGTGAGGTGTGGCCTGAGAGGAGTTGGGAGGCACCCGGGAGAGACAGGAGTGCTCAGCCCTCTGCAGACTCTCAGTCCCGCTGCAGGACAGACACTTGTGCCTCCTGAAGAAAATTGAAGTCCAGAGCCCTCTCACCTCTTCTCTCAGCTTTGCTTTTTTAAAGTTTTTGTTTTATTTTTGTTGGAACAGACGTTTTGTTCCCACCAACAGTCTTTAGGATTCTATTTTGGGGCAGGCTTGGCCAGTGTGACTTGCTGACTGCCCGGGTCAGTCTGGTCGCTTGTTTGCTTTTAAAAAGAAAAGCCAGGAGGAGACTGCACGTGTTGGGGTTTGTCCTGCAGTTTACAGCAGAGGTGTGGTTATTTTCATGACAAAAGAATTCAGAAGGTTCCTATACCTCTCAGTGCCCTTCTGTGCTCTTAAGGTGATATGTTGAAAGAACTGTTGCCTACTTGCCCAGAGACGGAGGGACACCTTGACCCACTGTGATGAATGGGAATAGCAGGACCAGCCCTGACAGGAGGTGTCAATTCCATCAGTTACGTTGCAGCTGTGACAGAAGGGAACTTGCAGGCAGCCTCTTCTCTCCGCAGCTACAGAGTTTACATGAGGAAGCACCAGCCCCATGGGATCTGGACTTGGCCCGGGCACTCATAGACCTGGAGGAGTGTGCCTTTGCACTTGACTCTGTGCCCTGGCTGCCATGCACACATCCTGACTCTCACTTGATTCCTCATCCTGAGAAGCCAGGGTGATGTGCTTGCCTCGCAGAATGTGTGGACATCATGCTGTGTGCCTGGGGCAGTTTTCTCCCCTGTGCTAGTCCTTAAGATGTGCAAATGTGCGTCTTCTGCACAGTTTACAGCAGATGCCCAGCACCTGTGGGAGCACATAGGTGTCTCTCATGAGGAAGCCAGAGGCCCCTCTTTATGGGACACCCTGAACTTTGGATATTTTCCATGCCTTCCATGCAGGATAGAGGACACATTCAACCTGTGTGCCTCTCCCACCAGCACCTTCTCCTCCTACCCATACCAATCATCCAGATGCCAAAGGTTTTCTTAAGATCATGGGGAAAAGTATAGATGTGGTTAAAAATCTTAATCTCTTACTTTGAACGTTTCACTCATCAGGAAAGATTGTTCTGTCTTGGGGGGCAGAGTGGCCTGGTCACAATGGCCAGTAGAAACAAACTCGGAGCCATCACTGTCACTGCCTCGACCCTATCCAGAGGCGACAGTGGTGAGAGGAAGTGTCAGCAACCCAACCCCCTGCCAGCTGCTGGCTGGGAAAGATGGGCAGCCAGCCTGGGAGGCCTGTATGTGATCGACATCTTGTACCCTCTGGGCACAGCGGCTGGGCAGGGTGGAGCTGCCCAGCCTGCAGACAGGCTCTTAGAAGACAGTACAACCTAGGCCCAGGCCAGCACAGAGTGCCTCGGCTTCAGAGCTTGAATGCCTGGTGTCTCCCTCAAGGTATGGGTTCGTGGGACCTAAGGGCAAGTGCCTCCAGTTTGTGGGTTAAATATTGTTACTGGATCTTTGCACCCAAAGTGTCGGCTTGCACCCTCTCACTCCTGTCTGGGCCGCTCCTCCTAGAGCTCTTGAAGCGCCTGGATGACGTGTCCACTGAAGTGAGGCTGACAGCGGCCTCCACCTTGCTCACCTGGCTGCAGTGCATACAGAGCTCCGAGGGGAAAGCCTACTATCAGAGCAGCATTCAGTACCTATACCGGGAGCTCCTCGTGCACCTGGATGACCCCGAGCACACCATCCAGGACGCAGTCTTAGGTAAGCTAATGGCCCGATGTCTGCACACACCAGGGGCAGCAGCTGCACTCAGGAGACTGTGACTGTCCCTCCCAGCTTTGTCTCTGTGATTTTAGTGCTGATATCATCGTAGGAATTAAAGTTGAGAAAATTGTTTCCCCCTTTTTTTGTTGGTGCACTGTAATAAGTGCATACGGATGGGATTTGTTGTTATAAATTTGTACACTAGCACAGTACACAAGATGACCACGTAATCCGGCCAACATCGTCTCCAGCATTCCTTCTGCCCTCCCCACCTCTTACTCCTTGGTCCCTCTCCTCTGCTGATCTCCCTTTGATTTTCATGAACTCTGTCCCCACCTTTCTTTTCCTTTTCCTTGTATATTTTTAACATATGAGAAAAAACATGACCCTTGACCTGAGTTTGACTTACTTCACATAACATAATGGTCTCTAGTTACATTTATTTTCTTGCAAATTATATAATTTCATTTTTCTTTATGCCTGAATAAAACTCTGTTGTGTATAGATACCACATTTTCTTCATCCATTCATCTGTTGATGGACTTCTAGGCTGGTTCCTTAGTTTGGCTACTATGAATTATTGCTGCTATAAACATGAGTATGCATGTGTCACTGTAGTGTGATGATCTTTAATTCTTTAGGATAAATACCAAGAAGTGAGTATAGCTGGGTCATATGGTGGTTCCATGTCTGTCCTTTTGAGGAGCCTCCATACTGATTTCCATAGTGGTTGTACTAATTTACAATCCCACCAACAATATAAAAGTGTTCTTTTGGGCTGGGGTTGTGGCTCAGTTGCCTAGCACATGTGAAGCACTAGGTTCAATCCTCAGCACCACATAAAAATGAATAAATAAAGCTACTGTGTCCATCTACAGTTAAAAAATAAAAATTAAGAAATTTAAAAAGTGTTCCTTTTTCTCCACATTCTTTCCAACATTTATTATTGTTAATATTCTTGATAACTGCCATTCTGGCGTGTGAGATGAAATTTCAGTGTAGTTTTGATTTGCATTTCACTAATTGCTAATGATGTTGAACATTTTTTCATATATTTGATGGCCCTTGTATTTCTTCTTTTAAAAAGTGTCTTTAATTTGTTTGCCTATTTTATTAATTTGGTTATTTGATTTTTGGTGTAAAGGGGTTTTTTTTGGGGGGAGGGTTGGGGTTTTTTGGAGTTCTTTATATATTTTAGATACGAATTCTCTGTGAGAAGAATAGCTGGCAAAGATTTTCTCCCATTCTGTGAGTTCTCCTTTTACATTCCTAATTGTTTCCTTTGCTGTGCAAAAGCTTTGTCCTTTAATGTCATCCCATTTATTAACTCTTGGCACTATATCCTGAGCTTTGTGGGTCATATGGAGAAAGTTGTTGCCTGTGCCTATATGCTGGAATGTCGACCCTATGTTTTCTTCTAGTTTCTAATCTAATTCTAAGATCTCTGATTTGTTTTGAATTGATTTTTGTGCAGAGTGAGAGGTAAGGGTCTAGTTTCTTTCTTCTACATTTGGATAACCAGCTGTCCCAGCACCATTTGTTTTTAAAAGGCTGTCTTTTCTCCAGTGTACGTTTTTGGCACCTTTGTCAAGGATTGGATGACTGTGGTTGTGTGGGAGTGTCTCTGTGTCTTCGATTCTGTCCCACTGTACAGGGTAGAACATGTCTGTTTCTCTGTTGGTAACAGTGCCATTTTTGTCACTCTAACTCTGCAGTGTAACTTGAAGTCGGGCATCGTGATGCCTCCAGCACTGCTTTTTTTGGCTTAATTGCTTTGGCTATCTGGGTTTTATTCTTCCAAATGAATTTTAGGACTGTTTCGTCTAGTTCTGTGAAGCATGTCATTGATATTTTGATGGGGACTACATTGAATCTGTGTATTGCTTTTAGTAGTATGGTCATTTTAATAATATGAATTCTGCCTGTCCGTGAACATAAGAGGCCTTTCCATCTTCTGAGGTCTTCTTCAATTTCTCTTTTCAGTGTTCTTTAGTTTTCAGTTATAGAGAAGTCTGTAGTAATAGAGAAGTCTTTCACCTCCTTGGTTAGATTTATTCCTAGGTGTTTTATTTTTTTGAGGCTATTGTGAATGGAAATGTTTTCCTGATTTCTTTCTCAGAAGATTTGTTGTTGGTATATAGGAAAGTGGTTGATTTTCGTATGTTGATTTTGTAACCTGTTACTTTGTAAATTTGTTTATTAGCTCCGGCGTCTTTTGGTGAAGTTCTTTAGATCTTCTAGGTACAGAATCATACCATCTTCAAACAGCGATGACGTGACTTTTTCCTTTCCTATTCCTATCGCTTTTATTTCCTTCGGTTGCCTAATTGTTCTGGCTAGAGTTTCTGGCACAGTGTTAAACAGGAGTGGTGACAGTGGACATTCTTGTCTTGTACCAGATTTTAAAAGAAATGCTTCCTGTTTTTCTGTGACATTTGCTTTGGGTTTTTCCTAGATTGCTTTATGATATTGAGGTAGGTTCTGTCTGACCCCAGTTTCTTCAGTTTTTTTAATCATGAATGGGTACTGAATTATATCAAAGGCCTTCAATAATGAGGAAATAAAAGTTGAGAAATTTTTTAGTAATTGTTAATTCGTTTAAAATAACAGTAATAACAGTAACTGGGAGTGGTGGCGCATGCCTATGATCCCAGTAACTCTGAAGGCTAAGGCAGAAGGATCATAAGTTCAAGGCCCTCTGGACAACTTAGCCAGACCCTATCTCAAAATTTAAAAAAAAAAAAATTTTTTTTAAAGGGCTGGGGATTAGCTCATTGGTAGGACACTCCCAGGGTCAATCCCTGATACTAAAAAAATAAATAAAATAAAAACTAACATAACAATAAACCCATTATGTAACAACACAAGTAACTTGTGTTTGGGGAAACATATTTTCTAAAACAAAACAGCAGAAGAGTAGCAGCGCCCTTACATTTTGCAGCTCTCTCTAACATCCAGCTTGACCAGAGGTGACTAGATTCTCACATCTGCCACTGCATCCAGTCCCGTGGGGCCTGTAGTTCTTTGGCTGAAACCGGAAAAAGATGTATTCCCACCTCCACCTATCATTCAATTGGAGTAGCAAAGGGCATTTTTTTTCTTTTATTTATTTATTTATTTATATGCGGTGCTGAGGATCAAACCCAGGGCCTCACACATGCGAGGCAACCGCTGTACCGCTGAGCCACAACCCCAGCCCACAAAAGGCATTTTTAAAGCCTTTTCAGATAATTGTGGGTCCTCCCCTCTGGTACCATATAGTACCAGTGGTTCCAATGGAGAGACACTGGTTCCTGAGATTCCTTACCCAGCAAATGGAAGACACCTCAGGAACCTCGTACTTCCCCCCATTACAGTCCATCAGTCCATCTTGCACTTAACGATAGCAACATTGCTTTTGTGATGCCAGCAACAGTCACGCTCATCTTCCCCTGTGGACACTTCTCGCTGAGCAGTGTCCATCTCAGGAGAGGCCAGGCTCCTGGGGGAAAGGCAGAGTTTCTCTAATCCTGTTTCCTTGCTTGAAAGCTTAAATTTTATCCTTGGCCACAAATACCGCCAGTTGTTCCCCTTGGAGTGGTCGACTCCCTCCATCCCTCTTCTGCCACATACCCACATCACAGAACCCAGATTTGTTAGTTGTCAACATCATCTGTGGTTTCTAGCAAAAATAATGAATGAACCAGGAAGAAGCTGCCAGGTCCCCCAGCTCAGCACAGCCACTGCCCCTCGCCCTGAGAGTGTTGTGGATGTAGTTTTGACTTACAGATCCCTGAAGGGCCCTGGACTCTCAGAGCATGTTTCAAAAACTGCTGCTGGGTCATGGCATCGAGTTGTCTTAAGAACAAGGGTCATACCAGCACCAAAGAGATCTAGGCACCGGATGGAAGTGCTCTGGATAACAGAAGGAAGCTGGGAGTAGAGGCTAATTGGAAGTTGCTTAACCGACAGCAGTAACCAATGCCCAGGCAGAAGCTCTGGCTTTTACTTCTTAACAGTGTCCTTCCCAGGCACTAAATCCTGACGTAGCCTCTCCATGTCTCACCCCAGCTTGCCTGCCTCTGCATCTACCACCACCCTTGAGTCGGCTGCATGCCGACCAGGGAGCTGCTCTCCTTATACCCACCCTGCCTGCCACCTGCTCAGCCCTCTTCACAGCCACTATCCCCCACGGCCCCAGGCCCTCTGACCTCTCCAGGCCCACTGGAGCAAGTCTGCCCTGCACACTCCATTATTTCTCCCTCAGTAGAAAAACAAAGCACAGACCCTTTGCCTGCCTCTCTCTGTGAATCCCTGCTGCCATTTCCCCCCTTTTCAGCAGGGTGCCCAGAGGAGTGGTCTCTGTGACCTTTCTTACCTTGGGCAGCACTAGGCTTAGCTGGTGTCCACCCACCATCCCCTGTTGCTGGGCCTTCTCTGTCCTTCTCATCTCTGTCCCAAGAGCACCGCCCCCCCCCCCTTGGAGATCTCACTCCTGACCTCAAGCACACCCAGGTCCACATCTCTGGCAGGCCTCTGCTCTTGAACCCAGGTAAGTGTCCAGCTGCCATGGAGCAGAGCCCAAGGGTCCTTTTGGATCCTCTCACACCCTCAGCAGCATGGGCTCGGCAGGGTTCACTGGCTCCCATCCTCCTGTCCCTGTCAAGACAGACCCAGTCCCACTAGCCCTGCCGCACCCTCACAGCCCTGCGTGCCCAGTTAGGCCCCTCTCTCCATGACACGACTGCCAGTGCCCACGGGCTTCCCTCTTGACTCCAGCTGCCTGCAGTGCCCATGGCACTGGCACACAGTAGGTCTGCAACAAGAATGTGTTGAAGGTTGGCATCAGTGATAGTTTATGGAGAGTGTCCATTTCCAAGCTAGTTCGTCTGCAGCACAGAACAAGGCTTAGAAAATGTCAATGGTATTTGAATAAATATGTTTTCAGTAACACTGCTTTAAAAAGTGTTCTCTTGTCTGTGGAAAGGCTTCACCTTTCTAAGAATACTTCCAGGTGGGTCAGTGTGGCGAGGGTAGCTTATCTGGAGGGGGTCTGTAGGGTGAGGCCATGCCCAGAGGCCACCACTGGAGGGAAAGAACCACTGGGAGTAAATGGGAGTGGCAGGAGCAGGAATCACCTGTCAAATATCACCTCATTCACTGATTTGGCTCAAACACCTGCTGGGGAAGCATGTGGCTTTTGTTTGTTAATTGGTACTTGGGATTGACTTAGGGGTGCTCTACCACGAAGCTACATCCCCAGCTTTTTAAATTTTTTACTTTGCAATAGGTTCTAACTAAATTGCTTACGCCCTTTCTAAATTGCTGAGGCTGGCCTCCAACTTACAATCCTCCTACCTCAGCCTCCTGAATCATTGGGATTACGGGCATGGCCACTGCAGCCAATGGGATATATTTATATGAACTAGCAAGAATTCATTGTTCATGTGACATTTAAATTTACGTAGGCATTGTCCTACAATTTGTTAAGCAATCCTAGTGACTTGGAAGACTGAGGCAGAAAGACCTTGAGTTTAAGACCAACCTCACCAACTTACTGACCCTGTCTCAAAATAAAAAGAGCTGGGATCAGAGGTTCTCTCTGATATGCAGATGCTAACACACAATAAGGGGAGGGAGGGAAGAATAGAAGTTCACTGGATTAGACAAAGGGGGATGAAGGGAAGGGAGGGGGATCAGAATAGGAAAGACAGTAGAATGAGTCGGACATCACTTTCCTGTGTTCATATCTGAATGCACGACCAGTGTAACTCCACATCATGTACAACCACAGGAATGGGAAGTTACACTCCATGTATGTGTAATATGTCAAAATATGTTTTATTGTCGTATATAACTAAAAAGAACAAAAATTTTTAAAAAATATGAACTAGAAAAGATAAAAGAAGGAGAAATTTTGGTAGGAAGTAAATGGAAGAAAGACTTCTAAGTGAAATAATTTCATGACTCAGAAGGTAAGGAAAGGCCTTAAGAAAATATCAAAGTTGAAAACATTGTTGTGATATCTTTACCTTCTACTCCCTGTCCTCACATCCTAGCAACCGTCTAAATACCTCTACCAATTAGACCCGCTGTTGAGCAAGAAGCATATCACAAATGACTAATTACATTTTGATTCTTAAATAAAAATATTATTTTTCAAATAAGAAAAGGAGGGCTGGGTGTAGATCAGTGGTAGAGCCCCTGGATTCAATGCCCAATGCCAAAAACAAAAAAAAAAGGTTCTTCAGATGCTACCAAGGCCCTGCAGACACACAAACGACGCCCGCTGTGTGTTCCCCAGCAGCTCCAAGGGGACTGTTGTAAGTTCCTTCTGCCCACACTGTGACCTCATCAGCCTGCGAAATGCTCACACATTCTGACCTGCGGGCTTGGGTGCAGAGCACAAGGCTGCTTGCCGTTGGCTTCTGGCATCTTCAAGGGGCTTCGCTGTTTTGCAGAGGTCCTCAAAGAAGGCAGCGTGCTGTTTCCAGACCTCCTAGTACGGGAGACCGAGGCCGTCATCCACAAGCACCGCTCAGCCACCTACTGTGAGCAGCTCCTACAGCACATGCAGGCTGCTGCGACCGCTCAGTGACCACCGGTTTCGGGGCCAGCACCCAGCTTGGCCTCCCCAACCACATCCACAGCCTTGACACCTTGTCTGCAGCCCAAGAGGACCATAGCAAGAAGAGCGCACCAGGACAACCCTGCTGTTCATCCTCCCAGAAGGTGCTCTGGGCCCACTCTGAGTGACATGCTGGTGGTTCTGTATTTTCATTTTATTCAGAGGCCCCAAAAATCCCATCTGAGTTAAGGTTAAAATTGAAGGCCAGTGACCTCACAGGAAAGGGAGTTGTCAGACGCTTAACTTTCCTGAACCTCACGTGCATCCCTGAGTCCTGTCCTGTTTAAGTGCCCACCAGTCACGTTCTTAACTATTCAAGAATGAAGAAAAATAAGCCAAAGTAGTTAAAAGGAAATGTCATCATTCTTTGGGTCTATCTCGGACTGAAAGGAATTGGAAATCTTATCTGTTATCGGTGGAAGTTTTCCCATTTTAAATGTACTGGACCTTGCCCCCGGGAGGTGCATGGCCACCGGTTTTCATCAGTAATGCTGGCCGGGTTAAGAACAGCTCCTCAGACCTCATGGGGAGCAGCAGTAAAGATTGTATTTTATTCTTCAGCACTTTCTACACCCAAGTGCCTAAATGATTTTGTTTCAGTGGGTGTTGTTACCATGAGCCAGTGTTTATGTTAACACGGGGAAAGGCTGTGTGTATTTTCCAACAATCAAATATTAACATTAATGCTTTTGTGTTTGGAATTTTAATTAAATTATTTATTGTAGTTGTTTTCTCTGCCTGTCTTTATGAATTTGGGTAATGAATTGACATTTTTTGCAGACAGCTGGGGTTCCTTTAATTCCAGCCTCATGGTGATCCAGCCTGGGCTCCTGAGAGTGCTGGCCACCACAGGCTGTGGTGTCCCCTCTGGTATCAGGCAGCTGGAGCCTCCGGGTGGAGAAGGCATATCCCTGGAGGAGGGATGGAGGGGGGAACTTGGAGGGGCAGGGGAGGCAGGAGTCTTGGAAGGTAGGGAAAGGGGGGAGGGATGGCCTTGGAGGGGCTGTCGGGGAGGGGAGCCTTGGAGGAGGCTGGGAAGGAAGTGGCCTTGGAGGTTGCTCGGAGAGGGGGATGGCCTTGGAGAGACTGGGGAGAGAGTGGAGAGGGGGGACTTGAAGGGGTCTGTCCCTGCACCACAGTCAGGTTACTGCAGCCCTGGAGAGGTGTGTGTGGACCCTGCTCTAGGTGTGGACACCACACTCACCCTGTCCAAGTCTGCATCCCAACTGCCCTGCAGCCCAGCTCCTGTCACTGATAAAGCAGGGAGCTATCGTGCCCTCTGGTGGGACCTTTCCCAGCACCCAAGGGCCCCTTGTTCTCTGGGTCTTCTGCCATTTCCTTCAGGAGGCCCTGAGCCCCTCCCCCATGGCATAACCAAGGCAGCCTGATGAGATCCAGGGGTTCAAATCTGAGGCTGGGGGCTGGGGATGTGGCTCAAGCGGTAGCGCGCTCGCCTGGCATGCGTGCGGCCCGGGTTCGATCCTCAGCACCACATACAAACAAAGATGTTGTGTTCCCCGAAAACTAAAAAATAAATATTAAAAAAATTCTCTCTCTCTCTCTCTCTCTCTCTCTCTTAAAAAAAAAAAAAAATCTGAGGCTGTTGGGGTGGCCCTGCCCCCCCTCCCCCAGCAATCAGCTTCCATCCAAAAATAAACAGAGGTCTTGATTGAGAAGACAGCGACACTGGGGTACAGGTGTGGCCTGGTGGAAAGCAGCCGAAGCCAGCTGTGCCTTCCAGGCCTGTTGGTCACAGAGGTGCTTCGAGGGAGGCCATCAAGGGAATCCACAGGACCTGCTCCTCATCAGCAGGGGTGTGTGTGGAGAAAGACCCATGTCACGCTGCAAAGGGTCAATGTCTGAACCCCTAGGAAGCAGTATTAATTCTTTGAAATTCTCATAAATTTTCTCGATTTAGTCAGCAAATGTTTATGAAGTCCTCTGTGCCAGGCACCAGGTGGTGGAGAAAGACCGAGCAATGCAGCCGCCGCAGTCAGTTGGAACAGCATTACTGAGGTATCACTTACAGATCATAAAGTCTGCCCTTTCTAAGTGTGCTGCTTGGTGAGTTTTAGTTAATTTACAGAGCTGTGCGGTCATCACCATAGCCCAGCCTCAGAGGTCTCCTGCCCCCTGTGACTCTTCAGTCTGCCGCCCTCTGTCCCCTCGTCCCAGCACCACTACTCTGCTTTCCATCTTCAGAGTTGTATCTTTTTTAAGTATTTCTGTATAAATGGAACCATGTACTATATGGCTTTCTGCATCTGACTTTTTCCTTGGCGTGGTAAAAAAGTCAAGTTGGCTTGAGGTTGATTATGCTCGACTAGACCCGGGTCAGCTAGCTCCTTCTGGGAAGGTTTTATGGACTCCACAGTCTCTGTCACAAATGCTCAGCCCCACTGCGACTCTTAGGTAGTAACTGGTAATGACACGCACAGCGAGGTCACAGGTATTCTTTAAGTTACTTTTAGAGTCTTTAAACAACTTTCAAAGCAGATGAGAAAACAACAGGTAATGGATAACCTATAGAAAAACACCGAGTACCCAGACCTTGAGAATAAAAAAAACAGAAGGGAACAGAGCTCATTGGGGAAATACGTCAAGAAAGGAACTAACTCTTGACAGGGTCCACTGAGGTCAGCGTGGAGCCAGGAGTTAGGGCCATCAGCGCCTCCATATATCTTGGAAGGGCGGTTTCTTTAGTAGCGCAGGCACACTAAGACAACTTGTGACCGGCCACTGACTCCAACACCCACATTAACATAGGATTGACTTGTAGATGAAGCCTTCTGAATAGGGTGGCCACCATGACAGCTCCAGAGAGGACCAATTAGGGTCAAAAACTCCTCTGACCCACACGAAGGAGGATTTTTACACCTGATTGGCACAGTGAAGAAGGTGGACCCCACTTCTCAGAGCAGCCATAAAATAGCAATAAATTTAGGGAGGCGCTGTTACTCTTTCTCTGCTCAGAGATGACCCACTCTCTTGAGAGTGCTCTCTGCTTGAACCTTACTCTGCTTTTACTTTACTTTCTCTTATAATCTCTTGCATGACATTGGGTGACGGACTTCCAATTTTCTTTCATCGGAACACCAGAACCGAGGTTTGCAGCTTCAGCTCCCCACTCTCCTGTGACATCTAACCTGGTGCCTCGACTTGGATCGACAGCCATCGATGGAACAGGTATTTAAATTTCACCTTGCTTGTCTCCCAGCCTTGGTTGAGATGACGTCTAACCTAGCCTCTGATATCTTGCCTTTTGCCTTGGATTTCACCGAGTACACTTCCTTTTGCCAAAAGCCCTTCCATGTGTCACGCCTGTGCTGTTTGTCTTATGTCATCGGGTTGTTTTTGTTCATCTTTTCTGCAATCAGTAACCTCAGTGACACCTTGTTTTCTCTGGCTGGCATGCAGACTTGCACGCTCTCTTGCTTTTTGTGCCTTTTTGAGCAGGGCCACTACGGCGGCACTGGGACTCCTCCACTGTTGAGGCTGTCATCTGATGGTGTATACCTGACTCTCTTCAGGAAGGACACCATCACCTTCTATTAGAGGCCATATCCAGAATCTGGAGGGTAATGAGCTCACCATCTTTACCTACTTACAAATCACCTCACTGGGTACTAGTTAGTTTAAGATACTTTGCAGCAATTAAACCTTTTCTCAACTGGTTTTCTTTTCTTTACCAAAACGGTAGTTTTTGTCCTTACCATATAGTGACTCTGTGGGTTGGGGGTATGGCTCAGTGATCAAGCATTTGCTTAGCATGCACGAGGCCCTGGGTTCAATTCCCAGCTCCACAAAATAAAAATTTTAAAATGTAAAAAAATATAATGAAGTGGGAATGTATAGTGACTCTTCCTGGACACTATGCCCCTCATATTTATATTCAAAGAGAAAGTGAAACAACACTGTGATCCTTGCTCTTTTCTATGTCACTTATTTATTGTTGTTGTTGTTGTTTTGGGACTTGCGATGTTTCCAACACAGTGACACAAAAACTCCACTCCCTTCTACTCTCCAATATCAGGTCTATGCTACTCTTAAAATTTGATGCAAAAGGATTAAGGGTCACATCCCCAAGTTATATCACTGGCTGGCATAAACTTACTAAAAGTGTTTCTTAAATTACAAGCTTGAGTGACAGAGGGTTCAGCAAAAAAGCCACAAGTTGCGGAGCTTGGACAGGCATGCTACACCAAGCTCCTGGGAACCACACAGGGATGCATCCTGTTTCTGGGTTTAAAGTGGACTGTATGGGAGGGAGGCTTTCATACGGTAATCTCTCTCGGATGTCAGTACTGCTGAGGGACACCTGGGGTATGACAGACTCTGGCCTTATTTGTTTCACAGATGGAAATCAATCATCAATATCATCTACCATCCTCTTGCAGTATATCCTGAAAAACTGGGACTGTTTTGACCCACAGACCTTCAAGAAGAAGAGATTAATTTTCTTTTATAATGTTGCATGGCCTTAATATGAATTAGGGGATAAAGAGAAATGGCTCATCAATGAAAGTCCAAACTATAATACTCTTTCCCAATTAGGTTCTTTTTTGCAGAAAAGAAGGGAAATGGTCAGAAGTCCTCTTCATACAGGCTTTCTTTGATGATGCTCTTGTAGCAATGATGAGTCATGACACTGCTGGCCTATGGGATCCCCCAAAACTCCACCTTCCTCCCTCTCAACTGGGTGCTTCACACTCAGATCCATCAAAGTCTAATTCCCCCACTCTTCTCTGTCCACCATTACCTACTGCTCCTGTTTGTTTCATCGCAAGCCTGTCCCCATTGAGCCCGAGACCAGATGACGCCCATTACAAGAAACAAGTGGAGAATTTGGGACAGTCAGAATACAGGTGCCTTTTTCTATGTGAGATCTAAAACAAATTAAGTGGGATTTGGGGAAGTTTTCTAATGACCCTGATAAATATATAGAGGGATTCCAACATTTAACCCAAACTTTTGATCTAACCTAGGGAGACAAAAACAGTAATTTTGAGTCAAACTCTAACAGACACAGAGACATTGGGTAACAGAAGTGGCTAGGGCTCTGGGAAATGATTACTTACACTTTATACCCTGTGGGACCTTCAGCTGTCCCAACTGAGGACCCTCAATGGAATTATGATGAATCAATTGGCAGGTGGCATAGGGATTTCATGATCACTTGTCTCATGGCAGGACTTTAAAACAGTAGGATAGAACCTATTAATTACATGAAATTGGCAACTATTGATCAGAGGTTAGAGAAAAATCTCACAGCTTTTCTAGAAAGATTGAAGGAAGCTTTAGTAAAATATACACTCTTCCCTCCTACATCTCTTAAAGGGCAACTTATTTTAAAAGATAAATTCATCACTCAGTCCACTTCAGATATTAGAAAGAAATTACAAAAAATGGCAGCGGGTCCCGGGACTTCCCTTGATGACCTCCCCCAGGTAGCCTCCCAGGTCTTTTGTAATGAAGACTGAGAGGAAACTTTAAGGGACGGGTGAAAAGAGAAAAAGAGGGATGAGAGAAAGGCTGCAGCTCTTAGAGTCCACCTCTTCCTTTCTCCACAGGACCTCTAGCCCTGAAGACATCTGTCGTCATGGCAGAAAACCAGGACACTGGAAGAAAGATTGCCCAATTAAGGGCAAAGCTTCCAAAGACTCCTTGCCCTCAATGAGGCAGGAGAGGCCGCTGGAAGCTGACTGCCCTCAGGGCCGAAGGGGCCTCAGATCAGACACTCTCCAAGTGATGGCCCAAGAATGAGGAGGCCTTCAGACTTGGTCAGCAGCCCAGTCGCCATCAGTGGGGCTACACCAAGGGTAATTCTGGAGGTAAGAACTAGGCCATTCAATTCCTTTTGGATTCTGGCGCCACCTAGAGTGCTTTAACCTCATTCCCTGGACACCTTTCTGCTGATTCCAGCTCAGTAGTTAGTGGAGGCCAATGAAGAACCCAGGGTAAGACATTTTACTCCTCCTGTGTGTCGCAGTGGGGAAGATGTAATGTTCACTCTGTTTTTTTGTTTTTTTTTTTTTTTTGGTAATGGCTAAATGTCCAACTCCATTATTGGGTCATGATATCTTAATAAAGTTAGGAGCTTGTCTAAGTTTTAAGTTTTCCATTCAGGGAACTCCAAGGGGTATTTTGTTTGTTTGGGCTTTTAGTTTTGTTTGTTTGTTTGTTTTTGGTATGGGAATTGGACCCAGGGACAATTAACCACTGAGTCACATCCTCATCCCTTTTTTTATATCTTTATTTTATTTGTTTTTATTTTAATGTGGTACGGGGATCAAACCCAGTGCCACACACATGCTAAGCAAGCGCTCTACCACTGAGCCACAACCCCAGACTCCATTCTCATCCCTTTTTATGTTTTATTTTGAGGCAAAGTCTTGCTAAGTTGCTGAGGCTGGCTTTGAACTTATGATCCTCCTACCTTAGCCTGGCAAGTGTCTGGAATTATAGGCATGTGCCACTGTGCCCAGCAAGTTCCTCCTTCCTTCCTTCCTTCCTTCCTTCCTTCCTTCCTTTTTTTAATGTTGTCAATAGTTGAACAATCAGAACAATTAATTGACATTACCTTGTTGGGTATCTCCCTAAAAAGGGATGACTATATAAAATTACAATCTCTAATGCTACAACAAAAGGAAGAGATGTACCATCACGAACTACTACTTGTGCAGATGTTAAATTGTGGCCTATAAAAAAGACTTTGTCACACCCAGGTCATGGGGAAAAACTTCATTTTAGAGCAAGCCAATTTCCAAGCTTTTGCAGCTTTTGAGCCCATCTACTCCTCATCTTCCACTATTAATACCAGAATGTCAAATATGTAAGGATAGTTACTATCAAATTTGGGATGAATATAGCCAGGCCTGGTGGCACATGCCTATAATCTCAGCAACTCAGGAGGTTAAGGCAGGAGGATCAAAAGTTCAAGCGAACCTCAGCAACTTAATGAGGCCCTAAGCAAATAAAAAGAGCTGGGGATGTGGCTCAGTGATCAAGTGCCCCTGGGTTTCAATTCCCAATTTAAAAACAAATTGGGGGGATGCATATATATGGCTTACACTTAGCACAGGACATCTAAATCAGAAGGCCCCGATCTGTTGGGAATAATGTAATTACACTTATGGTAGGTAGCCTAATTCCATTCAGGAGTTAAAATGGACCCCAGAATCTCAATATCAACATATTTTGATTTAATAGACTGATGACTGATTTGGGACTAATTGGTTCATCAAGACCTGGAATTGGGTGCATAGCACCCAATGGGACCCAGTGGATATCTAGGAACAACTTATGGCCCCGGCTGTCTCCAGGCTAGATGAGAAGATCTACTATTGAGAGATGGACACAAAACAGGGCACCTGAAAACCTCCCCAGCGTCAAGCATGGATGGGGATAAGCCATTTTTCATTGGTATGACCATTTAGCTTCCCTGTTTATTCCAAAAATTGCTCTAAAGGATATAATCTGGCCTGTGGAAGCTCTGGACCAATTATACCCCAGAAACTCTCCATGACCCTGAGAGAGGTGTTTGTCTCCTTAACTCAGAGAAAAGCTGTTTTACAAAACCAAATTCAGACTGGATGTTGTGTTTATATACATCCCTGACAACTCTGACCACGTGACTAAATTCCTCAAAGACTTGCACTTCCAGATAGATGCTGTGCCCTCACCAGCCTTATCATGGGGACAACTTTTTAGTTCATGGTTTTCTGGCACTGGCTAATAGAGGAAATTGCTGGTGTCTGTAGTCATTATCATGCTCGTTGATATATTCGGATGTCGCTGTACCTATTGTATCCATCTTATTCCCATATGTGAGTCTTTTTGTTTTTCTCATAGGGCATCTGCCTCCCAGATGGCTTTATTATCTGTTTCTACTAAATCAGAGATTTGCCATGGTCCCCAGGATGACCTTATTTGTAATCTAGAACATTTCACTGACTGCAAAGACTAGGCATACCTACCCAAAAGGCCTTGCCCCTCATCAGCCAATGATTTTATTTTATCGCCCTTGTTCCCTATATGATTTAGGGTCTCCAGTCCTTCAGGGGGGAACGTTAGGTAGTAGCTAGTAATGAGCAGTGAAACGCAGGGCAAGGTCACAGTTATTCTATAAATTACTTTTAGGGTCTTTAAACCACTTTCAAGGCAGATGAGAAAACAACTGGCAACAGATAACTTGTAGAAAAGTGCCCAGATCTTAAGAAGAAACAGATGGAAGCAAAAGGAATTAGTTGGAAAAATACATCAAGAAGGATTAATGGGACTAACTCTAGACAAGGTCCACTGAGGTCAGTGTGAAGCTAAGAGTTAGGGCCATCGGTACCTCCGTATATCTTGGAAGGGAGGTTTCTTTCGTAGCCCAGGTATACTAAGGCAACACACTCTCTCTCTCTCTCTCTCTCTCACCAAGGATTGAGCCCAGGGGCACTTAACCACTGAGCCACATCTCCATCACTTTTTTTTTTTTTTAATTGTGAGACAGGGTCTCACTAAGTTGCTTAGGGCCTCACTAAGCTGCTGAGGCTGGCTTGGAACTTGCAATCCTCCTGCCTCAGCCTCCTGCCTGCCCTGGGACTACAGGTCTGTATCACTGTGTAAGGCAACTTCTGACTGCCCACTGACCCCCATACCCACATTAACATAGGGTTGACTTGTAGATGAAGCCCCCTGAATAGGGTGGCCACCATGACTGTTCCAAAGAGGACCAGTTATGGTCAAAAATTCCACCACCCCCAACATAAAGGAGGAGTTTGACACCTGATTGGCAGAGTGCAAAAGGTGGACCCCAGTTTTCATAGCAACTATAAAATCGCAATGAAATTTAGAAAGGCACTGTTACCTTTGCCGTTCTCTGCTCAGAGACAACCTATTCTTCCTCCCCCCCTTCTCTCTCTCTCTCTCTCTCTCTCTCTCTCTCGCTCTCTTGCTGTCTCATGCTCTCTGTTTGAGCCTTACTTTGATTTCAATTACAAAGTTCTTTTGCGGGCTTTGAGTGACTTTAAATTTTCTTTCATCATAACACTAAAAACAAGGGTTATAGCTTCAGTTTCCCATATTCCTGTGACATTACCATTCTCTTGTCATGAACTTTGGGCTGAGTGTGTGTGGCTTTTGTGAATGAAACTGCCCTGAGCTCATGTCTGTCTCTGTGGAACAGAATCATGGGTTCACATCTGGTAAGTGTGGACCCCGAGTGGATTGATTGCTATTTTTAACCATATCGATCTGCAATTAACCGCTCATATTTAAAGCAGGCAATTTGGTGAATTAGACGTGTGTATGCACCATGACGTCACCACGGTGGCTGGCACAGGGGGCCTTTCCTGAACAGTAGGCCTTTACAGCCCCACCCTCCCTCTACTCGAGGCCACCTGCTTTTAGTCACTACACAGTCATTTATTTGCATTTTTAGAGTTATGTGTAACTGAATTTATAAATGTTTTATTTGTCCTGCTAATTTCATGCAATGTAATTATTACTTTTTTTATTTTTTTTTAGTTGTAGTTGGACACAATGCCTTTATTTTATTTATTGTTATGTGGTGCTAAGGATCGAACCCAGCGCCTCACACATGCTAGGCGAGTGCTCTACCGCTGAGCTGTAACCCCAGCCCCACAATGTAATTATTATTTTTTTCTTTTGTACCTGGAATTGAACCCAGGGATGCTTAATTACTGGGTCACATCCTTAGCCCTTTTTATTTATGTATTTATTTTGAGATAGGATCTCACCAAATTACTTAGGGCCTTACTAAGTTGCTGAGGCTGGCTTTGAACTTGTGATCCTCCTGACTCAACCTCCTGAGTCATTGGAATTACAAGGCATGTGCCACAACACTGGGAACAATGTAATTATTTTGAGACTCACCCATGCTGGGGCGTGCATCATCGCTCTATCCCTTTATATTCCTGAGTAGTGTCACTGTGGCTGGACCACAGCCCATCACCTGCTGATGGGTTTGGGCTTGAACTGCTTCTAGCTTTTGGTTCTTAGCAAAAAAAGCTGCTTAGAATATTACATATGAATTTTTAAAATTTAAAAAATTTTAAAATTTAAAAAAAATTTTTTTAATTTTTTTAAAAATAATTTTTAGTTGTAGGTGGACACAATAGCTTTATTTTCATTTATTTATTTTTATGTGTTGCTGAGGATCAAACCCAGTGCCTCACACATGCCAGGTGAGCGCTCTACCACTGAGCCATAACCCCAGCCCATGTATAATTTTTTTGTATGATAGGTGCTTTCATTTTTATTGTATACACAACTAGGAGTAAAATGGCAGTCATTGTAGCTGTACACTTATGTTTTATTTAAGAAACTAACAAACTGCTTTTCAAAAGTATTGTACCATTTTATATTTCCACCAGCAGCCTCTGAGAATTGGTCCCCTCCCCAACCCCACCCCCCATCTTTGCCATACTTGATAGGTCAGTGTTGAATTTTAGCCATTCTCATAGACGTGAAGTCATATCTCAGGATAGCTTTAATTTGTATTTCCCTAGTGTCTAATGCAATGAGAATCTTTTCATGTGCTTATTTGCTATCAGTATATCTTTTCTGTTGTTTTTAAAAACATTTTGCCCAATATTTTAATTTTTTTTTTTTTATAATTTTTTAATATTTATTTTTTAGTTTTCGGCGGACACAACATCTTTGTTTGTATGTGGTGCTGAGGATCGAACCCGGGCCGCACGCACGCCAGGCGAGCGCGCTACCGCTTGAGCCACATCCCCAGCCCCCAATATTTTAAAACAAGGTTTTTTTTAAAATTTTTTTAGTTGTTGCTAGACCTTTTGTTTTTATTTATTTATTTTTATGTGGTGCTGAGGATCGAACCCAGTGCCTCACACATGCTAGGCAAGCGCTGTACCACTGAGCCGCAACCACAGCCCAAGGGTTGTTTTCTTGTAGAACATTGAGAATTTTTGTCTATTCTGGTACAAGTGTTTTGTCATATAGATGACTTGCAAATAGCTTGTCCCTGCCACTTGTCTTTCATTCTTTCTACAGTATCTTTGAAAAAGGTTTTAATATTGAATGAAGTCTAACTTATGGATTTGTTGTTTGATGGGTCAGAGAGATTTCAGTTCCTGAATTTTAAGAAGCTCAAAAAGTTGCCGTCATAGAGCTAATGAGTGGGAGCTGTCTACGTCTTTTGGTGCCTTTGATTTGATTATTGGTGCCTGTATCACTCAGTCAAAATAGCTTCACTGAGACTGTAATTTATGATTAGAAGCCTGACAGTGGTGACTCTGCCCCTCTCCAGCCAGCCCTCCTGTTTCTTCCAGTTCCAGAAGGATGTCAGGTCATCAAAGCGAAAGCTTTATCAGAAAGTTATCTGGGGGCTGGGGCTCAGTGGTGGAGCGCTTGCCTAGCATGTGTGAGGCACTGGGTTCCATCCTCAGCACCACATAAAAATAAACAAATAAAATAAAGGCATCTGTCCATCTACAACTACAAAAAAAAAAGAAAGAAAGAAAGTTATCCATCCGATAGCCAAGCATGGTGGGGCAGACCCATCATCTTAGCAACTCAGGAAGTTGAGGCAGGATCCCAAGTTCAAGGCCAGCCTGGGCAAGTTATCAAGACCCTGTTTCCAAATAAAAAATAAAAAGGGCTGAGGGTGTAGCTCAGTGACAGAGCACCCCTGGGTTCAATCCCCAGTACCAGGGTGGGGGACTTGAGACTTGTACCCAAGTGTTCACAGTGGCCTTATTCCAGCCGCAAACTGAAAATAAGCGAAATGCCCACCGACAGGAGTGAATCTGTAAACAATCTGAAGCACACAGAGTAACGGAATGCTCCTCTGCCACAAGAAGGAGCCAACGACTGGCACCGTGTGACAAGCATGGCTGTCACGGGCTCCAGGCTGAAGCCAGGCATAAGAGCTTTCTTTCAAGGTGAGATTCTAGAACTGTCGAAGCTGTTCCTCAGTACCTTTAAAATCCCTGAATCGGTGAGTATACGTGGGTCCATGCTTCTGTGTGTGTGAATATTGTGTAAGGCTTTTCACAATGAAAGTCTTAGAACATTGAAAACAACCACCTGGCTGGCCTCAAGGGTGAGGGCTGCCTCCTCGAGGCAGGGAACCATGGCCCCCTTTAGGGCAGGCTCTGGCTGGCCTTTTCCTACAGTTGCCTCCTGAGCAGCCTGGAGACTTGGTTTTCTCTGAAGACAGGTCCTTCTCCTATTTCCCAGGGCTCTCTGAGTGGCCAGCGCCAAACAGACACAGAGACCTTGCCCGTGTGAAGCCAGACCAACCCCCAAGGATGGGGGCCATGCGTACCTTTTTTTTTCCTTCCAGTATTTTGAGTCACTTTTGACTTGGAAAGCAACTTTGGTGATGGCATTTAGTGCTGGCACCCTCCCTCCCCTGGTCTGGGCATGGTCTGGGCCTCTCCCCAGCCTCAGAACCTCTGCCTGGGACTCACCCTACGAGCAGGTGTCTCTGGGCACACACTGAAGCCTGGAGCCTGCTGGGGCAGAAGCCCTAGCTCTCCAGTGCTCGTGCATCCACTCCAGAGTTCCTTGATGAGGGGGAAAGTATAATTTGAAGGGACGAGGCAGCTCTCTTGCCGCCGCCAATAAACCCGGCAAAAGGCAACAGTATACAGCATCTGCTCAGAAGTCCAGGCATCCTTTCCCTGGCCTAACAGCTGGCACATTTATTCCCTACAACCTTGTTCGTTTACTTATGTTTCTTTAGAAAGCAAGTTGGTTTGCCTGTAATCCCAGCAGCTCGGGAGGCTGCGACAGGAGGATCACGAGTTCAAAGCCAGCCTCAGCCAAAAAAAAAAGCAAGTTGGTTTTGGCAGAGGTGGACAGGGAAGAGGTAATGACAATGGCAGGCATGTCTGTTATCTTTGTCATTGCTGTGACCAAAATACCCAAGGAGAACAATGGAGAGGAAGAAAGGTTTATTTTGGCTCTTGGTTTCAGAGGTTCAGTTGGTGGTGGGTGGCTCCTTTGGCTCTGGGCCTGAGGGGAGGCCGAGCATCCGGGTGGGCGGGGAAGTGGAGGACAGCTGTCAGTTCAGGGCAGCGGGAGTCACAGAGGGAGGGCGCACCCCCCACGCACACCCCACACCCCGAGTGCTTCAGCCCGGCCCTCTTTCTATAATTAATGAAATTGTTCTGGAAACTACTATGAAAGACTCACAAACAACTTAAAACTTTGGGTGACATGTAATGACAAAACCAAGATCAGAAGCTGAGTCTGAGTACAGAACTGGGGTGGCACAGAGGGTGTCCTAGAGCCCAGTGACTCAGGATTTCACAGACTCTTCTCCCCAAATGCCCCAGCGCTGCTTCCTCCTGGTTTTCAACTTCCACTTTTTCCAATTTGGGTACAGTCCACCTCTCCAGCCTCTCCAGGGACACAAATTAACTGTGTTTAACATTAAATCTGAAATAAGTCATGGTAGCACATGCCTGTAACCCCAGAGGCTCTGGAGGCTGAGGCAGGAGGATTGGGAGTTCAAAGCCAGGCTCAGCAAAAACGAGGTGCTAAACAACTCAGTGAGACCCTGTTTCTAAATAAAATGCAAAATAGGGCTGGGGATGTGGCTCAGTGGTTGAGTGTCCCTGAGCTCAATCCCTGGTACTCCACCCCCCCCAAAAAAAAAAACCCATGTTAACACCCAGTGACATGCTTCAATTCCATTCTTTTTTTTTAAGTTCCTCTATGTACATTTTTATTTGCTACTGAAAATTAAAATAGCACATCAAAATTCCTTTTATTGCAATTCGGATTTTTGAAAACCAGAAAAATCTAATTATCTATTCTAATTATTACACTCTAATCAAACCACCAATATTCCCTTTACATCTCTTCCAGCCCCTGAGTTTTATTTCATAGATTTCGGACTTCCAAAATCCACAGGAAGGGACTGGGGTTGTGGCTTAGCAGTAGAGCACTCCCCTAGCACATGCGAGGCTCTGGGTTCGATCCTCAACACCACATAAAAATAAATAAATAAAGATATTGTGTCCAACTAAAAAATAAATATTAAGCAAAAAATCCACAAGACGACTTGAGACCCATTGGTACTTCTTTGGGAAGAACAGAAAAGTAAAACTAAAGTATATTGAAGTCATTTATATACATTTTAAACACAGAGATCCCTTATAAATTACTGACATTCAGGCATGAAGAGATTCTAATTCCACTCTTAATGTGACCACTTACGGTGCTCATTTGCAGTAATACTTTGAAACAGTGACTAGAGCCACAGGCTGTGATATTTTTGTTTGCTAAGTGAAAATTTTAGTTCCATCATGAGCTATTTTGCTAGATTTGAATAATGTCTGACAATAAAAATAATGATACTTTTTAAAAAAGTTTTACTGGCATATGGTCATGCCTACTTGTTTATATATTGCCGGTGACAGAGATATTTGTGCTGCAGTGACAGAGTTGAATAGCTGTGACAGCCACTGAAAATATTTATTACCTGACTCTTTACAGAAGTGGTCAGCTGACCTCTACTTGAGGACACTCAAGCTTTGTCTTTTGTTTGGGGTGAAATAATGATAAAATGATTTTTTAAAAAATGACAATTAGAGTGGGGGGTACAGCTCAGTGGCAGGGTACTTCAGTCCCCCCCAGTGGATGGAGTGACTTAAAAACTAAATAATGAACTGAGAAAATGATAAAATATTTATTATTACATGATTATCTGTAAAATATATTTGTTACATAGAGGAAGGAAGTATTTTCAACAACTACTCTAGGCATAAGTGAAAAGAAACGAGGTTTGCAACTAATAACCTGGGCCTTTTACAGTGTCCCCCCTGCCCCTCCCCCAGGAGCCCCAACTAAAGACAGGTGAACATGAGCTGCACATGGTGGGCAGGACCTCCATCAGGGGCCTGGCCCAGAAGAGTTCCAGGCTCCCTCCCTCTGGAGTGTGCACCATCTTGGTCCCTTCCCTCAGGGGAGGTACCCACACTGTCCACCTTGTGCTTATCCAGAGGGAGAACTGCCCCTCATGGAGACAGTACTCCAGGCTCTCAGCCTGGACATTTATTAAATCATAATTAATAGCTCATTTCATTGCATGGAGAGCAAGATGTTTCCAACCAGAAGACAGACTCTGAAACAGATAAAGCCAGAGCCAGGACAGGAAAGCAGCTCTGCACAGCCCAGACCCGCAGGGGATTGGGCACCAGGAAGGAGGTGGAGCCAAAGGGGGTTTAGAAGACGCCAGTCACTCTGGCAGCCGAGTTGGTGGCCTGTCCTTCAAACCAACTCTTGGCGTTGAAGGGTTTCTGGAGGAGCATTGTCATGGTTTTCTTTCCCCAGCAAGCAGAGGACAATAGGGTAGGATGGGACATTTTAATGACTGATGGATGAGGTTCAGGGGCTCCATGATGTATTTTAGATGGGATTCCCCTCCAACTCAAGGCCAGCGGTGGATTTTTAAATTCAACCTCTTATCTCCCTGATAGTTTGGGGCAGCGGTTCACAGACCCAGAGCATTGATCCAGGGCTTCTGATCTAGTAGGAACGGGGTGGAATTTTCTGGCAAATTGTGTGATGGTGATCTGAGGAACCACACTGTGAGATCCCTGGGTTAAGCCAATCTATACAGAGCCTTGCCCTGCCCTGCAGACCAGTTGTCCAGGGTGGCCCAGTCAGAGGAGAACACTGTTTATTTGTTCATGTGTTATTGGCTTTTTTTTTTTTTTAATCTTTGCTTAGTTTCTTTTTTCTTTAAAAAAATTTTTTTAGTTGTAGATGGACACAGTACCTTTATTCTATTTATTTATTTTTAGGTAGTGCTGAGGATTAACCCCTGTGCCTCACACATGCTAGGCAAGTTCTCTACCACTGAGCTACAACTACAGCTCCTGTTGTTGGGGTTTTGGATGAGTGCATAAAAGAAAGGTTATTCTCTTTTTATTTTGTCTCTCCAAGAAACTTATCTCTTCTGATCAAATTCTATCTGCAATTCAGTGTCACATACCTATAATCCCAGCTACTCAAGTGGCTGAGGCAGGAGGATAACAAGTTCAAGGCCAGCATGGACAACGTTGCAAGATCCTGTCTCAATAAGTGAAAAAAAAGAAAAGAAAAACAGCAGTGACACACGCCTGTAATCCCAGTGGCTCGGGAGGCTGAGTCAGGAGGATCGTGAGTTCAAAGCCAGCCTCAGCAATGGCAAGGAACTAACCAATTCGGTGAGAGGCTGTCTCTAAATCAAATTTAAAAAATGGGCTGAGAATGTGGCTCAATGTTCGAGTGCTCCTAAGTTCAATCCCTGGTACCCCCCAACCCCTGCAAAAAAAAAAAAAAAAAAAAAGTAAAATAAAAACAGTTGGGGATATAACTCAATGGTAGCTTGCCCCTGGGTTCAATCCCTAGTACGCCCCCCCCCCAAAAAAAAAAAGTAGGCTTGGGATGTGCTCAGTGGTAGAATGCTTGTCTGATGTCTTCTACTTCCTTGTGTCCTTAAAACCTGTATTTGTTAAGCCAGTTGTATTATTATTTACAAAACATTAGAATTGAAACAGAACCAGAGGTAAATATTTACTAGAATGACTTGGATAAAATCAACTTTGCACATCCTAAGTTCATGTTTAGATGAGTGAGTGGCTGGGTCACTAGGAATTGGACTCTCATTTATCTGACAGCGGCTCACTTGTCACCATCTATAGCTCTCTAAGACCTGGAGGGACAACTAAGCATAAGCAGGGTGGGGAGTTCTACTGACAGTCTGCCCTCCCTGCTAGAAACCTACCCACCATACTTTTGAATACAGCTCTGCACCCCAAATGCCACCCCAGGGTCCTGACAGGGGTCCAACATGGTTGGTGTAGTCCATGAAGAGCCTCCCTCCCTTATCAGCTGTGTCCTTCCTGCAGAGGAGAAATCCAACCCTGGAGAGAACCTTTCCCTGGGGCAGGGGGAAGCCAAGGGCGGCAGCCCCGGCGTTCCTTCTCCATGTGACTCCCTCCTTCCCTTTTTCTGGGACAGTTATAAAGAGTGCTCAGAGTTAACCACATATGAAAGTCCATCTTAAAAAACTGGTTCCAGGCTGGGCATGGTGGCCCACTCCTGAAATCCCAGCAATTTGGGAGGCTGAGGCAGGAGGATCGCAAATTCAAGACCAGTCAGCAAATTTGTGAGACCCTATCTCAAAAAGGGATGAGGATGAGTCCCGTGGGTTTATTCCGCAGTAGCACAAAACAAACAACAAAACCTGTCTGCTTCCGAGACCAGGACGGAGCAAACATGAGCCTGGCACTGCACAGGGTAGAAGCCAGGAGAGTTACAGCAAGAGAGGCTGTGGGAGAGTCGAGCCAGCCAGAGGCGCCCCTAGTGGCCAAGCCTGGAACCACATGAGCAATAAAGCCAGGGTACCTTCACAACAGAAGGCCTGCGGTGCCCTAAGAGCCTAGGAGAGATGGTTCTTCCTTACAAAAATGTTCCTTTAGATGAGATAGATATGAGGGGAACAGAAAGTCAACATTAGGCAGACACAGCAGTAGTAATTGCAGCAAGCAAGGTCCCCTAAGGGATGCCAAAAATAGTGGGAAACATTCCTGAGACGCATTATTTTCAGTTTCAAATATCTCTCCTGATACTTGTTTTTTTTGTTTGTTTGTTTGTTTGTGGGGTTTTTTTTTTGTGTGAATAAAAAGGAAAAATAGTAACTTTCAGTGTCAAATTTGATCCAAGTTTAAAACATCAATTTTGTGTTCCCAAAGACCACACACCAAGGACACAGGTGACATCTGTGCTATTCTTGCCCAGAATGTGTAACCTCATTCTAAGCATGGGAAACATCAGACGTGCCCTGTTGCAGAGCACTGCAAGATGGCTGAGCAGTGCCCCTAACGTGTCCCACTCCCAGAAGACAAGGGAATTGTGAGAAATTGTCCACACGGAGCTGCTTAGGAGACCCAGCAAGTAGAGGCAGCATGGGACCCCGGAGTAGCCCAGAACAGGAAAAGGACGGGGAGGAGAACTGGCAGTCTATGGTTTAGTTGACAGGACTGTGCCAGAATTGAATTCCTGGTCTTGATGTTGTGCCTTGGTTACATAAGATGTTAGTATTAGGAGAAGGTGAGCAAAGAGTAGATGAGAACATGCTGTTACTTCTGCTTTGTTTTTGCACCAGGGATTGAACCCAGGGATACTTAGTCACTGAGCCACCTCCACACCCTTTTTATTGTTTATTTATTTGTTTAATAACTTAAAAAAAAATGTGGTGCTGAGGATCAAACCCAGTGCCTCACGTGTGCTAGGCAAGTGCTCTACCACTGAGCCACAACCCCAGTCCTTATTTTTTATTTTGAAACAGGGTCTTGCTAAATTGCTTAGAGCCTCGCTAATTTGCTGATCCTTTCAATTTGTAATCCTCCTGCTTCTGGTCCCAAGCTGCTGGGATTACAGGCTTGTGTCACCATGCCCAGCACTTTTACAATGTTTATGTTAAAAAAAGTCTAAAAATTGTTTCAATATAGAATATATATGTATAAATGTGTGCGTACACACACATATATACACACAGATAGACACACACATACATACATACATACATGTACATACAGGTGGGTTTGATTAAACAGAAAACTTGTCACTCTCCTGGGCAGGGTGAGCAAGGACATCCGGCACTGGGCTGACCTCATGTCTCAGGAAGGTCAGGCTGGTGCCAGGCAGGATGGAGTTCCTTTGGTAGAGTCCCAGCTCTGAGCCCGACTCCACCAACTGTGCAAGAACAAATGCCCTGAGCAGGAACACATTTGGCAAGCCGGAGGGTCAGTAAGGAGGCCTGAGTCAGGGAACCTCTCCCTGGGCAAGAGGAAGATGGCAGGTTTGGGCAGGTGGCAGAGTAAGACGATGAGGCCTCATCGGGTCAGGTTGCAGGAGACGCACTCACCTCCCAGATGCTCTCATTACCATCTTATTATTATTATTATTTTTTTTTAGGTTTCCCTTGAGAACCTGTGCAGCATTAACTAATGTACTGCACTTAAATCCCACCCATGTCCTCTGACCCCCGCATCCTTTCCTCAGCCTCTCGCAGTTCATGGTGGCTGGTGCCTGATTTGCATTTTCAGGGTCACTGTAACAGAACAGACCGAGAGTGTACCATTTCATGGTGTGCATGTCTGTTGATTCCAAAGGCCACAAGAGGGACCAGCAGTGTTTTCTGATTATGCCTTCCTGTGACTTTTATTTATTAAACAGCCCAGTGACCAATATCTTTCTCCCACTAAGCCTGGTAAACTTTTTTTTAAAATATTTTTTGTTAGATGTTGATGGATCTTTATTTTATTCATTGATTTTATATGTGGTGCTGAGAATCGAACCCAGTGCCTTCCACATGCTAGGCAAGCATTCTACCACTAAGCCACAACTCCAGCCCTAAGCCTGGTAACCTTAAAGACAAAGATTATACTCCACAAATCGTTCAAGATAATGCCAGAGTGTGGCTTGTTTTATATTTGGACCAAAGTTTTCATCTTTAACTTTTTATTACTTACTGAATTTATGATTGCCTTGTGTGTGTGGGGGGGGTGGGGTGCTGGGATTGAACCCAGGACCTCACACATGCCAGGCAAGTGCTCTTCCATAGAGCATCACCCTGGCCCTATTTTCTTTTTTTCTTAGATAAGAGAACAGTGTGCTTTGTCATCTCCTCACATTTGTCTAGTTTCCTGTGCTAAATGATGCCCAGCACACCTGCCCTTCTCTGGAAAGTGTCCCTCTCAAAGCCCTCTGGACCTGCTGCCTTCAAAGCCCACTAACCTGCCATCGGGGGGCCAGCATAGGCTTCCAGGTGGGCCCAGTGCTTGGCTGGCCGGCTGCTTTCTCCATTCACGACTTCCCTCTGGATTGGCTGAGTGAGGTCAAAACATCTTGAGAAGGAACGTCTTAGATCCTTTCTCCTCTACAAATGAGTTTGGGTTTTGTCGCCTAGAGGGACTTCCTCCCTTTCTTTCTGCAGACTCTTTGTATCTGATGTGGAACATTCTGGACGGGTCCCTGACGTCTCTTATCAACTCTCATTTGATTTCTCTTTTTCTTCACTTCCTTCTTTCCTTTTCGTGATCTTTTTCTAGGTCCTAAAAGAGTTATTTGTCTTTTTTGTTTTTTAATCTTTTTTCTTTTTGGAGTCAAGGTCTGGCTCTATTGCCCAGGCTGGCCTTGAACTCCTGGGCTCAAGTGACCCTCCTGCCTCAGCCTACAACTGCTTTCGCCTCCCAAGTGGCAAGGACTCCAGACACCACAGCAGGTGTGTTTGTCTTTATTTTATAACCCCTTTGATTGACCCTTTTATTACCATCTTTTACTCTTTTAAAGTCTCTTCTCCTTTTAATCGACTTTATTGAAATTTAATGTACATGAAACGAGATGGTTCCAATTTAAGGTGCATATTTTGGCAAGTATATACAGTTGTGTAATCACAACCACAGCAAGACAGAGGACGTTTCCGTTACCCGAGAGGTTTTCTAGGCTTCCCCACCCTCAGCCTCAGCCCTGGGCAAACCCCAGATCTGCCTTCTGTCACTGTAAATCAGACTCAGCTCTCTAACTGTCACATCAGTGGGATCATGCAGCATGAGCTCTTGTATCTGAGTTTTGAGACACCCACGTCGCCTACATAATAGTTTGTTCCATTTTTATTGCTTGAGTGGTGTGCGCTGCACGGATTTGCCACAGTTTCCGTCTGCTTACCAGCCAAGGGACAGTTGAGTTTTCCAGTTCCACTTTGAGCAATGCTGTTTTAAGCATTTCTATGTATTAGTGTGGGCAGGCGTTTTCATTAAACTTGGGCAGTGTCATGGTTTAGATATGAGGTGTCCCTCAAAAGCTCACATGTGAGACAATGCAAGAATTTTCAGAGGTGAAATGATTAGATTACAAGAGGTATAACGCAATCAGTGAATTAAGCCCCTGATAGGAATTAACTGGGCGGTAACTGTAGGCAGGAGGGATCTGGCTCTGGGAAGTGGTTCACTGGGGACATGACTTGGGGGATTATAAGCAGAGCTAGCTCTCTGCTTCCTGTTACCATGTCCTGAGCTGCTTTCCTCTGTCACAGCATTCTGTCTCACCTCAGGCCCGAGCTATGGAGTCCATCCATCATGAACCTCTGAAACTGTGAGCCAGAATAAACTTTTCCTCCTCTATGTTGTTCTTGTCAGGTCTTTTGGTCTCAGTGATGCAAAGCTGACTAAAACAGGTAGCTAGGAGTGCGACTGCTGGATGACATGGTAAAAGTGTATGTTTTTGGAGGGGTTTTTTTGTTGTTGTTGGTTTGTTTCTTTTCTTTTTTCTTTTTTTTTTTTTTTTTTACTGGGGATTAAACTCAGGGGCACTTAACCACTGAGCCACATCCCCAGCCCTATTTTGTATTTTATTTAGAGTCAGGGTCTCACTGAGTTGCTTACTACCTTGCTTTTGCTGAGGCTGTCTTTGAACTCACGATCCTCCTGTCTCAGCCTCCTGAGCCGCTGGGATTACAGGAGTGTGCCACCACACCTGGCAGTAAGTATATGTTTAATATGATGACAACGTGCTGTTCTGTTCACCATCTGACATTCCCTCCAGGGATGTCTGAGGGTTCCAACTGCTCCAGATCTTTCCCTTCATTTGGCAATGAATGGCCAGTTGGTTAAACGTTAGCCCTTCTAGTGGGATGCAGTGGGCCCCCACATGCTCTGTGCTTCCATTGGGATGGATGATGATGAGCATCTCTATGTGCTCATTAGTTTTTGCTGTATCTTTGATGCAATGTCCATTTTTAACCTGTTTCTGAGCTGTGTTGTCTTCCTATTAGATTGTGAGTTCTTTGCACAGATGCTCTTCAATTTACAATGGGATTTTTTTTCAACAGACTCATTGTCATTTGGGAATACAGTCATGACCTCGACTACCAAATGCTTAACACTGCTCACTGTGGTGTCAATTGGTGCCAAGTGGGAGCCCGAATCAGGAGAGAGGATCTTACCACACACTGCCAGTCCAGGAGATCCGAACTGAACATCTGGTTTCCACTGGAAGTGCATTGCTCTTGTAAAGTGTTGTAAAGTTAAGCTGTCCTACATGGAACCATCCCACGTTGGGGACTCTCTGTATCCTCAGTACAAGTTATTTGAGATACATGTATTAAGAATATATTCTCCCAGGCTTGAACTTGCTTATTAATTTTGTTATAGATGCTTTTTGGGGAAAAAAATCATTTAAAATTTTTCAATGAAGACTTCTGTCAAATTTTTATGGCCCGTATCCACTAAACATTGATTTTTCAAAAACTCTTTCTCGCATAATTTTTCCTTTTTCACAGCATCTGATTCTTGTTTTAAGATCTTAAAACAAGATCTTTTTTTTTTAAATGTTTTTTTATTTGTAGACAATACCTTTATTTGACTTATTTACTTTTTAGTTGGTGCTGAGGATTGAACCCAGTGCCTCACACGTGCGAGGCAAGCATTCTACCACTAAGCCACAATCCCAGTCCCTTAAACAAGATCTTAATCTCAGCAACTCAGGAGGCTGAGTCAGGAGGATCACAAATTTGAGGCCAGCCTCATCAAATTAGTGAAACCCTGTCTCAAAAAAATTAAATTAAATTAAATTAAAAAATAACAAGGGGATGTAGCTCAGTGATTAAGCATCCCTGAGTTCAATCCCCAGTACAAAAAAAAAAAAAAAAAAAAAAATCTTGAAACAAGAACTTGTTCTAAGATATTACTTCAAATCTCCCTGAAGAGTTAAATTAGGATATTTCCAGAGCTCTCCTTTGTCTCCTGGTCACATCTCTTGGTCCTTCTCTTTCCTAATGCCAGTTCCCTTGGATCTTCCACTTAGGGACGAACACTTGCTTAACTATTCCAGGTGACTGAGTTTTCTCCACGGGACTCTCTCCTCAGTAGAAAGGTTGACTAGCACTCTTTATCCAAGGCTGGTTTCCAGGTGTCCATTCTTGTGAGCTGTGGAAAGTTGGGGTGCTGGGAGTCCCCCCCAGGGCAGGAGCAATGAAGGAATTGCTTGGGAAGCCCCAACCTGCTCAGAAACCCTCCCACGCCAGTTGCCCTGCCTTTCTGGAGAAGTGGATTCTGGCTGTGGCCAGAGAGCCAGCCAGCTGCCACTTGCTCAGGGCCAGGGGAGGGGAGGGGACAGCTGCTCCAGCCAGGTGCTGGACCTGCCCCCTGAGCCCAGACCCCTGGGAAGACTAGGACTCTTCTCAGCCCGAAGGGTGCCTATTCTGGGATGCACTTCCTCCATGCCACCCACTCGTGCATTCTATAGCTTTCCGCCTTCCCCAAATTTGTGGAAGCCTCAGTCTGTGGCACCTCGCCCCTCTCTCCACCTACATTCTTTCTGTGCTTCTCCATGAGTCATTGAAGGGTGACAGATGGAAAGGGGACACTTCTCTGGACTCATTCTTCCCCTTGCACTGAGTGCTGACCTCTGTGCACAGGGCAGAACATCCAGGTTCTGATAGGCAGGAGAGGAGATTCTAACACCAGTCTCTAGGACCCACTTGCATGAAAATATACGCCTGTGTTCATAGAAGAATGACAGGGCCTCTGGGTGATGGGATTCAAGTGATTTCTGTTTAAGAGCTTGGTGTGATGTGGTTTGCATGGTGACTAAGGCCTCAGGCAGGGAGTCCCTGGCGTTGGGTGTGTGCTAGATCTGGAGCTCTTCCCAGAGTGAACAGGGGCAGTCCATCTCTCTAAGAGCTGCGTCCTTGCCTTCATAGAGCTGTTCTGGACAAAGACTCCAAAGAGTGCAAGACCTGTAATAGAAAATGCCCAGCACACGAGGGCTATTGCTATCTTATTTAAGATTTAAAAAAAAAAAAAAAAAAGTGGTAAACATTGCAGATCATTGAGCTTTGAACAAACGCCTTTCCTGGATACCTTCCAAGCTGAGTTGGCTGTGCACGTCAATACTGCCAGAGAGCTGGGCTGATCAACTCCTGGGGTTAATTCTAGGGGAAATTTTCATCCAGCTCTTGGTTACTTGGGAAAGAGAGAGAGAGAGAGAGAGAGAGAGAGAGAGAGAGAGAGAGAGAAAATTGTCTTATTTCTGTGAAGATTTCAATGAAACTAAAGAAAACACGTGGTCTGGGATAGCTCCGTGGTACAGAGCTTAGCATGCACAGACCCTGGGTTCCATTCCCAGCACCACAAATAAGAAGAAAAAACAGTGTAGACATCTTGTCCAAATGAGACCACTCTCTGTCCATCTGTAGGTTTGGCTGCAGTGCACACGTAGATTCTGGCAGATTCCGTCTGTCTGCCATCTTATCACCAACAAATATGAAAATAGGGCCCCTTTCTCCTGCCTGGCTCCCCTCGTCCACAGCACCAAGAGTGAGGTAAGACTTGCTTACTTACTGAGACCTGAGGTTTCTAATGCAAATGTTGGTCATCCTGCAGTGAGACTGTCCTTCCCAGGAAGGGAAAATGAAAGCTGCCTGAGGGTTTGTTTGTTTATTTTTTAATATTTTTAGTTGTAAATGAAAATACCTTTTTTATTTTATTTTATTGGGGGGTTACAGGGGATTGAACTCAGTGGTACTTGGCTACAGAAACCACATCCCCATCCCTATTTTATATTTTATTTAGAGACAGGGTCTCACTGAGTTGCTTAGCACCTCACTGTGGCTGAGGCTGGCTTTGAACTTGTGAGCCTCCTGCCTCAGCCTCCTGAGCCGCTGGGATTACAGGCGTGTGCCACCGTGCCCAGCTCATTTTATTTATGTATTTATTTGGTGCTGAGGATGGAACCCAGTGTTTCACACCTGCTAGGCAAGCGCTCTACCACTGAGCCACAACCCCAGCCCCACCTGAGGGGTCTTCTAGTATCAGCTGTGACTTTGTCAAAGAAAGATTTACAATGCTAGCCTGTCATAAATCTTAGTTTTTCTAAGTATGGGACAAGAAGAATCTTCTTTCCTAGTTTGGAAATACACTGAGGGTTGTTAAAACAGAGAGAGGGGTTCCAGGACAGCAGAGGTTTGTGTTTTTTCAAAGAGGCCAGGTGAGGGGCACTGCCTCTAAACTGCTCCTTGCTCTCTGTGGGTTGTGATGAAACCCGCAACAACTTGCTTTTTGGAAATGAGATACTTCGGAACTCATTGTCACCAGAAAGGGCAGCGCAGTGGGACACGACTTTCTCCTTCCCTCAGCCAAGCTTTAACTTACGTGGCAATCTTTCTTTGGTTTCAGGTTTGCATTTCATTTGCTCTAAAAGCATCTTTCCTGACATTCAGCTCCCAGGATGCTCCAGCGTTTAAAAATGACATCCTAAACAAGGACAGCCCACAAAATAAATTTATAGAGGCAAGGAGCCCAATTTACAAACAGCCGGTCACTAAAATAAGCCTGTTGACACAAGTGGCTGGACTACTCAGCTACAACTGTAGCCCTTTTTGTTTTTTATTTTTTAAATATTTGAAAACATTATTTTAAAAAAGATTTTATTTATTTTTATGTGGTGCTGAGGATCCAACCCAGTGCCTCATATATGCGATGTATTCTACCACTGAGCCACAAACCCAGCCCCTTATTTTTTTTTATTTGGAGACAAGAGTCTCATGGGTTGCCGAGGCTGGCCTTGAATTTGCGATCCTCCTGTCTCAGCCTCCCAAGTCGCTAGGATTACAAGCGTGCACCACAGCACCCAGCCTTGGATGAACATTTTCTTAGAGGCAGAAGTTAATCCCCACAAGTCCAGCCTGGGGCTCTGGGGAGGTGGCACCGCAATGGGCACTGCCAGCCACGAGCGGGTCAGCACTTCACATGGTAGAGCTGTGCGTGGGGTCACGCATGTTGCTGTGCTCTGTTCTCCTGTGCAAGGGAGGAAGACACTGCCACCATGGGAAGTTCAGAGAAAGATGGTCAGGACAGGGAACCAGGTGAAAATCCTGCCACCTCAGGGGACAGACAGAAATGAGCCACTGCCATTTTTTATGAAATACAGGCAATATTGTTTCATTATTTCATTATGAAATACAGGCAATATTGTTTCATTAACCCCATTGTGATTTGTTTTCTCCTCTTTGACTCTTGCATTAGAAAGGAACAAAAGATTGATACATACAACCTGGAGGAAACTCCAGAGAATAATGCTAAATGAAAAAAGTTCACCTTGAAATGGCACATACCACCCAGTTCACTTATATGATGTTGTGGAAATCAGAATTTTAGAAACTCGGGGCAGACAAGTGGTTGGGGTTTAAGGGACCAGAACAGTGATGACTCCCTGGTGCATACATGACTAGAAGTGAGCTGGGGGCACCTGAATAGGACTGGCAGATAGATGTTCCCTGTCTTTGTCCTGGTCATGATATTGTACTGTGTCCCGCAAAACATCTCATCGCTTAGGTGAATCTGTAGTTTCCTCAATAACTGTATTTTTACATATTTCACATGCGTATGAGATTTGAATATCTAATAAAGAGTTTTTAAAGGCTTTAAATTTATGAATCAGAAAATATTATTTTTTAGCTGGGTGCAGTGCACACGTCTGTAATCCCAGCGACTCGGGAGGCAGAGGCAGGAGGATCGCGAGTTTGAGAGCAGCCTCAGCAATTTAGTAAAACCCTGTCTCGAAATAAAAAATAATAAGGGTGGGGGGTGTAGCTCAATGGTAACACATCCCTGGTTTCAATCCCCAATAACAAAAATATATATATGTACATATGTAATTTTTATTTTGTAAAATTACTATGCACTAAGGATTATAAGAAGATATATTATTTTTTCTCACTATTCCCACTAAGGATTACTACTGATTGCCATTGTTAGTTAGCTCTATGGTTGTTTGATTTAAAAATATCATTTATGTGCCAGAGAGGTAAATGATACCAAATGGTACCTGTTTTCAAAGAAACACCTTTCTTTCGTGTTTTCTGTGTTTACAAATAAAATACAAAATAGTGCTGGTACGTGTGTGGAATGATCTATTATATCTTGTAGTCCTGTGGTTTCGGGGTCTGTCAGAGCTGTGTCTGGGTCCCCAGCCCTCTAACTTTCCTACGCAAGTTCTGGCAGGTGGCCTTGAGCCCAAGGGCCCAGGACCATGCTTTGCCAACAGAACAGAAGCCCAGCCTGGCTGACCCCTTGTTGCCTCTGTTTTCATCTTGCCCCTTTCTCTCAACAGGTAAAGCCCTGGACAGGTGGGCTTACAGTCGGATGGAGGGTTCCATCCACACGAGACCCTGCTTTCCGGGTGGCCTGGGCCGCCTGGCTGACTAGTTTCTGAGCCCTACAAATCCTCAAATGTCTGAGGGCTGAATAAGTCTGCAGCTGGACCCCTGGAGAGGAGCAAGCCCCACCCATCTGCCCACTGGGTGGGACCATGGGACAGGCTGGTACTGGCAGCCACTCTGATTTCTCAAGAGAAGTTAGAAGACCAGATTTTTTTTTTTTTTCTTGGTACTGGAGATTGAACTCAGGGGCACCACTGAGCCCCATCCTCAGCCCTATTTTGTATTTTACTTAGAAACAGGGTCTCTTTGAGTTGCTTAGCTCCTTGCTTTTGCTGAGGCTGGCTTTTTGAACTCTCAATCCTCCTGCCTCAGCCTCCGGAGCCACTTGGATTATAGGCCTGTGCCACTGCGCCTGGCTGGAAGAACAGATTTTTAATATTAGAGTCCTGGGTCTCTGCCTGAGAGTGCCAAGCTGAGAGTGCCTAGTGGCTCAGCTGCAGCACAGCAGGGAAGGCACACTGGGACCTTCTGCAGCCAGGTCTCCACCGGCTCCCCAAGCTGTCCCTGGGATGTCATGCAGCTCCTCCCAGGATCCAAGCCACGGGCCATAGTGGGCAGCTGGATCCATGTCCAGTCTCAGTGCCCGGAGGACATGCAGGGGAGACAATGAGCCAGAGGGACAGGCTGGAGCATCTGTTTGCCCCAGGACGTGGCTGCACAGAGGGAGCTATTCTGACATGTCCATGGGAAGCTGTAAAAACACAGCTGCAATCACCTCTGTGGCACTTTATCTCTGAAAATCAGCTGAACACCATGGCTGCAGCCAGTAGCAACCAAGTCATGTCCCCTGGACCTCTCCATTACCCGAAGGTGAGCTTGGGGGGAAAAATGGCCTCACTCCTTATTTAAGGGATTTGGCCCCCAATTTAGTGGGGGTGGCCCCTTCCAGGAATGTGTTGTGATTCTGCTTCACAATTTGGCATAAACTGTATCCTGTTTTTTCTTTCTCATAAAGTAGATTTTTTTTTTACTAATTTCTCTTTTTTTCTTAAGCCCATTTAAAAAGACATAGTCATGGGAAAAAATATTAAAGCCCTTTAATCTTTTAATATTGGCCACTAACTCATGTTTTCTAAAAACACCACGCAGGGTCACCAGCTCATCTGCATCAAGCCCACGCTGCCCAGCTGGACACTCAGATACAGAGACTCTCAGTCTTCATTATGGAAGCTCAGTACCAAGCTGCCCATGAAGGCCTGAGTGTGCCCAACAGCAGGCAGGACAGAGAGATGCCATCCCATGAGGTGGCTGTGTTTTCACAGTAGGAGACAGTCATCAAATGAGATAAATTAGTAAATCAGTGATGAGTTAAAACTAAGCCAGAGGGGACAGTGGGACTGACTAACTCCTTTAGGGGACACTGGGTTTCCTTTTGGGTTGATGGAAGATTCTGGAACTCCATGTAGGTATGGCTGCACCACATTATAAATGGACTACATTCTACTGAAGTGCATACTTAAAATGGTTAGTTTTTAAAAACTGTGGTAAAATACACATTACAGAAAGTGACCGTCATGCCAGGTATAGTGGCGCACACCTATAATCCCAGCGGATTCAATCCCTGGTACCCACCCCTCCACCAAAAAAAAAAGAAAAAGGACCGGGGGTATAAATTGGTGGTAGAGCCCCTGTATTTAATCCCCAGTACTTAAGAAAGAGAGAGAGGGAAAAAAAAGAAAAGTTACAGTCACTACTGTTTTTATTTATTTATTTTGGATACTGGGGATTGAACCCAGGGGTACTTAACCATTGAGCCACATCCCAGCACTTTTTATTTTATATTTGATACAGAGTCTTGCTGAGTTGTTTAGGGCCTCCCTGAGTTGCTGAGGCTGACCTCCAACTTGCAGTCCTCCTGCCTCAGCCTCCCAAGTCACTGGGGATTACAAGCATGCACCACCATGCCTCCCTTCGCTACCATTTTTAAGTGGACTGTTCAGTAGTGGGAAACACATTCTCCTTGCTGTGCAGCTGTCACCACCCTTGGTCTCTAGAACTTTTTCATCTGGCAAAACTGAAACTCTGTGCCCATTAAAAAACTCTCCATTTCCTCGTGCTTTCATGTTTCTAGATCTGACAACTCCAGGAACTCACAGAAGTGGAATCACACGATTGATCCCTCTGTGTCTGGCTATTTGACTGAGTATCAAGTCCTTAAGATTTGACCATGCATTAGCATTTGTCAGCCTCTGCTTTTTTTTTTGGGGGGGGGGGTGGATAAATTCTACTCCGTGTGTACACCACAGTTAGCTTTTTTCCCCTCTCTTTTGGTACTGGGGACTGAACCCAGGGGCACTTTATGACTGAGTCACATCCTCAGCCCTTTTTATATTTTGAGACAGGGTCCCATGAAGTTGCTGAGGCTGGCCTCAAACTTGTGATCCTCCTGCCTCAGCCTCCCAAGCTGCTGGGATTACAGGTGTGCACCACAGTTTCTTTATTCACTCATCATAGATGGACACTTGAGTGGTTTCTGCCTTCAGGCAGTGAACATAGGTGACTAATTAATTAAGTCTTTGAGACCCTCCTTTCAATTCTTTTGGATGTAGACCCAGAAGTTGGAATTGCTGGATGCTAAGGTCCTATGGTAATTATGCTTATTGTATTTTAAATTGATTGTGTGTGGGGGGGTACTGGGGACTGAACCCAGGGATTCTCTACCATTGGGAACATTCCCAGCCCTTTTTATTTTGAGACAGGGTCTCACTTAGTTGCCTAGGCCAGGCTCAACCTTGGGATCCTCCCAGGTAGCTCTGATTACAGGTGTGCACCATCGCACTTGGCATGTTTTTAATTGTTTGAGGAAATGCCATACTGGTTTCCATAGTGACTGTACCTTTGAACATTCTCATAAAATGGTTAATTATATGTCACATGGATTTTACCTAAATTGAAAAACAATGAAGTAAAAACAGGGCAGAGGTCATTGAAGGTCACAGTTAGGCCTTGGGCTTCTCCTGGGAGCCCCCATAGGTTGGGTCTGGAATGATTGGACCTGCCCAGCTGCCGTACTACCTGGGGGAATCCGAAGGCAGGGAGGCCAGGCCAGCTGTGTGGGGCCACCGTAATCCAGCCAGGACTGAGAGTGGCTTGGGTTGGGTTAGCAACCCAGGGGAAGATAAGATCCTGCATCTATTTTTAAGGTAGAGTCAGAGCATCACCCAAGGGTATATGTGACAAAGGGAGGGACCAAGGGGACCCCAGGGCTTTGGGCTCAGGAAGAGAAGGAACAGGTTGTCCTTGACTGATGTGAGGAAGGAAGACTTGGGAAGGAAGGGTTGAGTAAGGCCAGGAATTTCAATATGGACATGTCAAGCTGGAGATGCCATGAGATACCCCAAGAATAGGTAGGGGACATTTGTATCTAGGGTTCAGGGACATCCACGTCTGGTGGTGGGAGGGACAGAAGGATCCTGAAAAGAAGTCACAAAGAAGCCAGGGACAGGTGGATATCCAGATACGGCCAGGGTCAAATGCCAAAAGTTAAGGGACGCCTGGGCCTGAGAACTAGCCCCCAACTTTGTAAGTGGGAGCTGCTAGTGGCCTCCACAAGTGAGTGATTTCTGCAGTGTGGCGAGGATAGGCTCAGGCAGAAGAGACTGGGTGGAGGGAGGGAGTGCAGAAAACTGAGAAAACCTTCTCAGTTGCTGAATAAAAAAGAGCAAGCGGGTTTACTTAGTGCAGAACTCAGGGGCAGGATGTCTCTTAGAAGATTTGTTAAACACCTGTAGGAGACAGAACAGTAGCCCCCAAAAGACAGAGCATCCAATATGAACTTACTTGGGATGAGGGTTTTTGCAGATGTAATCAAGGTAGAGATCTCAGAATGAGCTCATCCTGGTGTAGGGTGGGCCTTAAATCTAATGACAAGTGTCCTTTAGTAAAAGGAGAAATGAAGAAAGAGGAGACACTGAGACCCAGTGAGAGCCCGGCAAAGACTGACCTCTGTATGCTATGGCCGCAGGCCCAGGAACACCTGGAGCCTCCAGAAACTGAGAGGGAAAACCCTTTCCTGGAGTCTCTCCAGGTCCTGCCACCTAAGGTGAGTCCCTCTCACAAAGCTCTGTACTGAAGGGACATACCCCACCTGTGGGAACGAGGACTGTTCTCATCTTGAGCAATGCTTTGGGTAGTGGTTGTAGGGATGCGGGGCAAGCCAAAACAGAGAGGAGCCCTTGTTGGTAGTGACCTCTGGTGTAAGAATTCTGGATTTTGGAAAAGCTGGCTAAGGGAGGTCATCTCATCTCTCGGCCTAGTTCTTTTACCACTCTCTAAGGACTTCCACACCCCAAACCACAGCAGGACTAGGAGCCTCCCCCGCTAGCCGCAGGGCACAACCACCAGGGACAGAGACCATTTCCTCTGTGGTGTTAAAGCAGGAACCAGAAGCCAGCAGGCTGAGGACCAGCACATGGAGAAGCCCAATTGTTTCCTTAAGAGGAAGGGATTTCAGGAGCCCAAGGGTGGGCTGCTTTATTTTCCTTCACCCAATTCTCTGCTGGCCCTGCCCCCTGATCCCTGCAGCACCCTAATCCAGATGGCAGAAGCCTCCGGGCTCAGGTTTCCCATCCTGACCTTACTCCTCTCTCAGGAATCGGGTTCTGTTTACAACTGAAAGGCAGAAATGCTGCCAAGTCTGAGGTGTGAGATCACTGAGAAATAAACATTCCTGCCTCCTGGGAGCTAAGCAAAACAAGCCTGGCTGCCCCAGGCCCTGCAGCAGACAGTGGCCTTGATGACAGAGAGCCCTGCCTAGCCACATAGTCCCTGTGCCAGTCTCACTCCAGACAGGCTGCTATCTGAGCCTGCTTCAGTTTCCCTTGCTGAGAAACGGGAATGGCCGTACCACTTGTCCTGCTAGACATCGTAGGGCAGATGGGAGCACAGTGTGCAGCCAGTGTCTTCCTCTGAAGTGAGGCTGTCCAGGCAGAGAAACCCAGACCAAGGTTCGTGGACACAGCGCCCCCCAAACCTCCTGTTTCTTCCTTGTTCAGTCTGGGTGCATGCTGGCCAGCACTCTCAGAGGTGAAGGCCTAGGATTTGAATGTCTGTCATCTCTAGTGAGAGACTCAGGTAGTGGGCTCTGGTTGCAGGATACAACCATGTGTCAAAATCTTTCCCCTACAGAGAGATTTTATAATCTAGGATTGGAACAGTAACGTATATGCAGCTGAAACAAATGCACTACTAAAAAAGTCAAATTTTGTATATCCAAACTATTATCAAGAGAAAAGTAGGGAACAGATAATAAACCTAGAGAACTAAGAGAAATGTCCATATGAGAAATGTCTACCAGTGAAGGTTTATGGAGGCTTCTATCATAATAGTCCCAAGCTGGAAAAAACCCAGATGTCCACCAACAGACTATAGCCACAGGGCCTGTGGAGCCAGCCAGCCACCTGTGGTGAAGTTTCCCTGGCACCTACTTTCCCTAATGTGGACTTGAACATTTGCTATGGAGAGCACATGGCCCATAATGCCTCAAATGTCTACCAACTGGCCCTTTGCAAACCTGTCAACTACTAAATGGGACAGATCAACAAACTGTAGAATACTAGTGCATAAGGGGGACAGATACGTGCAACATGGATGAGGTTCAAAAGTTGCCCACAAGAGCAACTGCTTGTTGTCCCAGCTGCTTAGGAGGGTGAGAGGAGCTAGCTGCTTGAGCCCAGGAATTGGAGGCCAGCCTGGAGACAGCCCACTTCAAAAGAAGAAGGGGAAAAAAAAAAAAAAGGTTCAGGTTAAGTAAAAGAAACCATGTTGAAGGGATTCCATTCACAGCACCTTCTGAAAGGCAGGGACAGAGGACAGAAGACAGTGGGTGGGTTGGGCAGAGGGCAGTGACCCCAAGGGGAGGAGGGAACTTTTTGGGGTGAGGAAAATGTTCCATATTTCTATTATGGCAGCAGACAAATACAACTACTTGTATTTGTCAAAACAAATCAAGGAAAGCACTGTAAGAAGGTTAACGTATGGTCTATAAATTATATTTCAATTAAAAAATGCAGACAACCAACCCATATTTGCCCATGCGCGTAGGAAAGGGCACTAGTGAAAATCCAAGGGCAGACCTACAAGTCAGCCGTCCCCCGCCCGCCACCATCCACGTCCCTCACGCAGCCAGGAGAGAAACCAAAAGGAGGTTCACGTTGTCTCCAGTAGGTACCAGCCTCTTGGGGTGCTTGTCCCGCCGAAGGCAGACACCAGATGCACGGTCCCAAAGCGGCACAGTCCAGAGGGCTCCTGACCCCGGCAGAGGCACTGGGATGGAGCTCAGGGCAGCTGCACAGGGAGGGTCACAGCGCGGGGTGCAGCAAGAACCCTCTGGCTGGGTGGATCTGAAAGGGCCTGGCTGCAGCGGGGCAGGGGGACCGAGGAGTGACGCCGGCAGGGCCAGGAGGGGAGTAGGGCTCCTAGAGAGCACCTCAGAGGAGGGGCGCCCCTTCTGGGGAAAGACCTCGTTCTGGACCTGAGACCCTGGCCGAAGATAAGACCCTTCCCCGAGAGACCCTTCACCAGAATGAAGGACCCGGAGGTAAAACCCCTCCTCCGATGCGACCCCTTGGGGAAATGCTGACCCTCCAACAAGACATCTCAACACCCAAAACGCAACCCCCCCAACCACCACTTTCGAGACGCGCCTACCCCGCCCCGCAACGCAATCCGGGTCCCGCCCTTCCCTCCTGCCCTTCCCTAGCGCCGGCCCGGCCCTTGCGTCCGCTGCCCGCAGCTGTCTCTTCATTGGCTGGGAGCTTTAGGTGGAGGGCTCCGGATTGGCTAACGTTCGCATTGCTCCCGTCCCTGGCC